>NC_026003.2:66664545-66712092 GCF_000442705.2 Elaeis guineensis
CCATATGGCACACAACGACCTATGCTTGATAAACGTTGTTGTCTTTGGTTACAATGTATCATTTGGTCGCGAACAGATTTAAGGACTAAACGATAAATCCTCCTTTGTCGAGTCAAATAGTCCTAAGGACTTCACCACAACACAGAAATTTACTAGAAGATGAAACAATTTGTGATGAAAAATATCAAAATAACTTTAATTTATTTATAATTATATACTAATACAAAAAGGAGCACAATCGTCAACAGACTGACGATTGGCTTTGGGACACTATTCCCAACATACATACACTATATATGAACTAGAAATTGATTTAGAACAAAATTCAGATCTATGCGTACATTCTTATATCAATTATATGATTAAAAAATTAATTCAAAAATAAATTTTAGATTTAAATAATCATCTATACATCTCATGTATCAAAAAATTAAATTTTAAAATATTTTTTGTTGGGTATAAATATCCCTCAGTCGAAGTTCGCGCCAGGAGTGACCCTCCGGGTGTTCTACCGATGTCCGACCTTCGACGGCATCTTCTTGAGCCTCTCCGACGGTCGAGCCTCCGTAACGTTTCCAAGTTTTGTCGACGGATAAACTGCCACCAATATAGGCCGGATTCTCCACGACGGGCGAACTTCGCCCGAGCCCCGGTGGTGGTCGACCACCTTCTAGTCTTCATCCAGACTCCTACGGGAGCCGGACTTCATCTCCAGCTCCAACTGCAGGTAGACTTCATCCGGACTCCTACGGGAGCTGAACTTCGTCCCCAGCTCCAACTGCAGGTAGACTTCATCCGGACTCCTACAGGAGCCGGACTTCGTCCCCGACTTCAACTGAAGGAAGACTTCATCCAGACTCCTACGGGAGCCAGACTTCGACCCCCGACTTCTACTGTAGGAAGACTTCATCCAGACTCCTACGGGAGCCAGACTTCGTCCCCGACTTCAACTGAAGGAAGACTTCATTCGGACTCCTACGGGAGCCGGACTTCATCCCCGGCTCCAACCGCAGGTAGACTTCATCCGGACTCCTACGGGAGCCGGACTTCGTCCCCGACTTCTACTGCAGGTAGACTTCATCCGGACTCCTACGGGAGTCGGACTTCATCCCCGACTTCTACTGCAGGTAGACTTCATCCGGACTTCTACGGAGTCGGACTTCGTCCACGGCTCCAACCCGCAGGTAGACTTCATCCGAACTCCTACGGGAGCCGGACTTCGTCTCTGACTTCTACTACAGGTAGACTTCATCCGGACTCCTACGAGAGCCGGACTTCATCCCCGGCTCCAACCGCAGGTAGACTTCATCCGGACTCCTACGGGAGCCGGACTTCATCCCTGACTTCTACTACAGGTAGACTTCATCCGGACTCCTACGGAGCCGGACTTCATCCCCGGCTCCAACCGCAGATAGACTTCATCCAGACTCCTACGGGAGCCGGACTTCATCCCCGGCTCCAACCGCAGGTAGACTTCATCCGGACTCCTACGGGAGGCCAGACTTCGTCCCCAGCTCCAACTGCAGGTAGACTTCATCCGGACTCCTATGGGAGCCAGACTTCATCCCCGGCTCCGATCGCAGGTAGACTTCATCCGACTCCTACAGGAGTCGGACTTCGCCCCCGACTTCGATTGTAGGTAGACCTCATCCCGAGCTCCTACCGCAAGCGACCCGCTCCAAGTTTCCGCTACAAACGATCTACTTCAAGTCTCTACCACGAGCGGTCCATGCTGGATTTTCACTGTAAGCCTTCATCCGAGCTTCGTTGCGGCGAAACCCCTCCAGCGCCATCCGACATCCATCGTCGGTCGGCCCTTTGCCGAAGTCTGTGCAAAATCGGACTGCATGTGGAAAGCCTCTGACCGAGCTCCTACGGTAAGAGGTCCTCGCCGGCCGTCGTTGCACCCAAGGCACCCCAACCGGATTTGCAGCATTCGAGCTCCTCTCAGATGGATGGCTACCCCTTTTCGCCAGGCACCTCAACCGAACTTCGACCGACAGGCCTGGACCCCCCTGGCAGGCCACAGTAACGGCTACGACTCTGCTCCACTTCCTGCGATGGATCCCGCGTGGCTCCATTACTCCCTAGCAGGCCACAGTAATGGCCACGACTCTGCTCTACTTCCTGCGACGGATCCCGCGTGGCTCCATCACTCCCTGGCAGGCCACGGTAATGGCCACTACTCTGCTCCACTTCCTGCGACGGATACCCGCGGCTCCTCCACCCTCTGGCAAGTCGCGACAACGGACGCCGCTTCACTCCCCGCAACAAGACTCCACGTGGCAGATCGCAGTGATGGCCACGATTCCACTCCACTACATTTCATAACAAACTCCTCCTAGCCCCGAACGGCCCACTGCCAGACGGTTACGAATGTTGCTATCATCTATTTTACCCTCCGCCTATAAAAAGGGGACCCCAGATACGTTATTCTCTAAGCTCTCATTCTCTATCTCAAAACTCTGCTAAATTTTTCGTTCGAGCACTCCATTCTTGTTGAGGCAGAGAACTGACTTGAGCGTCAGAGGGTCCTGCCGGAGCACCCCCACCTCCGGTTTAGACTTCTTTTGCAGGTCCCGGCGGCGACCGCGGCTCCCTCGACTCCAGCTTCTCCGATGCAGACGAATTTTTGTTGTTGGGTATAAAATACTCCCTCAGCCGAAGTTCGTGCCAGGAGTGACCCTCTGGGGTTCTACCGGTGTCCGACCTTCGACGGCATCTTATCGAGCCTCTCCGATGGTCGAGCCTCCGTAATGTTCCCAAGTTCTGCCAACGGATAAACTGCCACCAATGTAGGCCGGATTCTCCACGACGGACGGACTTCGCCCGAGTCCCGACGGTGGTCGACCACCTTCTAGTCTTCATCCGAACTCCTACTGGATTCGAACTTCGTCCCCGGCTCCAACTGCTGGTAGACTTCATCCGGACTCCTACGAGAGCCGAACTTCGTCCCCGACTCCAACCGTAGGTACACTTCATCCGGACTCCTACGGGAGCCGGACTTCATCCCCGACTTCAATTGAAGGAAGACTTCATCCAGACTCCTACGGGAGCCGGACTTCATCCCCCGACTTCAACTGAAGGAAGACTTCATCCGGACTCCTACGGGAGCAAGACTTCGACCCTGACTTCTACTGTAGGAAGACTTCATCCGGACTCCTACGGGAGCCGGACTTCATCTCAGACTTCAACTGAAGGAAGACTTCATCTGGACTCCTACGGGAGTCGGACTTCATCCCCGGCTCCAACCGCAGATAGACTTCATCCGGACTCCTACGGGAGCCAAACTTCATCCTTGACTTCTACTGCAGGTAGACTTCATCCGGACTTCTATGGGAGCTGGACTTCATCCCCGACTTCTACTACAGGTAGACTTCATCCGGACTCCTACGGGAGCCAGACTTCGTCCCCGGCTCCAACCGCAGGTAGACTTTATCCAGACTCCTACGGGAGCCGGACTTCATCCCCGACTTCTACTGCAGGTAGACTTCATTCGGACTCCTACGGGAGTCGGACTTCATCTCCGGCTCCAACCGCAGGTAGACTTCATCCGGACTCCTACGGGAGCCGGACTTCGTCCCCGACTTCTACTGCAGGTAGACTTCATCCGGACTCCTACGGGAGCCGGACTTCATCCCCGGCTCCAACCGCAGGTAGACTTCATCCGGATTCCTACGGGAGTCGAACTTCATCCCCGGCTCTAACCGCAGGTAGACTTCATCCGGACTCCTACGGGAGCCAGACTTCGCCCCCGACTTCGACTGTTGGTAGACCTCATCCCGAGCTCCTACCGCAAGCGACCCGCTCTGAGTTTCTACTACAAATGATCTACTTCAAGTCTCTACCACGAGCGATCCGTGTCGGATTCCCACCGTAAGCCTTCATCCAAGCTTCCGTTGCGGACGAACCCCTCCAGCGCCATCCGACATCCACCGCCAGTCGGCCCTTTGCCGAAGTCTGCGCGAAACTGGACTGCATCTGCGGAAAGCCTCTGACCGAGCTCCTACGACAAGAGGTCCTCGCCGGCCACCATTGCGCCCAAGGCACCCCAACCGGATTTGCAGCATCCGAGCTCCTCTCAGATGGATGGCTACCCCTTTTCGCCATGCACCTCAACCAAACTTCGACCGACAGGCCTGGACCCCCTGGCAGGCCACAGTAACGAACACAACTCTGCTCCACTTCCTGCGATGGATCCCGCACGGCTCCATTACTCCCTGGTAGGCCACAGTAACGGCCACGACTCTACTCCACTTTCTGCGACGGATCCCGCACGACTCCATTACTCCCTGGCAGGCCACAGTAACGGCCACGACTCTGCTCCACTTCCTACAACGGATCCCACATGGCTCCATCACTCCCTGGCAGGCCACGGTAATGGCTACTACTCTGCTCCACTTCCTGCGACGGATACCGCGCGGCTCCTCCACCCTCTGGCAAGTCATGACAACGGACGCCGCTTCACTCCTCGCAACAAGACTCCACGTGGCAGATCACAGTGATGGCCACGATTCCACTCCACTACATTTCATAACAAACTCCTCCTGACCCCGAACAGCCCACTGCCAGATGGTTACAAACATCGCTATCATCTATTGCACCCTCCGCCTATAAAAAGGGGACCCCAGATACGTTATTCTCTAAGCTCTCATTCCCTATCTCAAAACTCTACTAAATTTTTCGTTCAAGCACTCCATTCTTGTTGAGGCAGAGAACTGACTTGAGCGTCGGAGGATCTTGCCGGAGTACCCCCACCTCTGGTTTAGACTTTCTTTGCAGGTCCCGACGGCGACCGTGGCTCCCTCGACTCCAACTTCTCCGACGCAGGTAGATTTTTGCACCAACAGGATTGGCGCTAGAGAAAGGGCTGTGTCTTCGCAGTACCCTTGTTCTTAAAGGAGTGCTCAACGAGACTGCCTCCGGTCATCTTTTCCGACGACCTCTCCTCCTTCCCCCACTAGATCTTCGCCCGATGCCTCCCCGCAAAGCATCCACATGGCGATCCACGGCCTCCGCGGTCAGATCTCAGGCTCCGGCCTCACCTCCAGTTTTCCAACCTTCTCCTCCTCCTCCGGCAACGACCGTCAGTGTGGGGAGGTCAGACGATCGACTTTCGATGGATTTTGCCAACACCATCTCGGGAGAATCCTGGCAGGGAGCAACCGGCGTATCGACCGTACCTCCCAAGCGATAAAAGATTGAGGAGTCCATAATCTTTACTGAAGAAGATGCTCGGAGAGTCCAATTTCCTCATAACGATGCAGTTGTAGTTTCTTTGAATATAGCTAATTACAATGTCCGCCGCATTCTTATTGACAATGGAAGTTCGGCCGATATTTTGTTCTACGATGTCTTCTCAAAAATGTCCATCCTTGATGGCCATTTGGGATCGATTAACTCCCCTCTGGTAGGATTCACCGGCGATGCTGTCCCGATGGAGGGGGTAATAACTTTGACTGTAGCTGCGGGTCGATATCCAAGACAATCCAGGGCTCTGGTGAATTTTCTGATGGTGAAGGCACCGTCAGCCTACAACGCAATCCTCGACCGATCTGGCCTCAACGCTCTCCGGGCCGTAGTGTCAACCTACCATTTGAAATTGAAATTTCCTACCAACCAGGGGGTCGGAGAAGTCAGGAGAGACCAAGCCCTGGCCAGACATTGCTACAACATAGCCTTGCAAAGAAGTGACCAATCGGACCTCTGTCCGGTTGATGGGCTGGACGTCTGCGATGATCTCACTGAGGAAAGGGGTGGCCCAATCGAAGATCTGGTTTCGATCCCTTTGAACGACGGGAATGCGGAGCATGTGGTGAAGATCAGCTCCAACCTGGGGAAGAGGTGCAGACGCATCTTATTGATTTTCTATGAAAGAATACGGATGTTTTCGCTTGAGTTCCAGCAGACATGCCGGGGATTGACACAGAAGTCATGGAACACCGTCTGGCCGTCGATCCAAAGCATCGACCGACGAAAGAAAAAGTTCGAGGTCATGCACCGGAGAGGCAAAAAGCGATAGCTGAAGAAGTGGACAAACTCCTAAAAGCCAGATTCATTAGAGAAGTCAATTATCCTGATTTGATTTCTAACGTCGTTCTAGTCAAAAAGGCAAACGATAAGTGGAGGATGTGTATAGACTTCAAAAAGCTGAATAAAGCCTGCCCAAAGGACAGCTACCCCCTGCCTAGAATTGATCAACTAGTGGATGCAACCTCGGGCCATGAGCTCCTCACCTTTATGGATGCGTTCTCCGGCTATAATCAAATCAGGATGGCATCAGAAGATGAAGAAAAGACTGCTTTCATTACTAACTGTGGCCTTTACTGTTACAGGGTCATGCCTTTTGGCCTCAAAAATACAGGTGCGACCTATCAGCGGCTGGTGAACAAAATCTTCAAGGAGCAGATCGGCCGCAACATGGAGGTCTACGTGGATGACATGCTCGTGAAAAGCAAATCTTTCATGAACCACATCGCCGACCTCGAGGAGACCTTCGGTGCCCTCCGAAAATATAAGATGAAGCTGAACCCGACTAAATGTGCTTTCGGAGTGATCTTGGGGAAGTTCTTGGGCTTCATGGTATCGGGGTGCGGGATTGAAGCCAATCTAGAGAAAATTCATGCCATCCAGGAGATAGCCATCCCAAAGTCGATAAAAGAGGTTCAGCACCTTACAGGGAGGGTAGCAGCCCTGAATCGCTTCATCGCAAGGTCGGCCGAACGGTGCTTATCCTTCTTCCAAACCCTCAAGCGGCCGAAGAACTTCTGTTGGACCACTGAGTGCCAACAGGCATTCGAAGAGCTAAGGAGCTACCTCGGCTCACCTCCGTTGTTGACGAAGCCCGAGCCTGGAGAGGAGCTATTTTTGTACCTGGCGGTCTCCCCTATGGCTCTCGCAGCAGTCCTTGTCAAGGAAGAAGTAAAGATTCAACGGCCGATCTACTACATCAGTCGCGTGTTGAGAGATGCCAAAATTAGATATACTAAATTAGAGAAACTAACTTACGTCCTGTTGATTGCAGTCCGGAGGCTCCGACCCTACTTTCAAGGGCACATCGTAATGTTACTCACGAATTTGAAATTCAAACTTCTACAGTAAATATTTTACTGTTATGTGTTCAGAACACATTATCTTTGTGCGGATAGTTGATTGCCACAATCTGATCACTGTCGGAAGGGTCTGATCATTGCAATGTAGCCACACAGTGTGTCTGGCCTCTGTGGATCATCCACACGAAGCTCTTGATCTGATCGGCTCCTCACGAATGCTAGTTCATCGCTGAACCCTTTTGATGGCCGATGTTGATCGAACTCCTTCGATCTTGATCTGCCAACTCCTCAGATGCTCCAGATCATCAGCAGATATACTTGAGAGGTTGATGATGCTCTCTCTGAAGTTTGGTGCACTCACGACAGTCGTAGCTCACGTTCTCACTTCCCGAACCCTAAGCCAAAACCCTAGGGTACACTCCGAAGAAACTTGTGCCCACTTTGTTTCTTTCTTTTCTCTTCTTTTTTTTTCTTTTCTCATGCAGGAAAACTCTCTCATGCCACCCTTCTTTCTCAGATGTTTTTTGCGCATGCCCTACCTTATCTCCTTTTTAAAACGATGCATGACCGCATCTTTGTAGCATTTTTACCGCGTGAGAGGATAAAGATAAGTGGTTGCTCATTTGAATTCAAATCAAATTTGAATTCAAATGCCAACCAACTCATTCCTATCCACTCTATGCATGAGAAGAGAGGGGCGTGGGCTCTCTTGTGTGTGGATAATTTTCATGAGAAACCATTTCTCGTGTGGAAGAAGTGGCGCACAAGATAAAAGGTGGGCGTAGAGATTTGTTATCCATTCGAATTCAAACATCTTTTGAATTTGAATGGCCAACCAATCTCATCCTTATCCATTAAAAATGGTGCACAAAGAGAGGGCATGGGATGGCTTCTGCATGGGAGAAAATTCATGAGAAGTTATTTCTCGTGAATTCAAATGGGCGCATGAGAAGTGAGGTGGCGTAGGGAGATTAGTTAAGATGGTTTGAACCTAATTGAGCCAACCTAATCAAAATAGGTTAGGCACAATTAGACTAAGTTAAACTCAACTTAATTAGACTTAATTAGGCTCAATAAAATTATAATCAAATCAGAAATTGACTAAGTCCAACTCCTGATCAAATCAGTGACCAAACACCTTAGCGATTAGGTCAACACTTAACTTAATCGGGTCAAACCCAACTGAATCCAATTCAATTGGATTTGATTCAAAAATAATTACTCAATCAAATTGAGTTAATTAGTGATCAAATTACTAATTAAACCTCTCATAAATACTGAGTTCAAATTCGATGGGCAATCGGGCATCAGAGTTCATCGATATGAAACCCTGATCAAAAAAGTCCCAAACTAGTGGGACTCTTGACCCCGGTACCCAAAATGTGTGGTACTCATGATCAGAGAATCTTGATTCTCGATCACAGAGTTTCAAACATATAGGACTCTTCATCAGCCATCAGATCAGATAGGAACCTCTAATGTGTGTGACCCCGCAGGTTCGAACCTAAGCTGGTAGTATAGGAACTAATTTCTGTACTAATCGAAGTGACCATCTAGTAATGGTACCCGACATCCAGATAGGTCGAATAGTCGCAATCGCAACACTCAAAATCTATGTGAATATGGTTACTGTATAATTCATCCCTTTTAACCCCTGTGTTTAGGACGACTCAGGGTGAAACTGTCAACCCTGATTAGATCATCCAAATCATGCTCAACTCAAACAGTCCTGTGACTCCTCACTAAGACTACCCTGACCAAGATTTTGCTAAATTAAAATATGATTGTATGCAGCTCCTGAACTAGAGTGGACAATTTCATCTTGATACACGCACCGACAAGTCAAGTACTTGACTAGACCCAGCATCCTTCCGTCACTGAATTAAAAATTCAGGTAGTCCAGTGCCTAAGTGCAGTGAGTTGCTTGCAAGTCATCGTAGTGATGTCAGGTCGGAGGGACAGTTATATCCATATCCCATCGGAGCAAATCTTGACAGCAGAAATAGCTCCAGAGTCGGTCACGTTCAGTGCAGATGTACCCTTACATCTCACCTGTATGTCATACCAGTGTCTCCACACTCCTTAGTTAAGAGGACAACCAACCCATATGGCACACAATGACCTATGCTTGATAAACGTTGTTGTCTTTGGTTACAATGTATCATTTGATCGCGAACAGATTTAAGGACTAAACGATAAATCCTCCTTTGTCGAGTCTAAATAGTCCTAAGGACTTCACCACAACACAGGAATTCATTAGAAGATGAAATAATTTGTGATGAAAAATATCAAAATAATTTTTATTTATTTATAATTTATATACTAATACAAAAAGAAGCACAACCGTCAATAGACTGACGATTAGCTTTGGGACACTATTCCCAACATACATATCACATATATATGAACTAGAAATTGATTTAGAATAAAATTCAGATCTATGCATACTTTCTTATATCAATTATATGATTTAAAAATTAATTTAAAAATAAATTTTAGATTTAAAATAATCATCTATACATCTCATATATCAAAAAAAATTAAATTTTAAAATATTTTTCAAAATATGTATGTTAATTTCATGCATATGAAATACGTAGCTCTGATACCACTATTGGAGTTTCATATTGGAGGATGCATGTATGTTTCAAAAAAAAATTTTCTAAACAAAATAATAAAATAAAAGATTAAAATATATTTTAATCTTAATCATGCATGTATAAAATATAGAACACTAGGATCTACTTCATATACTGAAATTGACGATACATACTGAATTTTATGCTAAAATTGAATATGTGATCGAATTACATATCCGTTTCATAATTTTTTTCTTCAAATATGGATCTGGAAGAGAGTAAGTTCTCCTTTAATCACATAAATATCCAGTCTTTATAGATATCCACTCAGGATCAGTCTGGAACAGTCTTCTTTGATGTTGATCTTTCTTCATTAAGAACAATTACCCTGCAAATCTGAATGAAATTTGAATCACAATCAGCTCTTTGATCCTTTTTTCGATCTTTTTTCCTCTTCATTTTTTACTTTTCTTCTCTTGATTATGAAGTAATCAAGGATTGAAAATCAGTAAGCAAAAGGGACGCCCAAGCTTCTCTTGAGCGTGGAGATGTTGGACGCCCAACACCTTTGGGTGTTGGAACCTTAGGGGAGAAGAGAGAGGGGGCAGGGGAGCTCTTATGGGAGGTGTGGGCTGCTGGATATCAGATCTAAGAAGCCTTAAGGAAGATCTCTTTAAATAGACAAAATGTTTAAATTCTATTCAAAACTAAATAACCACTAATACAAGTCCTACTTGCATTAAGAATTTTTATTCTTTTAGTTATTTGACCCCTTTTAGAAGATTGTTTAGGCACTAACTATTGAAGCCCTTGCACCCATATTTTCATATACCACATGACACTCATGGGATGCCCTAATCAGATCCCATACATCCTCTTTAGTGTGGGCACGCCCAACTTGATCAAATCAAGTGGCGTCCTTCCAAACTATCAAAAAAATTGATTAAGGGTTTGATCTCTTAATTCATATGATCCAAAATCTTAGGCACCCAACAATTGAAGCCCAATGAATCTAATTCATTTAGGTTATTAGTAGGTAATTAAATTTAAATTAATTTTATCAAATAAGATATTTAAATGCAAAGATAAAATTAGGTTCAATTATGTGCTAGCAAGGTTATCCTGAACCCAATAGTATTTCTCTAAACCTAATCGAGACTTCATAAGCCCAATTGCTTATTCCAGATCAATTCTTTTATTGTGTGACCCCATAGGTTCAATTCTATCTGGTAGTGAGATATATAATGATCTCTATCATAGTATCATTAAAATTTTTTTCAATGGATCGGAATAATTTCACTCAACTCATTAAGGATTGTCAATCCTGAGCAATCCTAATGAGCTCTCATAATTCATCAGTGATACCTAGCAATATGTAGTGGCAACCCAATAGAATCAAAAAAAATTTCAAAGAATAGTTCACATGTGATTTTGTTCCTCTATCGTGAGTTCCGACTAGATGGTAGGTCATGGATAAATCGTCAAACCTCATCATCAATCATATGATAGATTCGATTAGCTCAAATCTAATTGCGATCCTCATGAAACTCTTTTTCATCAATCACACTGCTGTGGCTACAGACTCTCGGACTTAGCCTCTCAAATTTTATAAGACTACTTCTCTCTATTAAGATTGATAGATTCTATCTTGCTACACACCTTACTCCTACAATAGACCAACTGTCATCAATATCCACTATAAGATCTCATTGAGATGACGTTTATGTGTTAGTCAAACTTCAGCAGCCTCACTGCAAGTAGTCATACTATCGTAGGTCAAAAGATCATTCACACAACTACAGCATCGAGACAATCACTGATAATTAATTAGAAATTCAAGTAATTTCTCGTATGGTCATGCTCAGTACTAATCGTTCTCTAACAATTATCCATACTCATCGCTTAATGTCTCTACACTGTAGATCAGAGACTCATCTATCTCAAAAAAAAATGATCTGTGCACTGATCTATCTGGATCGATCACCATCCTCATCGTGATACTTTGATCAGAAGTATTTAAGAATTATATATATGTCTCTAATTCTCAACACTTTGAGAATATGTATCGAAATATTAATTTCATGGATGATTCAAGGACACATCAAACTTGATTGAAAATTAAACTTGTCTTTTTATTGATCAAATTAATATATCAAGTATAAAATTATATCAGCTATATTGGCTTCTAGGACATACATCTAACAGAACTAGCTTTTCTCCCAACTCAATACCAAGTTTGTCTCCATACAACGTTTAAGTACTTTCGAAAGATTTTGGAGATCATCGTCAAATGTAGTACCAAACATCAAAAAATCATCCATAAAAACTTCAAAAAAATTATTTACCATGTCCAAAAAGATAGCTAATATTCACAGTTGAAATGTAACTGGTGCGTTACAAAGTCCAAAAGGCATGCATCGAAGGCAAAAGTACCATAGGTGCAGGTGAAGGTGGTTTTCTCTTGATTCTTTGGAAACACAGGTACCTGATTATATCCTGAATATCCATCCAGGAAATAAAAAAAGCTCTGACCCGCTAACCGTTCTAGAATTTGATCGATGAAAAATAATGAAAAGTAGTCTTTCCTAGTAACAGTATTAAGTCTCCTGTAATCTATGCACATTTGCCAACCCAATGCTGTGCGAGTAGGAAGCAGTTCACTTTTTCATTTTTCACGACTGTAATATCTGATTTTTTAGGTACTACTTGGGTGAGATTGATCCATTTATTATCCAAAATTGGATAGATGATTCCTGCATCTAGCCACTTCACTATCTCTTTCTTAACAACTTCTCGCATGTTTGGGTTCAGCCTCCTTCACATGTCCCTATATGGTTTGGTATCTGCCTCACAGTTAATATGATGCATATAAATGGAGGGATAAATTTCTTTCAGATTGGTAATAGTCCATCCAATAGCTTCTTTATATCTTTTTAGAACACCAATAACTTAAGCTTCTTGATCAGAGGTCAAATCTAATGCAATAATCACCGGGAGGTTGTCATTGAGTTCTAAGGATACATAGTTGAGTGTGACAGGAAGTAGCTTCAATTTAGAACAAATGGTGATTTTAATGAAGAAACTATTAAAGTGCTAGCTATAGCTGGCAATGGCTCATATTTCACAATCTATGATGGGATATTTTTGGAGTAGGGTGTATCTAATAAGGCATTTACTTTATCGACATACCTATTTACATCAAAGTCATCCATCCTGAAATGAGCCAGATAGGTTTGTAAGAGGTTCTGAGAAAGAATTATAGGAGTAGCTTCCTCCATGATATCCTTAAGTATATCCATTTCAAAACAACTATCAGTTTGTGATCCTTGGAAAGCATTAAACACATTCAATCGCAACTTCTTATTCCCAAAAGAGATGTCCATGACTCCTATCCTACAATTGATACATGCATTGACTATAGCTAGGAAGGGTCAGCTTAAAATGATGAAAATTTATCTAAAGTTGCTACCAAGTTCTATGTCAAGGATAAGAAAATCAACAGAAAAATAAAACTCATCTATCTTGACTAGAATATCTTCAATCATCCCTTGTGGTATCTTAATAGATCTATGATAAGTACACTAAATAGGACTTAGAAGTATTAAATTATCTGATAATTGATTCAATCCTTATAGAGTTTGATGTTTCTTATCCTATTTTATAGATAAACAGAAGATTAGACCCAAAAGGTCAAGAAAAATCAGATTTGGCTTAGATCCAAGTGCACTAGAGCAACCAATTTGAATGGCTAATCAAATCAGGCAATAATCCAACGACTGAGAGACATTGTGATCGTTGTCGTAGGCAATCAAAATTAATCATTAATTCAAAATTATGTAGAAAGTAGTGAGTTGAGATCGCATCTATAGGGACCATGGGCTGAGTTGTGGTTACAGGAGAGTTGAAATCATTGAATTCAGAGCGTTGCTAAGAAAATAAAATAAACTAGAGGCAAACTATATTAAAAGTCGGATCAAGCAGAAAATAATTATCTCAGAGGGTTACGAATCGGTCTTGTACAAAACAAAGTTGTATCTCTTTAATGATTTTAGATGCTTGTAATTAAGCCTTGGATATAGCTTATCTCTATTTGAGCACGATCTGTATCCTTAGATCATGACATGTCTCTTCGGGCATAAACTATTCTGGGGCTTTATCTTATAAGTAAAGAAAAAATAATAAATCAAAACTAAAGATCACCTATCTTTCCTTGGCATGTCCTGTATCAATAGATCACGGTGCATCTCCGAAAAGCACAAGTTGTCCTAGTCTTAATCTAGCATATAAGTATAAACTAAAACAAATAAAGAACTCATGACACTTTAATAATCAAAAGCATAATCTTTATTACTATATATCATAAAAGAAATACAAAGAAAGTTTAGAACATTAGAATATGCTCTGCTTCGTTACAAAATCTCCTCTCTCCTCCTGAGACCGGTGGATTAGCCGCTCATAGGTTGCTCCCTTCTTCCTCTTCTTCTTTGCAAGGCTTCTGAAAAATTTTAAGATGATTCCTAAGGCAAAGGCATGTAGGTTTTTTTATAGATGTTAGGATGGAGGTGATTTATTTGGTTAGATAATATGAGATTAATAAAAATAAAGATAAATAGCTAGGAAGAAAGCTCTTAATCCTTCATAAAATTCTCCACCTCTCTTTTTTTTTTTATTATTTTTTAAAATCCTAAGACGTCCTCTGTTGCATCGGGGTCCCATGTCTTAGGCCCGTCGCATCATTTGTTTCATCCCAGGTGTGAACCGGCAAGAACCCGTGTGAAATAAAATTCTCCACCTCTCTTTTTTTTTTTATTATTTTTTAAAATCCTAAGACGTCCTCTGTTGCATCGGGGTCCCATGTCTTAGGCCCGTCGCATCATTTGTTTCATCCCAGGTGTGAACCGGCAAGAACCCGTGTGAACCGCCCACTTCCGCACCGCATGAAGCCGCGCTTGCAAATCGCGCCCACCTATCTAGATCCGCTCCCGCCTCGCATGAAGATCCAACCACTCGCCAGCTCCCGCACGAAATCAGACTGCGCCCATGCACGCTCGGACCCCCGCTCGCTCGCCGCTCGCGCCCGCATGAAGCCGTCCGCGTTCGAAGACCGGCCTCTCCCGCGTGACCTTATGCACCGTGCTGGAGCCGAAACGCGTACCCAGGTCCCGCATTTGCTTGCCCACGTGAACCCAATCCCTGTGCACCATGCTGGACCGCGCGTTCTCCCCCATGCACCGCACGAAGAATCCCATGACGTGCGTGAAGACCGTGGCTTGGTTCCTGTGAGCCACGCGTGGATTTTGTGTTGGGCTTTTTCTGGGCCGTATTTGTAGTGGGCCGTGCTTCCTTCTGAGCCTGGATCGCATATATGCATTGGTTGAAAATTTGTTGATAAAGACAGGCTAGCTTAGATTTGATCTTGGACTTGTGATGGACCGATGATATGTATTTGTTGGGCACTTTACTGGTTTGCTTTGTAAATAATTTCCCATGATCAGTAATTTTTAAAAAAGAATATAATAAATATCAAATTTAAAATAATAAAAATTAAATATAAAAAATTTTAATATTTTTTATGATATATTTGTGCTTTGATTACACCTCCTAACTTGAACTTTGCTTATCCTCGAGAAAAGAAAGGATTTAGGACTAAGTACCGTTTAGCTAAGAGTTTCGAATTTTATTAAGCAATTTTCAAAAGGGTCATTGATGTTCAGTAAAGTGTGAGTGAGTTATATCATTGGGGTATTAGTACTGTCAATGTGAAAGTGAAGCTAAGAACATTAAACTTTTCTGGAACTTTTTTTCTAAATTGCCCTTACCTTTATCTCTAAATCATTAACCTTCATTTGGGCAAGCATAATGTAATTTCCGTCCTTCATTTATTGATTTTTTTTTGTATATTTCTTGAACGTTGTACTGCTATTGAGTGTCTTAACCCCTTAAGCTTTCTGTTTGATCCATATAATGAGTTTTACGCCAATGACTTCCAAATCAATTGATTTTAAGGTACTAGGTATTAAATACCCCTCGAACTTATTTGCTCGAATTAGACAGGCTACTATTTAAGACTAGCTTTACAATAGAGCTTCTTTGTCCTTTACATATTTTGACATGAAACTCAATACTTGCTTAGGTAAAGAGATCCGGTTACTCAGTATGAAGTTCTTGAAACTTTTTTTTTTTATGAAATAGTTTATTTATGAAGAAACGTATAGTTATTCTATACAAGCTCATAGGAAGTAAACTCTTCTTTGATGCTGGTAGGAGGAATTAAAAGTGCTCATGGAAAACATATTTATATTCAACATTTAACTATTTGTTGAGTTTTTTTTAATACTTGTTCCCTCGGTATCTCACAACTCTCTGGGCTGTGCATCAATTTTTTTAAAAAAAAATACTTAGTTCAACTCAATTCTTGAGTATAATCGGGTGTCTAAATACTAAATACTAATTTATTTGAGGACTTATTAATTTATTATTCTCCTCTCTCAACTTAAACAAAATTATCCTCAATGGAGTACGAAAATAAAAATATCAAACTAAAGAAAAGGAGAGAGTGCACCCGGGGTAATTGTGCTTCAGGAGTTTGAAGATGTCTTTGTTGATCAGAGCACTCTTGGTGCTTTCAACAGAAGTGCCTAAAACTAGAATAAAATAAGAAGTGAGGTTATTGGATTACCTCCCAATAAGCATTAAGTTTAACGTCTTTAGCCAGATGTCGTGAAGCTTATTGTCTTGCATGTACCGGATCGACCAAGTAAATAATGTCAATTTGTTCTTTATTCACGATTCCCTCTACATATGACTTTAATTGTTGACCATTTACTTTAAATGCATTGCTATTTCAGGGATCCTTAATTTCTATCACTTTGTGAAAAAAATACTTAAGTCACTATGAATGGTCCATCCTAACGAGAACGAAGCTTATCGGAGAAGAGGTGTACTCTGGAATTGAATAGCCATACATTTTGGTTTAGCTCGAATGATTTTCTAGAGATATATTTATCGTGAAATACTTTTATTTGAGCCTTATAAATTCATGAATTTTCATACGCCTCATTGTGGAGCTCCTCTAGTTCATTCAATTGGAGCCTCCTATTAGAGCCTGCTTTCACCATATCGAAATTAAATTTCTTTATGGCCCAAAGTGTGCAGTGTTCTAACTCAACCAGTAAGTGACAAGCCTTTCCAAATACTAAGTGGGATGGAGACATGCCTATAAGGGTCTTATATGCTGTGCGGTAGGTTCATAGTGCATCGTTTAATTGAAGGGACTAATCTTTTCTATCGGGCCTAATCATTCTATCCAAGATATGCTTAATTTTTCTATTGGATACCTCAACCTAATCGCTAGTTTGGGGGTGGTAGTAGGTGGCAACTTTGTGTGTAAGCCATATTTTCTCATCAATGCTTCATAGTGCCAATTCGTGATGTGAGTGCCCCCATCACTGATGATCACCCTCAGGAAGCCAAAAGTGTTATTTTGAATGAATTTGATCACAATCTTGTGATCATTGGTCCTTGTGGCAATAGCCTCTACCCATTTGGATACATAGTTCATAGCCATCAAAATGTATTCAAATCCAAAAGAAGCCGAAAAGGGTTCCATGAAATCAATCCCCCAAACATCAAAGATTTCTACTACTAATATGAGGGTCAGTGTCATCATATCCTTCCTAGATATGTTCCTTATTTGTTGGCACCACAAATAGTTTCAGCCAAATTCATGTGCATCTCTAAAAAGTGTTGGCCTATAAATTCTACTTTGCAACATTTTTGCTGTAGTTTTTCTTCCACTGAAATGTCCCCCGCATGCCAAAGAGTGGCATAAAGTGAGGATACTTTAGAATTCACTCTCGAGGACACAATGACAAATGACTTGGTTAGAACAGTATTTGAACAGTTTAGTATCCTCCCAGAAGTAATATTTAACTTGTGAGAAAAATTGATCCTTCTCCTATTTCATCGAATAGGGAGGTACTTGTCCTATGGCCAAGTAGTTTATAATGTGGGCAAACCATGGAGATTAGTTAAAAGAGATTGCAAAGAGTTGTTCATCCAGGAATCTCTCCTTGACCTCATCCATGCCCTTTGTGAGTTTAACTAAGATTCTAGAAATGTGGTTAGCTACCATATTTTCGAAACCCTTTTTATCTTGTATTTCTAGGTCAAATTCTTATAACAGAAGGATCCATCTAATCAACCATTGCTTAGTGTCTTTTTTGAAAAGCAAATGCTTCAAAGTGGCATGATCCGCATAAACTAAAACCTTAGATCCTGGTGTTGGATATAAAATACCCCTCAGCCGAAGTTCATGATGGGAGTGACCCTCCGGGGATCCAACTGACTTTCGACCTCCAGCAACGTCTCTTCAAACATCCCAGACGGCCGAGCCTCCACCACACTCCCAAGTTTTGTCGACGAGCAGGACCCCGCCAGCGCCGACCGGATTCTTCGCGACGTCCGGACTCCTACAGAAGCCAGATCTCATCTCCGACTCCAGCTGCAGGCAGGCTTCGTCCGGACTCCTACAGGAGCCGAACTTCGTCCCCAACCTCAACTGCTGGAAGGCTTCACCCGGACTCCTACGGGAGCCGAGCTCCGTCCGCGACTTCACTTACAGGTAAAACTCCGTCCGGACTCCTACAGGAGCCGGGCTTCGTCCCTGACCTTGATTGCAGGAGGACTTCGATCGGACTCCTACGGGAGCCAGATCTCGTCTCCGACTCCAGCTGTAGGCAGGCTTCGTCCGGACTCCTACGGGAGCCGAACTTCGTCCCCAACCTCAACTGCTGGAAGGCTTCACCCGGACTCCTACAGGAGTCGAGCTCCGCCCGCGACTTCACTTACAGATAAAACTCCGTCCGGACTCCTACGGGAGCCGGGCTTCATCCCTGACCTTAATTGCAGGAGGACTTTGATCGAACTCCTACGGGAGCCAGATCTCGTCTCCGACTCCAGCTGTAGGTAGGCTTCATCCGGACTCCTACGGGAGCCGAACTTCGTCCCCAACCTCAACTACTGGAAGGCTTCACCCGGACTCCTACGGGAGTCGAGCTCCGCCCGCGACTTCACCTACGGGAGTCGAGCTCCGCCCGCGACTTCACTTACAGGTAAACTCCGTCCAGACTCCTACGGGAGCCAGACTTCATCCCTGACCTTGATTGCAGGTGGACTTTGACCGAACTCCTACAGGAGCCAGATCTCGTCTCTGACTCCAGCTGCAGGCAGGCTTCGTCCGGACTCCTACGGGAGCCGAACTTCGTCCCCAAACTCAACTGCTGGAAGGCTTCACCCGGACTCCTACGGGAGCCGAGCTCCGCCCGCGACTTCACTTACGGGAGCCGAACTTCGTCCCCAACCTCAACTGCTGGAAGGCTTCACCCGGACTCCTACGGGAGCCGAGCTTCGCCCGCGACTTCACTTACAGGTAAACTCCGTCCGGACTCCTACGGGAGCTGGGCTTCGTCCCTGACCTTGATTGCAGGTGGACTTCGACTGGATTCCTACGGGAGCCGGGCTTTGTCCCCGACTTTGACTGCTGGTGAGCTTCGTCCGGACTCCTACGGGAGCCGGACTTCGAGCTCCACTCAGACGGATGGCCAGCCACCTCTCCCCGCCAGACACTCCAGCCGAACTTCGACTGACAGGCTTGGGCCCACTGGTGGGCCACAGCAATAGCCATGACCCTGCAACAGATTTTACGTGGCTCCATCACTCTCTGGCAGGCCGCAGTAACGGCCACCACACTGCTCCACCCCCTGCGATGGATTCCGTGCGGCTCCATCACTCCCTGGTGGATCGCCATAATGACCACGATGCTGCTCCACTCCTTACGACGGATACCGTGCGATTCCTCCCATCTCCTGGCAAGTCGCAACAACGGACACCGTTCCACTACCCACAACAGACCCCACGTGGCACGTCCCGACGGTGGCCACGATCCTACTCCACTGCTCTTCGCAAAAATTTCGCCTGACTCTGGGCAGCCCACTGCTAGACGGTTACAGATATCGCTATCAGTCTGCTGCCCCCTTTCGCCTATAAAAGGGGGCCCCAGATACGTTATTCTCGAGCTCTCATTTTTACCTAGAAACTCTGCTAAAATTTCTGTTCGAGCACTTCATTCTTGTTGAGGCAGAGAACTGACTTGAGCGTCGGAGGGTCTTGCCGGAGCAACCCCACCTCCGGTTTAGACTTCTTTTGCAGGTCCCGGTGGCGACCGCGACTCCAGCTTCTCCGGTGCAAGCAAATTTTTGCACCAACAGGATTGGCGCTAGAGGAAGGGCGGCGAACCTTCGCAGTACCCTTGTTCTTAAAGGAGCGCTCAATGGGATTGCCCCCGGGCATCTTTTCTGGCACCCTCTCCTCCCTCCTCCACTTGGTCTTTGCCCGATGCCTCCCCGTAAGGCATCCACACGGCAATCCTCGGCCTCTGCGGCTAGATCTCAGGCTCCGACCTCACCTTCAGTTTCCTAGCCTCCTCCTCCTCCTCCGGCAACGGCGGTCGGTGCGGAGCAACTTGATCTGCTGGCACAGCAGGTCAGGGGCCTCACTGAAGCTGTGCAGGCCATGCAGTAGCAGCAGCAGCCGCAGGCATCGGTACGCCTAGAAAGGGTGTCACCGGAACACCAGAATCCGGTGGTGGGGTGGGCCACTTGGGCCAGCCACCCCATTTTCCCTGGGAAGACAAACCCGAGGGTGGAGAGCCCTCAATCGGATCACGACTCCACCCTTGGAAGATCCCTGCCCCCATTCTACCAGAGGACCCTCGAGACCCGAAGTCGAGAGGATTTCCTAGATCGGAGACTCCAGGAGATGAACCGGCGGATCGAAGAACTCCGCCACGCTCCCCCCGCTTATGGTGAGGATATTTGCACTGACCCTCCCTTTTCTCAAATGATCATGCAGGAATCGATCCCGCCAAACTTCAAACTCCCCCAGTTCGAAAGCTACGATGAGACTTCGGATCCGGTTGATCATTTGGAGGCCTTCCGGATGATGATGCTGCTTCATGGTGCATCCGACGTCATTCTGTGCCGAGCCTTCCCATCCACTGTTGCTCCTAGATTGATTTTGATGATTACAAAGCAGATTGAAGGAATACAAATATTTTTATTTGAAAAAGTCTTTATGCTCTTCAGGGGCAAAATCGTAATTTTACTAAAATCCTGATTTGATAGTATCATTTGGTAGAACAAATGATTTGTAATCTATTGATGAAAATTTCATTATTTTTGGACTTATATTTTTGAAGTTATGAATGTTTGAAGTGCATGAGTCGACTCATGAGTCAACTCATGGCACAATGAGCTGATTGGCACACTAAAATTTCCCTTGGCATGCTGGTTTTTTGGCTTGGCACGACCTGTGAGTCGACTCATGAGTCGATCCACAAGGCATGAGTCGACTCATGAGTCGACCTCTGCTGGTTTGGACCAAAAAATCTAGAAACCAACATTTCTGGCTGTTGCAACAGAAGTCGACTCATGAGTCGACTCCTGAAGCATGAGTCGACTCATGAGTCGACCCCTTCGACGGAAATTGTCCGCAACGGCTAGTTTTTTGCCCATTTTAGTTGCCTTTAATGCTCCCTTAAAATGCTCTAACGGCTCTTTTTCTGCCTAAAATGTTTTCCCTTGTTTCTTAAAGCTATAAAAGGTTTCAAAAGGTGAAAAACAAAAAGGTGATCCACAATATACATGAGAGATACAAGAGATCTACAATATACACAAAAGACATACGAGAGATTTTGAAAGAGAAAAGCAAGAGCGTTCAAAAGGGCTTTCAAGAGCATTCAAAGAGAGGGTTTTTCAAGCCAACTTTTCAACCTTGATCAAGAGCTCTTTCAAAGCCTTCAAGAAGTCTTCAATCAAAGATCACCTTCTCCTCAAGCGTTCATTCAACTCTTCATCCACCTTGAGGAAATCCACAAGGGGCTTCTTCATTTGAGTAAAGTGTATTTAATATTTTATTCGCTCATTTAAGGAGCTATTCTTGTACTTATTTGTGTTCTAAACTGTCTTACTCTTTGTGAGTAATTGTTCTTGTTTTTGGAGGATTTTCAAAACAAGGGAAGGTTGATCCAAACCTGAAATTAGAGTGTTTTGGGTTGGCTTGTACCTGGGAAACAAGTGGACTAGCTTGGGATAGCTAGTGTTGGAGTTTTCAATGTTTGTATTCGGGTTGAATACAAGTATAGTTGTTGCCCAGCTATGCAACCCAAGAGGGGGGGGTGAATTGGGTTTCTAAAAATTTTAAGCCCAACAAACAACTTATGAAGAACAAAACAATGGCTTTAAATCAATATTAATTATCTAAAGTAGTATTGCAAGGATATAATAAAGAAATAAGATAAAGCGATAAAGCACACCACAAACACAAGGATTTATAGTGGTTCGGTGCTAACCTTGCACCTACATCCACTCCCCAAGATCCCACTTGGGAATTTCAATCCACTATCCTTTGTATTCAACCCGAATACAAAACGTCGGAAACTCCGACACTAGCTATCCCAAGCTAGAATACAAGACGTCGGAAACTCCGACCCTAGCTATCCCAAGCTAGAACACTTGTTTCCCGGGTACAAGCAAACCCAAAACACTCCGATTTCAGGTTCGGATCAACCTTTCCTTGTTTTGGAAATCCTCCAAAAACAAGAGCAAAAACTCACAAAGAGTAAGAATATTTAGAGCACAGATGAATACAATAACAGCTCCTTAAATGAGCAAATATAACAATAAAAGCTTTACTCAAATGAAGAACCCCTTTTTCAGATTTTTTCAAGATGAATGAACGGTTGAACGCTTGAGAAGAGGTTGATTGTTGATTGAAGATCTCTTGAAAGCTTTGAACGATCTCTAGATCAAGGTTGAAACGATAGGCGTGAAGAATTCTCTCCTTGAAAGATCTTCCTTTTCTCTTTCACAATCTCTCTGGTATATTGTGGATCCTCTCTCTTTTTCTCTATGGATATTTCGTTGATCTCAGGCTTTTTCTTGCAAATTTTGGATCCTCTCTTCTGTTCTTCTCTTTTTCCTCTCTTTTCTCTTCACATTTGATTTCACGTTTGATCCGCTATTTAATCTGCAATTTCTTTCATCATTTAAAGCATTTTGTAGCATTAGAAGCAAGAGAAAACAATTTAGGCAGATAAAGAGCCGTTAGAGGATTTTTAGGAAGCATAAATGACAATTAAAATGGGCAAAAAAATAGCCGTTGCTGACATTTCCCGTCGCAGGGGTCGACTCATGAGTCGACTCATGCTTCAGGAGTCGACTCATGAGTCGACTTCTGTTGCAACAGACCAGAAGATCTGATTTCTGGATTTTTGGCTCAAATCAGCAGAGATCGACTCATGAGTCGACTCATGCCTTGTGGGTCGACTCATGAGTCGACTCACAGGTCGTGCCAAGCCAAAAATCCAATGTGCCATGGGAATTTTTTGCGTGCCATTCAGCTCATAGTGCCATGAGTTGACTCATGAGTCGACTCATGCACTTCAAACCTTCATAACTTCAAAAGTATAAGTCCAAACACAATGAAATTTTCACCAATAGATTTCAAATCATTTGTTCTACCAATGGTACTATCAAATCAGGATTTTAGTGAAATTATAATTTTGCCCTTGAAGAGCATAAGGACTTTTTCAATTGTTTGTATCCCTTCAATCTGCTTTGTAATCATCAAAATCAATCTAGGAGCAACAATCTCCCCCTTTTTGATGATGACAAAACATATGAACAAAAATATTTATGTTAATGCATTAATTTCAAAAGAATCCATTATGGGTGTATATGCTTGAAAAGAGTATGATTCTTTTGGCATGTAATATAAATGCAAAAATAGTTTGTCCATTTTCTTAAAGATTTGAAAAAGGTATTAGATCATTTTGAGTTCAAGATATTTCAGAGCAAGAGAAGATAAATAACTTTTTCTATGTATCAGAGCAAAAATAATTTTTACAATGATATCAGAAAAGATTTTATAATGTATCAGAGCAAGAAAATTTTTAATGTATCAGAGAAAATTTCATACAGTATCCGAGCAAATGTTATAATATTTTAGAGAAACCTTCACACTGTATCGGATCAAATGTTATCATGTATCAGATCAAGTTGAAAGAAATTGTAGGATGTATCAGAGTAAAACAAATTTCTTATTGATGTCTCAAGGTGAGTAAAATTTCAAAAGCAAGTTTGAATATCAGAGCATATATATAAAAAATACTTATTTGCATTGTACTCATGATTTTGCTTTTGATGGATTAAAGTTCTGTCTGATACCAAATTTCTCTGTCTGATACCAAATTTCGATACCAAAATTTCTCAAAGTTTTGTTTAATCTTTCAATCCTTTTTTTGTCTAATTTCTCCAATATTTGTTTAATTTCTTCAATATTTGTTTTAATTTAATTTCTCCCCCTTTTTCTCATAATTTAGGGTTTTGCTTTTTGTCTAATTTCAATTTTTGTTTAATTTTAATTTCTCCCCCTTTTTGACATCATCAAACATAGTTAACTCTTTCTTTTCCTTTTCTGAAAAATATTCTTTAATTTCTTCCTCTTTAGAGTTTTTCACAGATGTTTGCTCCCCCTTAATATAGCAATTATCAATAGCAAACAACAATAAGGAGAAGATAATATTTCAACAGATGTATCGGAGATTGAAATATAACCAAAATATAATCATTACAAAGAGGTAGAAATATAGGTAAAAGATGATTCCATTAATATTATAATTGTTTCAATACATAAAATTCAACCAGCTAAATGTCAATACATGGCCCCAAGGTATAGATCCTAGAACAAGATACTAACTCCTAAGATCTAGATAAGTCAATGATCAGAGTCATCAGATATAGGTATGAGAAGATGATGGATCAGAAGTGCGTCCTCTACCCCGTCTGCCTCTGCCACGAGTGGAGGTGATGGCACGAGCAGGAGAACGAGATGAACTAGGTGGCTGAGAACGCTGAGATCTAGGGCTGATACCATGAGTCTGATAGAATCAAGTACGTTCAGTGCTCTGGAAACAGATTGAAGTAGAGCAGTGAACTGGGTGGTAGCATGCTCACTCGATCCTCTGATCTCTTTCCTCAGTAGCTCATATCCACCTTCTAGTGCTCCTCTGA
Organism: Elaeis guineensis; assembly: GCF_000442705.2. Lineage (NCBI taxonomy): Eukaryota > Viridiplantae > Streptophyta > Magnoliopsida > Arecales > Arecaceae > Elaeis > Elaeis guineensis. Next base: position 66,689,308 of record NC_026003.2, read on the forward strand.
GCCTGCCAGCCTCTGCAGTGAGGTCTGTGACCTCAATGGTAGACTCCTGTGGCTGGGGATGGGCCAATGCAAGGACTTGCCCCTGCAAGTCAAGAACTCTGCCAGTAAGTCTCCAGACTGTATCCTCAAGCTGCTGTATCCTGACGGACTGATCTGAAATCATCTGAAATATAGTGGAGATGTGGGGAGTAATGGTCTGATCAGAAGAAGTAGCTCCAGGTGCAAAAGAAGTACTACTCCACTGGCTAGACAACAAAGAAGCCACACGCTGAGATATATGCTCGATCTGATCGTCAGCCAGTCTGAACTCTGAATGAGGTGCTCTGCTCTCTGGCTGATACACTGGTGTGGGCATCCTAGTAAACTCAGAAGGGCCAGCCTCAGTATCATGAATGAACTGGGTATCTGGTGAAGCTGCCCTGAAATCATGTACAGGAGAAGATGGACCTTCTTCTTCTACTCTGCCTTCAGTTCTGTCTTCAGCTCTTTCCTCAGCTCTCTCCTCAGCTCTTTCTTCAGAGCCCTTGATCCAACCACCAACAGTCTTTGTAATTCCCATTCGGTGTAGGCTGTGTTGGTTGAAAGTGTCCACATGTGAGAGCTTGGTAGGTGTCTCCCCCTCACAGCTAACTCCAAACCTCCTAAAAACTCTAGTAAGGGCCATACCATAAGGCAAGTGTGCCTTGGATCTGTTCAAAGTTTCTCTCATGGCCTCTATCATAAGTGTAGGGAGGTTTAGGGGGGTCTGAGTGATGATATGAAACATGACACATACATCTCTGCCAGATAGTAAGTCATGTCTACCACTCCTAGGAAAGAATAGTTTTGTCACAATCTGATGCAGGACCCTCATCTCAATGGACAGTAGCTTTGCTTCCAATTTGTTCAAACTTCCTGAAAAATCTTCTCCTAAGATAATTCTGATCCCTTCTTCTTTAATTGGGAGTTCCATATATGAGTATCCTTCACTAGGCAACTGAAGTATCTCTCCCAATATCCTAGAATCCAAACAGATGTCAATCCCCTTTACAGTTGAAGTCACAGATCCGTTTCCATAATTTAGGTTCTGGTAGAACTCTCTGACTAGATCAACATAGGTGACTTCCTTAAGAGAGCAATAAAGTTCCCATCCTTGATTTTTGATCTTGGTAGCAAAAGTAAAGCCTTCTTTCTCAAAGAACCAAAATCTATATTTTTCCCGGTTTCTACTTTTCTATCAGAAAGAAGATTTACACTGGGGCTTATGGAGGGTTGAGAGGGACCTTGAGCAGGTACTGAAACTGGATTGGGAACAGTGGAAGACTGAGCATGCCTTTTCTTTCGGACAATTTCCTCAGGCTCTCGGATTGATTTCCTTCTTTGGGGAAGTTTTATCTTTGGAGCCATATCCAAAGTAGCAGACAAGAAGACTTGAATTCAGTGGAGGAGGGATCACAAAAGAGTAAAGAAGAATTTTGGTGGAGAAAAGAAGTGGATTTTGAATGAACGGTGAAGTTCTAGGGCACGTTCCACCCGCGCCTAACACTGCGAGAAAGCACAGAAAAATCCTTTTCAAGGAGGCGATTTTTGGTGGAGAGGAGGAGGGAGAATTGCCTCAGAATTGATCCTTGGATTTGGAGCAAAACAGAAGTTTGGAGAGGACGGCTTTCGGAAGGAAGACGACGAGAAGATGAGTCGTCTCATAAACAAGGTTTCCCGTTTTAAAAACAATGAACCCGATGGAAGTTGGTGGGATTTACAAGTTTGCCATTGAGTCGACTCATGGGGGTCGACTCATGAAGTTCAGAAAATCAGGAAAAATGCAAATAAATTCCAAAAAAATTCAAAATTTTGGGAGAAAGAATTTTGCTCAATGATAAGTTTTTAGAGTGATAAACCTGAGCTTTTGGAACTAGGATAGATGTTGAAAATTGAGCTCTAAGAGTTTTTGACATCTATTCTTTGGAAATTGAGAAATTTCAGATAAATGGATCTAGAATTCCTAGATTTCTCCTAATTTCACAGAATCTTTCCTCACTAAGGGCCTTTGTAAAGATATCAGCTAATTGATTTTCAGTGCAAACATATTCAAGAATTATATCTTTATTTTGAACATGTTCTCTTATAAAATGATGTCTTATCTCAATATGTTTAGATCTTGAGTATTGTATTGGATTTTTAGATAGATTTATAGCACTTGTATTATCAATTTTATTGGTGTTTCATTAAGTTTGATTCCAAAATCTTCGAGTTGTTGCTTAATCCACAAGATTTGAGCACAACAACTTCCGGCTGCAATGTATTCGGCCTCAGCCGTAGACAGTGCCACCGAATTTTGTTTCTTGCTAAACCATGAGATTAGGTTAACTCCAAGAAATTGGCAAGTTCCACTTGTGCTTTTTCTATCTAATTTACATCCAGCAAAATCAGCATCAGAATATCCTAACAAATTAATTTGTGAGTCCTTAGAGTACCATAACCCTATAGTTTGTGTACCATTTAAGTATCTAAGGATTCTTTTAACAGCATTCAAATGAGATTCCTTAGGATTAGATTGATATCTTGCACATAAGCAAACACTAAACATGATATCAGGCCTACTTGCAGTTAAATATAATAATGAGCCAATCATACCTCTATAGTATTTTAAGTCTACGCTTTTACCTTCATCATCCTTGTCAAGCTTACATGAGGGACTCATTGGTGTTCCAAATTGGTTTGCAGTTCTCCATTCCAAATCTTTTGAGTAGTTCCTTGGTGTACTTGCTTTGGGTGATGGAGATTCCCTCTTTTGATTGTTTGATTTGGAGTCCGAGGAAGAAGGTGAGTTCTCCCATCATGCTCATCTCGAACTCTCCCTGCATAAGCTTAGCAAAGTCTTGACAAAGGGATTCATTAGTAGACCCAAAAATTATGTCATCAACATAAATTTGTATAATTAGCATATCATTTTGGTTTCTTTTAATAAATAGAGTTGTATCCACATTGCCTCTTGAGAAACCATTATTTAGTAGAAATTTGCTTAGCCTTTCATACCATGCTCTAGGTGCTTGTTTTAGACCATATAAAGCTTTATTTAATCTAAAGACATGATTGGGAAAAGCATAATTTTCAAATCCAGGGGTTGTTCTACATATACTTCTTCAGAAATATATCCATTTAAAAATGCACTTTTAACATCCATTTGAAATAGTTTGAATTTCATAAAGCAAGCATAAGCAAGTAGAAGTCTAATGGCTTCTAATCTAGCAACAGGTGCAAAGGTTTCATCAAAATCAATTCCTTCTTCTTGATTATATCCCTTAGCAACCAGTCTTGCTTTATTTCTAATTACATTTCCATGCTCATCTAATTTGTTTCTAAAGACCCATTTTGTGCCAATTATTGAATAATCTTTAGGTCTTTTCACTAAGGTCCAAACATTATTTGTTTCAAATTGACTGAGTTCTTCTTGCATAGCATTAATCCAGTTATGATCATTTTCAGCTTCTTCAAAAGTTTTAGGTTCAAGTTGAGATACAAAAGCACAATGATTAAGTACATCTCTAAGTGAAGAACGTGTTTTTACCCCATGCATAGGATCACCGATAATTAATTCCTTAGGGTGGTTGTGAACATACCTCCATTCCTTGGGTAAGTCATTTGTACCTTGAGGTTGTTCTTGAATTTCTTCACCTTTCTCATTTTGTTCATCTTCTTGATCCTTGTTTTCTGGAGTTGCTGAATCTTTAGAGTGATCTCCTTCATACCTTCTATTAGTGGATCTGCATCATCAACACCCTTATTCTTCCTTGAAGGAAGATCGTTAGATTCATCAAAGACAACATGTATGGACTCCTCAACTACTAAGGTTCTTTTGTTGAACACTCTAAATGCTTTACTAGTGGAGGAGTAACCTAGAAGGATTGCTTCATCTGATTTTGCATCAAATTTACCAAGTTTTTCTTTGCCATTATTTAATACAAAACATCGGCAACCAAAAACATGAAAATATGTAATATTTGATTTTTTTTCTTTCCAAAGTTCATAGGGGGTTTTCTTTAAAAATTATTTAATTTAGTTAAATCATTCAAGTCTTCCATATAAATATTGCCATGCCTATGTCCTATAAATTTAATGCCATCGTTGATAGGACTAGTCACAATGCAAACAGATGATTCATATATCAAATATATGTAGTTTCAGATCTAAATAAAAATGCATCACATATACATCAAATTTCAGATCTAAAACTAAATTTACACATATCAAATATATATCTAAAAAATAATTAAAATATTTTAAAAATATCTTTTCAAAAATCGATTCACATCAAACTAGGACAACCTTTACAGTATAGGGGGTAAACCCTATATCAGGACAACCTTATATCAGTTTGATGTAAATTTTTAATCATTCTAATTTTAGAACATGCTAATTTTTAGATTTAAAAGGATTTGATTTAATTATGAAGATTCAAAAATGACTTTGTTTCCTTTATCACAAAATTGACTGATGCTAAGTAAGTTATGCTTTAAACCTTTAACTAGTAAAACATTCTCAATGTATTTGGAGGGAGTGATACCAATGTTACCTATCCCGATGATCTTTCCTTTGCCATTATCTCCAAAGGTGACCATCCCTCCATCCTTAGCATCAAGCGTGATGAATTGTGATTCATCACCAGTCATGTGTCTCGAGCATCCGCTGTCAAGATACCATTTCCTGTTTCCTTCTTGGGATGCTAGACACACCTGCAAGCACAGATCAAGTTTCTGTCTTAGGTACCCAAGCTTTCTTGGGTCCTTTCAGGTTAGTCAGAATGGTTCCTTTTGGAACCCATATTTTCTTTGTGTTTGCATATTTGTTAATAAGACATGTGTATGATTTATATCCTATTCTTCCACATTTAAAACAAGTAATATTTGTAGGCTTTTTGCTTGAATAATTTGCATAAATATCCTTCAAAAATTTTTGTTTCTTCAGGGGTTTATAACCAAGTCCAGCCTTATCATATATAGCTTTCTGATTATCAAGGATCATATTTAGCTTGTTTGAACTTAAGGTGAACTTATCTACTATAGATTTCAGTCTGTTAATTTCATCCTTAAAGTTTTGATTTTCTTGAATCAATGTGAATTTTTCAATTGAAAGAATTTCAGCTTGTTTCACTAAGGACTGATTTTTCAATTTCAGCTCTTTGTTTTTCTTTCCTAGTTTCTTTAATTCATCAATTGAATCATAGAAAGCTTCATGCAATTCTTCAAAAGTAAATTCACTAGTGGATTCAGAAGTTACCTCATTTTCATGTGCCATCAGGCACAGATTGGCTTGTTCGGTTGAGGTTTCCTCGTCGGAGCTTGAGTCATCACTCGCACTCCAGGTCGCCATCATTGCCTTCTTTTTGAATTTCTTTGGACCTTTCTTCAATTGAGGACATTCGGATCTGAAATGTCCTGGCTTCTTGCACTCGTAGCATATAGGGGTTTGATCTTTCTCCTTTTCTATGCTTTGATCCCCTTTTGTAAATTTCTTTCTCATCCCCTGTTTCCTTTTTCTTAGAAACTTCTTGAATTTCTGGGTGATGAGAGCCATCTCCTCATCCTGATCTTCATCTTCAGAGTCATCTGTTTCATAATCAGGTGAAGTTGTGGATTTGAGGGCAATGGTTCTTTTCTTTTTGATTTCATCCTCTTGATGTTGCATCATGCTAAGTTCATGAGTCATCAAGGATCCAAGAAGCTCTTCTAGAGGTAGAGTGTTCAAGTCCTTTGCTTCTTGGATGGCAGTCACCTTGGCTTCCCAAGTTCTTGGCAGTGACCTGAGAATCTTCCTTACAAGTTCACTGTTAGTATAAGATTTGCCAAGACTCTTTAAACCATTGATTATATCAGTAAAACAAGTAAACATAGCAGTTATGGACTCATCATGCTCTATTTTGAACAATTCATATTTATGTACAAGCATGTTTATTTTAGACTCTTTTACTTGATTTGTTCCCTCATGGGTGACTTCTAACCTATTCCATATTTCTTTAGCAGATGCACAAGTAGAAATGCGATTAAATTCACTAGCATCTAGTGCACAATAAAGAACATTCATAGCTTTGGCATTTAATTGTGCCAATTTCTTGTCAACCTCATCCCATTCTTTCTCGGGTTTGATTGACTCCTCACCATCTATAATCTTGGTGGATGTGTGAGGACCATTCACTATGATACTCCACATATCATAGTCGAGTGCTTGTATGAAAATCTTCATCCGAGCTTTCCAATAGGTGTAATTAGACCCATTGAAAAGTGGAGGTCGGTTTGTTGATTGCCCCTCAGCTAGAGAAGTTCCAACATGGGTTGCCATAGATCTTTAGCTCTTTGATTGTTAGATCAAAGAAGGGCTAGAGCACTGGCTCTGATACCACTTGTTGCCCAGCTATGCAACCCAAGAGGGGGGGGTGAATTGGGTTTCTAAAAATTTTAAGCCCAACAGATGACTTATGAAGAACGAAACAATGGCTTTAAATCAATATTAATTATCTAAAGTAGTATTGCAAGGATATAATAAAGAAATAAGATAAAGCGATAAAGCACACCACAAACACAAGGATTTATAGTGGTTCGGTGCTAACCTTGCACCTACATCCACTCCCCAAGATCCCACTTGGGAATTTCAATCCACTATCCTTTGTATTCAACCCGAATACAAAACGTCGAAAACTCCGACACTAGCTATCCCAAGCTAGAATACAAGACGTCGGAAACTCCGACCCTAGCTATCCCAAGCTAGAACACTTGTTTCCCGGGTACAAGCCAACCCAAAATACTCCGATTTCAGGTTCGGATCAACCTTTCCTTGTTTTGGAAATCCTCCAAAAACAAGAGCAAAAACTCACAAAGAGTAAGAATATTTAGAGCACAGATGAATACAAAAACAGCTCCTTAAATGAGCAAATATAACAATAAAAGCTTTACTCAAATGAAGAACCCCTTTTTCAGATTTTCTCAAGATGAATGAACGGTTGAACGCTTGAGAAGAGGTTGATTGTTGATTGAAGATCTCTTGAAAGCTTTGAACGATCTCTAGATCAAGGTTGAAACGATAGGCGTGAAGAATTCTCTCCTTGAAAGATCTTCCTTTTCTCTTTCACAATCTCTCTGGTATATTGTGGATCCTCTCTCTTTTTCTCTATGGATATTTCGTTGATCTCAGGCTTTTTCTTGCAAATTTCGGATCCTCTCTTCTGTTCTTCTCTTTTTCCTCTCTTTTCTCTTCACATTTGATTTCACGTTTGATCCGCTATTTAATCTGCAATTTCTTTTATCAAATAAAGCATTTTGTAGCATTAGAAGCAAGAGAAAACAATTTAGGCAGATAAAGAGCCGTTAGAGGATTTTTAGGAAGCATAAATGGCAATTAAAACGGGCAAAAAAATAGCCGTTGCTGACATTTCCCATCGTAGGGGTCGACTCATGAGTCGACTCATGCTTCAGGAGTCGACTCATGAGTCGACTTCTGTTGCAACAGACCAGAAGATCTGATTTCTGAATTTTTCGGCTCAAATCAGTAGGGGTCGACTCATGAGTCGACTCATGCCTTGTGGGTCGACTCATGAGTCGACTCACAGGTCGTGCCAAGCCAAAAATCCAGCGTGCCATGGGAATTTTTTCGTGCCATTCAGCTCATAGTGCCATGAGTTGACTCATGAGTCGACTCATGCACTTCAAACCTTCATAACTTCAAAAGTATAAGTCCAAACACAATGAAATTTTCACCAATAGATTTCAAATTATTTGTTCTACCAAATGGTACTATCAAATCAGGATTTTAGTGAAATTACAATTTTGCCCTTGAAGAGCATAAGGACTTTTTCAATTGTTTGTATCCCTTCAATCTGCTTTGTAATCATCAAAATCAATCTAGGAGCAACAAATACTAAAGACTTGGACTTTAGTCTAAAGTTTCTTCTAATATTTTTACGAACTGGTAGCCTTAACCTCCAATTTGAGGAATTACTTTAATTCCTTAGTGGGTACTAGAATCCACACAGACTACACACGAGCCCAACTTTGGTTGGTCAATCCATGTGCATCTATGGGTAGGTTCATAACCAGTTGTTTCTCTAAACAACTTTTAGTAATTAATTTTGCCCCAGAACCTAATCAGTAGGCTTTGTCCTCTACTGAAAGGATCTGGTTAGGTCCAACCATTAACATGACTTGATTTGATGAATCAGACCAATAAATGATCAGGCCCAACTTTAGCCGGCCAACCTGACCACCATCAAAAAGACTCAAACCAAATTATCATATTATGAATGATAATTCCATTAGTCAATAAGCACCAGGGCTTTGGGCCTCCAATGATTATTAAACTAATTGACTCATTATCACTCACTTAATGGGAGGCTATGACTTAGTTATCATGATAACTTAATCATTTTAGGGACCTAATAATTTTGAGGATTTTATTAAAGGATAGAAGAGAAGAAATTAACCAGCCAATTTCAATCCTCCCACTGACTTCACTAAGTCAGATTAAAAAAAGATTTAATTAAAGCTGGCATTAGGAGCACCTAAATCAGTCACACTAATTTACCTAATGACATGGGTGAGCCCTAATCACCAAGTGATCTAATCAAAATCTAACTCACCAGGTTGGCAAGGTAAGTGAGATCAATGGTGGGGATATGCCATTACTCGTCAGAGATCGAATCAATGCGAGTAGCTCCCTCTTAAAAATCACTGGTCAGACTGCCAAACTTACCTTAGACACCAATCGGTTCATTAGTTTTAATTTGATCAACTTAGTAAATAGGGTTCCACCGCATAGCCATGAATTAAGTCCATCTTGGTCTAGTTTAAGACATGGACCCATTCAACTACAACTATTGGAGTTGAGTCTAGAGTGTCCTTGACCTAATCTAATTCAATTTTTAATTAGATTTGACCAATTACTCTAATTTAGTCCATTTCTTTAAACTAACCTTAGGTTTAACCCAAATATGGACCTAATCCATCTAACCCATTGACCCATAAGTTTAGGCAATTATCTTAGGTCTTAATTCATAATTCTAGACCAACTTGACAACACTTAATTCTTTTAATTAAGTATTTTGGACTGATGGGTTAGGGTTTGGCTTTTCGAAAATAATTTTCAAATTTGAAAGGTTTTATTTTTCTGTTCATCAAATATGTTGACTCATTCCACAAATAGATCAGCACATTTCATAAATAGCAATCCTATTGCTAATTACATAACAGAAAATAACTCAATCAAAATAAATCATGAATATTGCTTTAGATCTGATCTAACACATTCATGATAAATTTTACAATTGAACCTTTACAATTAAGTCCTTTCGCTGCTTCATCTACATGGGATATAATTACAGCGGCACCCCTACCGCTATAGGAGACCCCATCGAATGGGTAGAGAGGGCTTTTAAACCCTACTTTTCTCCTATGATCGGACGGCCATAGCAACCAACCCAATTCGATTACTTGCTACTTGGATCAAGTATATCTAAATATACTAATTTCAAAATTTAGATTTTAAATTTTAAATTTTAAATTTTGAATTTTAAATTTCAAACAAATTTCAAATTTGAAATTTCAAACAAATTTCAAATTTCAAATTTTGAATTTCAAATTTTTAAATTTTGAATTTTGAATTTTAAATTTTAAAATTCAAATTTTGAATTTTGAATTTTAAATTTTAAATTCAAACTTTTAGATTACTATTTAATCTACACATGTAAATGTATATCATATTTTAGAACCTGCTTTGATACCATTTGAAGTGAATTTCAGTGCAAGGATAAAATGATAATTTTAAATCTTTTTCAAAATTATAATTTTACAGTAAAAATTATTAATTAATATAATTAATTAATATGAATTAACCCTACACAAAGATCTAAATATGATATATATAGCATACATTTAAATTTAAAATTTAAACTTCTACGATAAATATTTTACTGTTATGTGTTCCACACACATTACCTTCGTGCAGGTAGTCGATCGCCGCAGTCTGATCACCGTCAAGATAATCTGATCATCACAATGCAACCACACAGTATGTCTGGCCTCTGCAGATCATCCACACAAAGCTTCTGGTCTGATCGGTTCCTCATGAATACTAGTTCATTGCAGAACCCTTTCGACGATCGATGCTGATCGAACTCCTTTGATTGGTGTCTACCGACTCCTCAGATGCTCTGGATCATCAGTAAAGGTGCTTGAGAGATTGATGAAGCTTTCTCTAAAATTTGGTGGGCTCACAACACTCGTAGCTCACCTTCTCACTTCTCGAACCCTAGGCAAAAACCCTAGGGTACTTTAAGAAAAACCTTGCGCCCTTTCTGTTTTTTTTCTTTTCTCTTCTTTTCTTTTCTTTTATCATGCACAGGGCCTTTCTCATGCCACCCTTCTCTTATAGATTAGATGTACGCATGCCCCACCTTCTCATCCCTTTTAAAATGGTGCAAGACCACATTTTTACCGTGTTTTTATCGCGTGAGAGGATAAAGCTAGGTGGTTGCTCACTTGAATTCAAATCAAATTTGAATTCAAATGCCAACCAACCTATCCTTATCCACTTAAGGCATGAGAAGGGAGGGGCATGGGCTTCTTTGTGCCTGGAGAGTTTACATGAGAAACTTTTTCTCGTGGAGAATAAGTGGCGCACAAGTGGATAAGGTGGCGCAAGAGATTAGTTGCCCATTGAAATTCAAACTTCATTTGAATTTGAATGGCCAACCAACCATCTTTATCCACTCAAAATGGTGCACAAAGGAGGGGTGTGGGAAGGCTTCTGCGTGGGAGAAAATTCATGAGAACTTATTTCTCGTGAATTCCAATAGGTGCAGGTGAGGTGAGGTGGCGCAGGGAGATAAGTCAAGGAGGTTTCAAACCTATTTGAACCAACCTTATTAAAATAGGTTAGGCACAATTAGACTAAATTAAACCCAATATAATTAGGCTTAATTAGGTTCAATAAAATTCTAATCAAATTATGAATTGACTAAGCCCAACCCCTGATCAAATCAGAGACCAAACCACCTCGGCGATTAGGTCAACTCTTAGCCTAATCGGGTCAAACCCAACTGAATCTAATTCAATTAGACTTGATCCAAAAATAATTATTCAATTAAATTGAGTTAATTAGTGATCAAATTACTAATTAAACCTCTCATAAATACTGAGTCTAAATTCGATGGACAATAGGGCATCAAAGTCCATCAATATAAAACCTTGATCGAAGAGTCCCAAACCAGTAGGACTCTTGACCCCGGTACCCAAAATGTGAGGAACTCATGATCAGAGAATCTTAATTCTCGATCATAGAGTCTCAGACATATAGGACTCAGAGTCTCCGAGCATTAGGACTCTCGGTCGAAGAGTCGCAGTCCAGTGGGACTCTACACCAGCCATCAGATCAGATAGGAACCTCTAATGTGTGTGACCCCGCAGGTTCGAACCTAAGCCGGTAGCACAGGAACCAATTTTTGTACTAATCGAAGTGACCATCTAGCAATGATACCCGATGTTTGGATAGGTTGAATAGTCACAATCACAACATTCAGAACCATCGCGAATATGGTTACTGTATAATTCATCCCTTTTAACCCCTGTGTATAGGACGACTCAGGGTTAAACTGTCAAACCTGATCAGATCATCCGAATCGTGCTCAACTCAAATAGTCTTGTGACTCCTCACTAGGACTACTCTGGCCAAAGTTTTGCTAAATTGAAACACGACTGTACACAGCTCCTGAACTGGAGTGGTCAATCCCATCTTGACGCACGCACCGACAAGTCAAGTACTTGACTACACCCAGCAGCCTTCCGTCACTGAATTAAAAATTCAGGTAGTCCAGTGCCTAAGTGTAGTGAGTTGCTTGCAAGTCACTGTGGCGATCTCAGGTTGGAGGGATATTTATACCCATATCCCATCGGAGTAAATCTTGACAGTAGAAAAAGCTTTGAAGTCGGTCACGTTCAGTGCAGATGTACCCTTACATCTCACCTGTATGCCATACCAGTGTCTCCACACTCTTTGGTTAAGAGGACAACCAACCCATATGGCACACAACAACCTATGCTTGATAAACGTTGTTGTCCTTGGTAACAACATATCATTTGGTCGCGAACAGGTTTAAGGACTAAACGACAAATCCTCCTTTGTCGAGTCTAAATAGTCCTAAGGACTTCACCACAACATAGGAGTTCATTAGAAGATAAAATAATTGATGATGAAAAATATCAAAATAACTTTTATTTAATTTATAATTCATATACTAATACAAGAAAGAGAACAACCATCAACAGACTGATAATTAGCTTTGGGACACTATTCCCAACATCAATATATTTTAATTTAGCAAAATCTGAGTCCAAATAATCTACGTGATAGATTTGAAAGATTGAAATACAATGTGAATTATCTAGGATTGAGAGTTAAATCTTAAGTCTCTTTGAGCATTAGGGTCAAAGAGATAAATTATACGATAACCATATGCGAATAGGTTCTTGAATGTTGCTTTGCCATCATTCTGTTGGAAAATATATCCCAAAGCCAAGCATCAGCCTGTTGACGGTTGTGCTATTTGATGTAATTGTATATGAATTAATTAATAATATATTTATTTGATAATTTTTATTATAAGCTTATACATCTTCTATATTGAACTTCTATGTTATGATGAAAGTTCTTAAGACTATTTTAAATCGATAAAGGAGGATTTATCGTTTAGTCCTTAAATAAGTTTGTGACCAAATGATATGCTATTACTAGGATGATAGACATATCAAGTGTAGGTTGTTGTGTGGCATATAGGTTGGTTGTCCTCTTAACCAAGGAGCATGGAGACGTTGGTATGGCATGCAGGTGAAATGTAAGAGTACATTTCACTGAACGTGACCAACTCTGGAGTACTCTGCTGTCAAGAGTCACTCCGAAGGGATATAGATATAAGTATCCCTCTGATCTGAGATCATCATGGTGACTTGCAAGCAACTCACTGTGCTTTGATGTCAGACTATCTGAATTTTTAATTCAGGATCGAAAGGTTTCTGGGCACAGTCAAGTACTTGTGAAGTCGGTGCGTGAGTCAAGATGGAATTGACCACTCCAAAATATTGAAGAGAATTCTTTGTATTTCAATTTAGTAAGACCTTGAGCAAGGCAATCTTTATGAGGAGTCACAGGATTTATCAGGTTGAGACACATAATGGATGTACTGTTAAGAGTTCACAGTTTAATGGATGTACTAGATGGGGCCTCTAGAGAAGAGTTCCAATAAACTTGGACTCTATCTTAATGAAGGATTAATTAATGATTAGATCACTAATTAGATCAATTTGATTGAGTATTAAAGTCTAGATCAAGTCTGATTGAATTAGATTCAATCAGGTCAGGTCTGATTAGGTTATGAGATGACCTAATTGGTAAGAAAAAAATAATCCTGATTTGATCGGATCTATGACTCAATTAATTTATTAATTTGATCAGATTTAATTAAGCTTATAGGAGCCTAATTAGATTAGGTTCATAATATTTTATTTGGGTCTAATTGGATTGGGTTTGAAAGAAATTCAATTGATTAAACCCTAGAGTCTCAAATGAATGGGACTCTCTCTCTTGCGCCACCCAAATTATCTCACACATTTTCTCACCATACAAAATCAGTTTGTGCATGAGAAAATTAGAAGATAACCCTTCTTTTGTTGCCCATTAAGGATAAAAATTGGTTGATCTTGATTTGAATTCAAAATAGTTTGAATTTCAACCTAAAATCTTATCCATATCCTTCCACACGTTGGCTATTTTTGAAGGGACCCATTGTGTGCGAGAAAAAGAAATTTTTTCAAATATTTTCCATGCCCAATTTTCTTTGGTAAATCCCTCTTTATGTTGGATAAGGGTGAAAAAAAGTTGGAGTCAAATTAAAATTCAAAATGATTTGAATTGCAACAAACTCCAGCTCTTATCTGTTTTACCTGGTTTTGTGCGACAACTATAAAAAGGCTACATTTTTGTGCACCAATTGTTGAGAATTGTGTCCTAAAACCAATCATGTGATGATTGAGTTCAACTTTGTATATGAATTATTGATTATTGAATAGTAGTTATTCTGATATTTTTCATCACAAAGTGACATCTTCCTTAAACTCTTGTACTGTAATGAAGTCTCTAGAATTATGCTAGTGTACAATAAAGAGAGGATTTATCGTATAGTTCTTAAATAAGTTCACAATCAAATGATACGTCATTACGGGATGATGACGTTTATCGAGTGAAGGTTGTTGTGTGCCATATGGGTTGGTTGTCCTCTTAATCAAGGAGTGTGGTGACACTAGTATGGCATATAGGTGAGATATAAAGGTACATCATTACTGAACAAGTAACTCACCTGGTGAGCGTTCTGCTGTCAAGAGCTGCTCATGAAATACATGGGTATAAATATCCTTCAGATCTGAGATCACCATAGCGACTTGCAAGTAACTCACTATGCTTTGGTGCCGAACTACCTGGATTTTTAATGCAGTGATGGATGGCTACTGGGTATAGTCAAGTACTTGCAAAGTCAGTGTGTGGATCAAGATGAAATTGATCCCTCTGGATTATTGGAGTTGATGTATCCTTGTATTTCAATTTAGTAAAGCCTTGTCAGGGTAATCCTTGAGATGGATTTGAAATATTGAAATACAATGTGGATAAAGCAATCTCGATTGATAGTTAACCTGAGACCATCCTAGAGCATCCAGGGTCAAAAGGATGAATTATGCAGTAACCATGAGTATGGGTTCTGAAATATTTTTTTATGATAATTCGACCTATCTGGACATCGAAAATCATTGCTAGATGGTATCTCGATTAGTACAGAAATTGGTTCCTGTGCTACCGGCTTAGTGTTTGAACCTATGGAGTCACGCACACAAGTCAGACAAAATAGGAAGAAATTGACCTATATTTATATGTCCAATCTGAAAGTACTTGACTTGATTGAACATATAAGCTAACTTGATTGAGAATTGAGTTATGGGTTAAACGGGATTGAAGAGTTGGCTATGTCTAGCTAGCACTACACATGAGGTTCAGGTTCAATCCCGAGGATGAACAATATCTATCTATGATCCATGAACATATGAAAGATTGAATTTAAATATTAATTAATTTTAAATTAGATATAAATTAATTAGACTTAAATAGGTTCAAAATTCAAGTTAGATTTGATATAAAAGTCCTAAAGAGTTTAGGATTGACAGCCTTTCGAAATTATTTCGAACCGGCTTCGAATCAGATTCGAATCGGACCTATTTTGGATGAGATATGAGTATTCTTACTTACACTGAGAATACCTACTATGAACCATGATTAAAAATTAATTTGGTACTTATTTTGGGTGTCCCAAGTGGGTGTGAGAGTAGGTGCAAAGTGGATGTCATAAGTGATGGCAATTATATCTCATGTAGGAGTCCTTTCATAAGTATTGGACCAATTCAAATCAGATTTGAATAAAGAGTCCTCCTCTCATTGGGTCATGAGAATCATCTATAAATAGAAAGGGTCTCTATCTATAAATGAAAGAAGAGAATAGAATAGCAAACAAATCAAATTGAGAGAAGAGAAAAAGAGAGAGAGACAGGCGTGTGAAGAGAGAGGTCCTTCATCTTCTACATCTCTCTCTTTGTTGCTGCCTCCTCTCCATGGTGTGGATCCTTCTTGGGCATCCTATCAACTAGTGTGAGGTATCACATTATCATATCTCATCCCTCAATTGATTGTGTATGCGAAGCCAATTGGATTGAAGTTCATCCTGCTTTCCTGCAGCATCTGACGTACATGCGATTAGAGGGTCTGCATATCCAGACCTCCATGAAGGTTTATATCAGATAATTTGAAATTTGATCTCTGGTTCTGCTATAATTTAGGTAAAAATTTGATTCTTAAATAAGTAGAATATTAGAAAAAAATTTTAGATGCAACATGGGCATTCTGAAGGAAAATTGTTCCCTTCCCTTCAACTGATATCAGAGTAGGCCTGAAATATATATATACAAAATAATTTTTTTTATGATCATTTATATTAGATATAATTAAAATTTTTTGTATGACATTAAATCTCATTTAAATCTATTTATATAAAATTTTTGATCTAATTTTGATTGGATTAGAGGTGCCTAATCAATGGTTGATTGAGGTTGTTATAAATCTGTTATAACAGAATTCTGCTGTTGCTGAATTTTTGATGAAAAATAATATAAATTAAAATTTTATTTTAATATTATTTTAATAAAATTTTAATTTTATTATTTTTTTTATGAAGTGAAGATTATTTCAGATTTAAATTAGATCTATTTCAATGGATATTTAGATTTAAATCCTATCATAATTCAGCACTGTACGAAAATAGATTTTATCAGAAATTAATTCCTTATGCATTTATATTTGCATCTAATTATTTTTTAATTTGAAATCAAATCTAAAATTGATATTTTATAATTAGTATAAGATAACTTTTAGATTTGATATGATGTATATGATACATCAAATCTAATTGGATTAGATGAAGAACATAATTGATGAGATCAAGCATATGTTCATGACATAAAATAGTTTTGTCAATAATTGCATGTTGATGTAATTATATATGAAATTAAATTTTAGATCTTAGTAGCCTAGTACTCAGATTGATGAGATCATCAGATCATTCGATCATAAGAAATTGAAGAGATTAATCTCTATTTTACCTATTTGATGGGTTCTCTTATAACATATAAGGGTATTGTTGTGATCTAGTTTCATAAAGAAAAAAAATGAATAAATTTTTATGTATTATTTTGATCATAAATATATTTAGATTAGATCTAAAGTAATTTATAATTTATTATAATAAGATAAAATTTAGATATAAAATTATTTTAGATCTAAATTACATGTTAAATATGATGTAATTAGAATTGATCTAAAAGTTATCATGATACATGAGATGTATGAATGAAGTTTAGATCATACCTATGTATGTTTAATTATTAAAATATTATAAAAATTTATTTTCATATATTGAAACATATGGTATGCTTTACTTGAAACCCTTGTAGTATAGTTCTACAAACTGAAACACACATTTCACATACTTAATTTTAAATTAAGTTTGAATAATCTAGAATTGATAATTGAAGTTCATTAAGACACCACATAATATGATGAGCAAAGAGTTAGCATAAATCAGGTCCTTTTAATGGGTTAAACCTCGGGTTAAGAATACATATGGATCAAGTAGAGAAATTGATTAAGTCTAACCAAGTGTTGAATTAGATTAGGTCAGTATTTCTCTAAATCAATCTCAATAGTTGAAGTCTGATCAAGTCTATGTATTTGACCCTAATAAATGGACCATGATCATGGCTTCGTGGTTGAGCTTGAATCTTCTGGTGTGCCAAATCGAAACTAATTAATCAGTTGGTGTCTAAGGTAAGTTTGGCAGATTCGATCAAGTGATTTTTAATTGGAAGCTATTCACCTAGATGCATCTACAGTGAGTTAAGGGCAAATTCCTCCGTTAATCTCACTTATCTGGCCAACATGGTAGATTATGTTTTGATTAGGTCACTAGTCGATTCGTGCAGACCCATGCCATTAAGGTGAATCAGTATGACTGATTTAGGTGTCTTTAGACCAGCTTGTGTTTAATCCTTTACATGACTTGGTGAAGTCAGTGAAAGGATTTGCAGCTTGCAAGTCGACTTCTTCTCTTACTCTTGGGTCAATGAAATTAAATTCTCTAAATTATTAGGTCCATAAAGTGATAAAATTATAAGATAACTTGATTATTGCCTCTCATTAAGGTATATAATAATGAGTCCAATATTTTAAATAGGTATTGGAGGTGTCACACGCCTGATGTCTATTACGTATTGAAATTATCATTCAT
This sequence comes from Elaeis guineensis, assembly GCF_000442705.2. Taxonomy (NCBI): domain Eukaryota; kingdom Viridiplantae; phylum Streptophyta; class Magnoliopsida; order Arecales; family Arecaceae; genus Elaeis; species Elaeis guineensis. The sequence goes on from NC_026003.2 coordinate 66,707,204, forward strand.
CATATGACCATCATGATATACCTTCAGATCAATGCTCAAATTGGTCGAGCCACACTCGGACCTGGACATCCATTTGTTGGATGCACTTGATGTGTCATGTTAATGGTTGGACCTAATCAAGATTTTTAGTGGAGGTGCCACACGTCTGCTGAAGGGATGTCTGGGACAAAATCCAATGCTAGAAGTTGTTTGGAGAAATAATTAGTTATGAATCTACCCATAGATGCACTAGGATTGGCCGAGCCACACTCGGATCCGAATGCAATCCGTGTGGATTTTAGTGCCCGCTAAGGAATTAATATAATTCCTCAAGTTGGAGGTAGAGGCTATCAATTCGCAAAAATAGTGGGAGGACCTTTAGACTAAAGTTCATATCTTCAGGATTAAAAAAATAATTCATATACTAATAGGCTAATATTTTCTCCTTACAATTATGGCCAACATACTATCCCTCCGTTCGCTGTTGGATAGCGACACAAGCTCACCGTACCCAACTTCGATAGCTGGTATTGAAAGTTGAAGATCGTGTTGGAGCACAAAAGAATTTTGTATATTCTTACAGATCAAATACCTGAAGAACCTACAGCTAATGCTGCTCATGCTGCGAGAGACACTTACATGAAGTGACTCAATGATCGCACGACTGTGCGTTGCATGATGAGGGTAGCTATGAATGATGAACTTAATCGTAAGTTTGAGGATGCGCAGCCTGAAAAGATGATTCAAATGTTAATGAGTCTTTCGACACCCCTGAGGATGTGGAGAGACATAAAACCTCCTGCGCAGTGTTCAATGCCCGTATGTGAGAGAGAGCTTCAGTCACCGATCATGTATTATACATAATTGAGTAGATCGAACACCTTAGCAAAATTGGCTTTCTGTTGCATGAATAGTTAGGCAAGGATGCTATTCTCAATTCGCTACCAAAATTCTACCTACCCTTTCTCAGTCATTATAGAATGATGAAGCCTACAGTAAACTACCATAGTTTACTAGGGTTACTACAGATTTTGAGAAGGATCACCAGCTCCAAAATGAGCCAGTGAATTTAGTGGGAGGTTCATCTGTAGAGCATCGATCCTCTAGGAGAGAAAAGAAGAAAAAGATGCAAAAATCTCATGTTGCCGATCCCAAACAGAGCAAACCATCAAAAGTTGACAAGAGCCAGGCAGAGTGCTTCTTTTGTAAGAAGCTGGGTCATTGAAAAAAGAATTATCCTGCTTATATAGCCACCCTTGACCTAAACAGGCCTAAGAACAAGAGAAAGAGGCAAGTGGTCGCTTCACAAGGTATTTATATAATAACATCATATAATTTCTCTATTTATGATTACTACCTAGGTATTGGATATCGAAAGTCCTATTAATATATGCAATTCGTTGTAGGGACTACAAGTAAGTAGAAAATTTTGAGAGGACGAGCGGTTCCTTAACGTTAGAGATGGAAGTCTTGTTCCAGTTCTGGCCTTGAAAACTTTGCAGCTCGTCTTCGAGTCCAGTAGTGTCATGTTAGATGATTGTCCTTATTGTCCCTCTTTTATGATGAATGTCATCTCTGTAGGCTTTTTGGCCAAACTTGGTTACAAGTTTATAATAAAGGATGATTTTTATGATATCGTTATGAATAATACTATAATTATGCATGGACAATTAAAACATGGCATATACATAATATCATGATCTATTAGTGTAATGTACACACCTAGTAAATACCCCAAAATAGATAATGTCAGCGAATCCTACCTTTGGCATTGTAGGCTTGGTCATGTGAACAAAAATAGGATTGACAGGTTGATCAAAGAATATATCCTTGAGATAGATGATTATGAATCATTGCCTACCTGTGAATCTTGTCTACTTGGTAAGATGACTAAGTCACCTTTTAAAAGAAAAGTTGAAAGAGCAAGTGATATCCTAGGTCTAATACATACTGATGTATGTGGGCCTATGAACATAAGTGCCAGAGGAGGATACTACTACTTCATTACATTTATAGATGACCTATCGAGGTATGGGTATGTCTATCTTGTGAAGCATTAGTCAGAATCATTTAAAATGTTCAAACGATTTCATGTTGAAGTAGAGAAACAAATTGAAAAGAGTATTAAGATCCTTCGGTCAGACCGAGGAGGTGAATACCTCATCAGTGAGTTTCTGACATATCTGGAAGAGAATGAGATTCTCTCACAATAGATCCCTCCTAGAACACCACAACATAATGGTGTGTCCGAGAGGAGAAATCAAACCTTGTTAGACATGGCCGATCCATGATGGATTTTTTCAGTCTGCCAATATCTTTTTGGGGATATGCTCTAGAGACTGCCTGCTATATTTTGAATAAGGTGCCCAGGAAGTCTGTCGATAAAACTCCATATAAGATATGGACTGGACGTAAGTCGGTGCTCTCACATCTTAGGGTCTGGGGGTGTCCAGCTTATGTCAAGCATTTAAAGATAGATAAGTTTGGACTGAAGTTCGATAGATGCTTGTTCGTAGGGTATCCAAAGAAACTAAAGGGTACTACTTCTACTTTGCTGCAGAATAAAAGGTGTTTGTCAGCACTTGGGCAGTCTTTTTGAAAAAGAGTTCTTTGGTGAAGGAGCTAATGCCTGTAAAATTAAACTTGATGAAGTTCATGAGGTGGAAGGACCGACACATACAAAATTGGGTTCGATTGGTGAATCAAATTCAGAGTCAGTAGAGGCACCATTAAGGAGATCTGGTAGAGTACCATGTCAGCCAGACAAATACTATATTTTTGATCCAAATGGTGATCCTATTGAACTTGATGAGAACGATGAGGATCTGATCATCTATATGGAGGTCATGCAAAGATCTGACTCTGAAAAATAGCTTGAGGCCATAAAGTCCGAGATGGAGTCCATGGAGATCAATAGTGTCTGGACACTAGTTGATCTGCCTGAAGGGATAAAATCCATAGGATGTAAATAAATTTTCAAGAGAAAAAGAGGAGCGGACGAAAAAGTAGAGACCTATAAAGTCTGTCTAGTTGCCAAGGGTTACCGTCAGCATTATGGTATTGACTATGACGAGACGTTCTCTCCTGTGGCAATGTTCAAGTCCATCCGGATTATGCTTGCTGTCGCTGCATACTTAGATTATGAGATCTGACAGATGGATGTCAAAACTGCTTTTCTTAAAGGAGAGCTAGAAGAAGAGGTGTATATGATACAACCTGAAGGGTTCACATCCACAGACGAGTCGAAAGTGTATAAGCTGAAAAGGTCAATTTATGGACTTAAGCAGGCATCGAGGAGTTGGAACATGCATTTTGATAAAGTAATCAAAATGTATGACTTCGTTAGGAATGGAGAAAGCCTTGCATCTACAAATGGACTTCTGATTTTATGGTCATTTTTCTTGTGTTGTATGTGGATGACATACTGTTACTAGAAAATGACATCCCAACTTTATAGAGTGTGAAGCTATGGTTGTCATCACAGTTCTCTATGAAGAACTTAGAAGAAGCATCCTACATCCTAGGGATGAAGATCTATAGGGATAGATCTAGAAGATTGCTTGGATTGTTTCAATCCACATACATTGACACCGTGTTGAAGCAGTTCAACATGGATAATTTCAAGAAAGTCTATCTTCCGATAGACCATGAAATTACTCTTTTCAAGAAGAATTTTTTGACAACTCCTGAGGAGAGAGAGCACATGAATAGAATACCATATGCTTCAGTAGTGGGATCTATCATGTACGCTATGACATGTATGAGGTCGGATGTGGCTTATTCACTAGGGGTAGTGAGTAGGTACCAGTCAGATCCGGATGAGAAGTATTGAAAGATTGCAAAAGCAATTCTTAAGTATTTGAGAAATTTTAAAGACCAATGGCTTATCTATGGAGACTCTGATCTGAAACTTGTGGGATATACTGATTTCAGTTTTCAATCAGATTGTGATGACAGCAAAAGCATGTCGGGCTATGTATTTACTTTGAATGGAGGAGCTGCTTGCTGAAAAAGTTCCAAGCAATATACTATGGCCGATTCTGTATGCGAAGCAGAATATATTACTGCATCGAATGCTGCAAAGGAGGTGGTGTGGTTGCGAAAGTTTATTATCGAGCTGAGAGTTGTACCTTCTATTGATGATCCTGTCTTACTGTACTGTGATAGCTCCAGTGCCATAGCTCAGGCGAAAGAACCTAAGTCACACCATCGCACTAAACATATTCTGCACCGCTATCACCTAGTGCGAGAGATCATAAACCGAGGTGATGTCGAGCTTTAGAAGATCGACAAAAAGGAGAACCTAGCCGACTCCTTCACCAAAGCTCTCGAGATCAAAGAGTTCGATGACTTCAAATAGAAGATGGGTATAAGATACTGCCCCAATTGGCTTGAGTCCAAGTAGAAGTTATTGAGAATTGTGTCCTAAAATCAATCATGTGATGATTAAGTTTATCCTTATATATGAATTATTGATTATTGAATAATAGTTATTCTGATATTTTTATCACAAAGTGACATCTTCCTTGAACTCTTGTACTATGATGAAGTTTCTAGAACTATGCTAGTGTACGATAAAGAGAGAATTTATCGTATAGTTCTTAAACAAATTTATGACCAAATGATACGTCATTACGGATGATGATGTTTATCGAGTGAAGATCATTGTGTGCCATATGGTTGGTTGTCTTCTTAACCAAGGAGTATGGTGATACTGATATGGCATACAGGTGAGATATAAGGATACATCATTACTGAACAAGTGACTCACCTCTGAGCATTCTGCTGCCAAGAGCTGCTCACGAAAACATGGGTATAAATATCCTTCAGACCTGAGATCACCATAGTAACTTGTAACCAACTCACTGTGCTTTAGTGCCAAACTACCTGGATTTTTAATGCAGTGATGG
>NC_026003.2:66712192-66986457 GCF_000442705.2 Elaeis guineensis
GAAAAAGTTCCAAGCAATATACTATGGCCGATTCTGTATGCGAAGCAGAATATATTACTGCATCGAATGCTGCAAAGGAGGTGGTGTGGTTGCGAAAGTTTATTATCGAGCTGAGAGTTGTACCTTCTATTGATGATCCTGTCTTACTGTACTGTGACAGCTCCAGTGCCATAGCTCAGGCGAAAGAACCTAAGTCACACCATCGCACTAAACATATTCTGCACCGCTATCACCTAGTGCGAGAGATCATAAACTGAGGTGATGTCGAGCTTTAGAAGATCGACAAAAAGGAGAACCTAGCCGACTCCTTCACCAAAGCTCTCGAGATCAAAGAGTTCGATGACTTCAAATAGAAGATGGGTATAAGATACTGCCCCAATTGGCTTGAGTCCAAGTAGAAGTTATTGAGAATTGTGTCCTAAAATCAATCATGTGATGATTAAGTTTATCCTTATATATGAATTATTGATTATTGAATAATAGTTATTCTGATATTTTTATCACAAAGTGACATCTTCCTTGAACTCTTGTACTATGATGAAGTTTCTAGAACTATGCTAGTGTACGATAAAGAGAGAATTTATCGTATAGTTCTTAAACAAATTTATGACCAAATGATACGTCATTACGGAATGATGATGTTTATCGAGTGAAGATCATTATGTGCCATATGGGTTGGTTGTCTTCTTAACCAAGGAGTATGGTGATACTGATATGGCATACAGGTGAGATATAAGGATACATCATTACTGAACAAGTGACTCACCTCTGAGCATTCTGCTACCAAGAGCTGCTCACGAAATACATGGGTATAAATATCCTTCAGACCTGAGATCACCATAGTAACTTGTAACCAACTCACTGTGCTTTAGTGCCAAACTACCTGGATTTTTAATGCAGTGATGGATGGCTAATGGGTACAGTCAAGTACTTACAAAGTCAGTGTGTGGATCAAGATGAAATTGATCCCTCCAGATTATTGAAGTTGATGTATCACTGTATTTTAATTTAGTAAAGCCTTAGCCAGGATAATCCATGAGATGGATTTGAAAGGTTGAAATACAATGTGGATAAAGCAATCTCGATTGACAATTAATCTGAGACCATCCTAGAGCATCCAGGGTCAAAAAGATGAATTATGCGGTAACCATAAGTATGGATTCTAGAATATTCTTTTGTGATAATTTGACCTATCTGGACATCGAAAACCATTGCTAGATGGTATTCGATTAGTACAAAAATTGGTTCCTGTGCTACCGACTTAGTATTTGAACCTATGGAATCACGCACATAAGTCAGACAAAGTAGGAAAGAATTGACCTATGTTTATATATCCAATCTGAAAGAACTTGACTTGATTGAACATATAAACTAACTTGATTGAGAATTTAGTTATAGGTCAAATGGGATTGAAGAGTTGACTATGTCTAGCTAGGACTACACATGAGGTTCAGGTTCAATCCCGAGGATGAACAATTTTTATCTATGATCCATGGAACATATGAAAGATTAGATTTAAGTACTAATTAATTTTAGATTAGATCTAAATTAATTAAACTTAAGTAGATCCAAAATCTAAGTTAGACTTGGTACAAAAGTCCTAAAGAGTTTAGGATTGACAGTCTTTCGAAATTATTTCGAACCGATTTTGAATCGGATTCGAATTGGATCTATTTTGGATGAGATATGAGTATTCCTACTTGTACTGAGAATACCCACTAATGAAGCATGATCAAAAATTGGTTTGGTGCTTATTTAGGGCATCCCAAGTGGGTGTGGCAGTGGGTGCAAAGTTGATGTCATAAGTGATGGCAATTATATCTCATATAGGAGTCCTTTTATAAGTATTGGACTAATTCAAATCAGATTTGAATAAAGAGTCCTCCTCTCATTGGGTCATGAGAATCATCTGTAAATAGAGAGAGTCTCTACCTATAGATGAAAGAAGAGAATAGAATAACAAACAAATCAAATTGAGAGAAGAGAAAAAGAGAGAGAGATAGGCATGTGAAGAGAGAGGTCCTTCAACTTCTACATCTCTCCCTTTATTGCCGCCTCCTCTCCTTGGACATGGATCCTTCTTGGGCATCCTACTTGCTGGTGTGAGATGTCATATCATCATATCTCATCCCTCGATTGATTGTGTATGCGAAGTCAATTGGATTGGAGTTCATCTTGCTTTCTTGCAGCGTCTGATGTGCATGCGAAGTAGAGAGTCTGCATATTCAGGCCTCCACAAAGGTTTATATCAGATAATTTAAGATTTGATCTCTGATTCTGCTGTGATTCAGATAAGGATTTGATCCTTAAACATGTAAAGCATTAGAGAAAATTTTTAGATGCAACCTGGGCATTCTGGAGGGAAACTGTTTCCTTTCCTTCAACTGTTATTCTGGTATTTTTTCATCACAAAGTGACATCTTCCTTGAACTCTTGTACTGTGATGAAGTCTCTAGAACTATGTCAGTGTATGATAAAGAGAGAATTTATCGTATAGTTCTTAAGCAAGTTCGCAACCAAATGATACGTCATTATGGGATGATGATGTTTATCGAGTGAAGGTCGTTGTGTGCCATATGGGTTGGTTATCTTCTTAACCAAGGAGTGTGATGATACTGGTATGGCATACATGTGAGATGTAAGGGTACATCATCACTGAACAAGTGACTGACCTGCTAAGTATTCTGCTATCAAGAGCTGCTCGTGAAACACATTGGTATAAATGCCCATCAGACCTGAGATTACCATAGTGACTTGCAAGCAACTCGCTGTGCTTTGGTGCCGAACTACCTGAATTTTTAATGCAGTAACGGAAGGCTACTAGGTACAGTTAAGTACTTGTAAAGTCTGTATATGGATCAAGATAGGATTGACCTCTCTGGATTATTGGAGTTAATGTATCACTATATTTCAATTTAGTAAATCTTTGGCCAGGATAATCTAAGAGATGGATTTGAAAGGTTAAAATACAAAGTGGATGAAGCAATCTCGGTTGATAGTTAACCTGAGACCATCCTAGAGCACCCAGGATCAAAAGGATGAATTATGTGGTAAGCATGAGTATGGGTTCTGAAATATTCTTTTGCGATAATTTGACCTATCTGGACATCAAGAACTATTGTTAGATGGTATCTTGATAAGTGCAGAAATTCGAAATACATGCATGAAATATTTTAATTTGACCTATCAAATCTTATGTATATATTTATAGATTAAATATTTTAATTTAATATTCTTTCGCTAAAAAAAAATTCGAAATACATGCATGAAATCCCTGCGCATCCCAACAGTGGTATCAAAGCCACGATTCGATATGACATGATATTATATGCATATAGATCTATAATTTAATTTAGATTAGATCTGATATATAATATTTAGATATAAAATTAGTTATAGATCTGATTGCACAAACTGATATAAGGTTGTCCGGCTGTAAGGTTTATCCCTTACAATATAAAAGTTGTCCTAGTTTGTGCTGATCTTTATAAAATTTAATTTTAATTTAAAATTTATAAAATTTATTTTTGATGATTGTTATTTAATTTTGATATGATTAAAATATAATAATCAAATTTAAAATAATTTAGATTAGATCTAAATTATTTAGATTAGATGATCTAAGTAGTGAAGTAATCGGATCGGATTTGTCACCAGGCCGTCCAGTCATACGAGGTAATAGAGATTAGATCTCTCTTCTTATCATTCTATTAGATCTTCTTATGATATATAGGGGTGCCATTATGACTATATCCTATGAAGATAAAAATAAAAAAAAAATTTACTTTTCTCAAAATCTTAAGATTGTGTATATGATACATTGTATGAAAAGTAGTTGCATCTAATCTTTATAAATAAAATCTAGAATTATGAATATATTTAGTATAGTTTTAAAATAATTTATAATTAATTTTATTACTATTTATGTAAAATTATTTTAATCTAAAATTAATATAATTATTGTTATTCGCCTATTGAGTCGACTCAGTATTGTTTGGATCGACTTAGGACTCTGGTTTCTTAGCTTAATTTTTGTTAAGCTGACTTATTGTTATAGGCTAAAATTTATGATTAATAATTCATCATCAATAAGTCAACTAAGTCTCAAAACTTAGACGACCCATTATGATGAGTAGGCTCAATCCAGGGATGAGTCGATTCAAGTTTCAGATCTAAATGATTGTGCATAAAATTAATTATAAAAATATTTTATAAAATTTAAAATTATTTTTAAATATCAAACTCCTATCCAAAGTCTCAAACTTAATTAAGAATTAAGTTGAACCTATTAGATCTAGAATTATGAATTAAAGATCTAATGTCATTCGCATAAAATGTGGATGATGGATTTATGAGTTAGCTTGATTAGATCCTCCTAATTGGGTCAGACCTAGGGTTAGAATCAAAAATCAAATAGACTAAGAAGAGATAATAGATTAAATTAGAATTTCTTTAGAGCCAATACAATAGTTATAATTGATCGAGTCCATGTCTTTGATTAGACCCAAATGGACTTTGATCTTGAGCTCAGTGGTCGAACCCAAATCTATAAGTATATCCAATTGAACCTTATTAACCAGTTGGTATCTAAGGTAAGTTTGGCAGTCTTGACTGGTGGTTTTTAATTGAGAGCTACTCACATAGATTGAGTCTATGATGAGTTAATTGAAGGAACCAGATCTAGGGTTTCAGGATTAGATCTTGAAACTTTTTCAAGATCAGACAGCGGAAGACTAAAATAAATCAAAATTTATTTCTAAAATTAGAGAATCTCTAGATCTAAGATTCTATTACATGATTATTACATAGCATTAAATCAAAAATTAAAATATATAGAGCATGAACCACATGTTGATCATATCAACATGTTTCTATACTACATCTAATGTATGTATTAAACAATAGATCAGATCTATTACCTTGCAAGTTAGACGTTCTAACCTTGTTGATCCGTGTTGAGGATGATGTTGCAAACTGCACATGCATCTGATCTCTAGGAGTCATCCACACGAGCCCACGAATCTTGACCAGAAGTCCTGCTTCAGAAAATTAGCACATTATGCTAGTACTGCACTAATCCTTCTTCGATGGTTGATCAGGTGCCTCCTTCTTCTTGATTTGGGCTCTTCCAAAGATGAGAAGTTGGAGGAAGAGTTTTAGATTTGAGATGCTCTCAGAAAACTCAAGATGGAGGAAGGAAGAAATGAAGCTAACAACCCTAGAAGAAGACCCTCTTCTTCTTCTCTTTACTCTCTCCTAGACACCCAGTCTTGTGTCTATCATATCTCCATGACCCAAAGGTCTTTCTATCTGATTTTTAGATGTCCTAAAGGTCTCTCAAATCTCTATGTTCTTCAAAAATTTTATAAAGAAACTCATTTTGTAGAGAGAGATATGATAGAGTCCTTGTCTAGGTCAAAACCTAGTCAAAGCTTATCCAAACATGGCAAGATAAGGGGCACCCAACTCTTGGGTGCCTCCTCCTTATTTTCATGCATGGACCACCAGAAAAGGGTGCACAATGTGTGCCCTAATAACCACAAAAATCTTAAAAGAAACTTAGGTAAATTCGGTGCAAAAAGGAAATAGTTTTGAATTTCTAAAACTCTATCTCATAGAATTTGAAATCCAAATTTATTCCTACTTTAATTTGATCCACAACCACTTTTCTTGTATGAAAGAAGAGAGAAAGCCTTTTGGATATGGGAAAGACCTGGGAGAGGGCTTTTGTCACACAAAATAAGAGGGGATTGGCATGGAATAAGAGAGAGGGCGTGGGGGGGCTTATGTGGCGCAAGGTGGAATCCTAGTCTTACTAGGATTCTATCTTATGACTTGTTTTAATTTGATTTCTCAAACCAAATCAAACCAAAATTAGATCAACCTAATTAAAATAGGTCTTAATCTAATTAAAAACCTAATTTAATAAAATTAAATTATATTTAAATCTGATTTATTTTTCTAATCAAATTAGAAATTAGGTTGACCCAAGTCCTAATTGAACTAGGACTAGTTTTTTCCTTGCACTTGGCTTATCCAATAAATCAATTAGACTTGATCAAATCAAGCCCAAACCAAATCTAATTAAATTATATTCAATTAGACTTAATCTCAACCCATTGGCTTAATCAAATTATGCCAATTAACAATCGAATTGCTAATCGATCCTCTTGCAACACTTGCACTAGATTAAATGTCAATCGTATTGATCATTTAACCCTAGAATGATTCTTAATCGTTGATCAACCATCCGATCGGATCATGAACTTTAATATGTGTGACCTCATAGATCCAAACCTAAGTCGGTAGCATAGAAATAAATTTTTATACCAATCGAAGTGATCATCTAGCAATGGTACCCAACGATCGATAGGTCGAATGTGTAGAACAACATCCTTAGAATCCATGCGGATATAGTTTCTATATAATTTATTTTCTTGACCAAAATGATCATAGGATATCTCAGAGTTCAACTATCAACTCTGATCAGGTTATCCACATTGTATTTCAAAATATCAAATCCATCTGATGGATTACCTTGGCCAAGGTTTTGCTAAATTAAAATACAGTGACACATTCTTCTCCAACTCTTGGAGTGGTCAATCCCATCTCGATCACACTCTAACTTCGTAAGTACTTGACTATGCCCAGAAGCCTTCTGTCACTGAATTAGAAATTCAGTTAGTCCGATACCAAAGCACAGTGAGTTGCTTGCAGGTCACTGAGGTAATCTTAGGTCTAAGAGATACTTATACCTATATCCCATCAGAGTCATTCTCGACAGCAGAATGCTCTGGAGTTGGTCACGTTCAATGAAGATGTACTCTTACATCTCACCTGTATGTCATACTAGTATCTCCACACTCCTTGGTCAAGAGGACAACCAACCCATATGGCCTACAGTGACCTATGCTCGATAGAAATTGTCGTCCTTATTAACAGCCTATCATTTGGTCGTGAACAGTTTTAAGGACTAATCGATAAATTCTCTCTTTATCGAACTTAAATAGTCCTAAGGACTTCATCATAACAATGAAGTTCATTAGAAGATGAAAGCTTATGATAAAAATATTAAAAACATATTTTATTTATTAACAAATCAATTACAATACTTGATTGCTCAACCATCAACTGCTTGACGATTGACTTTTGGGACATATTTTCCAACAACTCCCACTTGTCCTAAAGCCACTCGGCACAGTATCTAATACCCATCTTTGACTTGTGGTTGTCGAACTCCTTTATTGCCAGGGCTTTAGTGAAGGGGTCGGCCAGGTTCTTGAAGCAAAAATTAGTGCAGGGGTAAAATGGTAATTTTAAATTTTTTTCAAAATTATGATTTTACAGTGAAAAAATATTAATTAATCTAATTAATTAATATAAATTTACCCTACACTAGGATCTAAATATGATATATAGCATGCATTTATTTAAATTTAAAATTCAAATTCGAACAGTAAACACTACTGTAATGTTCAGAACACAATACCTTTGTGTGGGTAGTAGATCGCCATAATCTGATCATCATTGGGAGAGTCTGATCATCACGACATAGCCACATAGTGTGTCTAGCCTCTGTGGATCATCCACATGAAGCTCTCGGTCTGATCGACTCCTCACGAGGGCTAGCTCGTTGTAGAGCCTTTTTGACAGTCGATGCCGATCGAACTCCTTCATCGATGTCTGTCGATTCTTCAGATGCTCCAGATTGTCAACAGACGTGCTTGAGAGGATGTTGAAGATCTTTCTAAGATTTTGTGGGCTCACGACACTCGTAGCTCACTTTCTCACTTCCCGAACTCCAGGCTAAAACTCTAGGGAACTCAGCAGAAATCTTGCACCCACTTTTATTTCTTTTTTTTCTTTTTCTCTTGGAAGGATATGAACTTCCTTCTCATGCACAAGACTTCCTCATGCCCCAAAATTTTTCTCTAAAAATCTTCTTCCTCCACGCCCCACTCATCTCCTCCTCTTATAACAATGTCAAACGTCTTATCCAAAAGAAAAGATAAAGATGAGTAATTACACATTTGAATTCAAATCAAATTTTGAATTCAAATGGACACCAACTCATCCCTTATCCACTAAAGGCGTGAGGCATGGCTTAAATTATGCATGAAGTGATTTCATGAGAAATATTTTCTCATGTAATAAATAAGGCGTTAAAAAAGGGATAAGGCGCAAAGATTGATTGCCCATTCAAATTCAAACTTTATTTTGAATTTGAATGGCCAACCAATCATCCTTATCCATTCAATTGGCACATTAAAGTGGGGCATGGAGAGGGCTTGGCATGAGAAAAAAATTCATGAGAAGTTCCTTCTCATGAATTCAAATGGGTGCAATGGAAGTGAGGTGGCGCATGGAGATTGGGTCAAGGTGGTTTCATTATTTAAACCAACCTAATTGAACCAAATAAGTTAGGTCCAATTAGACTAATTTAAATCCAACTTAATTAGGCTTAATTAGACTCAATAAAATCCTAATCAAATCAGGAATTGACTAAGCCCAACCCCTGATCAAATCAGGGACCAAACCATCTCGACGATTAGATCAACTCTTAACCTAATCGGGTTAAACCCAACTGAATCCAATTCAATTGGACTTGATCCAAAAATAATTACTCAATCAAATTGAGTTAATTAGTGATCAAATCACTAATTAAATCTCTCATAAATACTGAGTCTAAATCCGATGGGCAATCGGGCATCAGAATTTATCGATATGTAACCCTGATCGAAAAGTCCCAACCAGTGGGACTCTTGACCCCGGTACCCATAATGTGTGGAACTCGTGATCAGAGAATCCTGATTCTCGATCACTGAGTCCCAAACATGTAGGATTTTATACCAACCATCAGATCAGATAGGAACCTCTAATGTGTGTGACCCCGCAGGTTCGAACCTAAGCCGATAGCACAGGAGCCAATTCCTGTACTAATCGAAGTGACCATCTAGCAATGGTACCCGACGTCCGGATAGGTCAAAGAGTTGCAATCGCAACACTCAGAACCTACATGAATATGGTTACTGTATAATTCATCCTTTTACCCCTGTGTTTAGGATGACTCAGGGTTAAACTGTCAACCCTGATCAGATCATCCGAATCGTGCTCAACTCAAATAGTCCTGTGACTCCTCACAAGGACTACCCTGGCCAAGATTTTGCTAAATTGAAACACGACTGTACACAGCTCCTAAACTGGAGTGGTCAATCCCATCTTAACACACACACCGACAAGTCAAGTACTTGACTATACCCAGCAGCCTTTCGTTACTGAATTAAAAATTCAGGTAGTCCAGTGCCTAAGTGCAGTGAGTTGCTTGCAAGTCACCGTGGCGGTCTCAGGTCGGAGGGATATTTGTACCCATATTCCATCGGAGCAAATCTTGATAGCAGAAATAGCTCCGGAGTTGGTCACGTTCAATATAGATGTACCCTTATATCTCACCTGTATGTCATACCAGTGTCTCCACACTCATTGGTTAAGAGGACAACCAACCTATATGGCACACAACGACCTATGCTTGATAAATATTGTCATCCTTGGTAACAACGTATTATTTGGTCGCGAACATATTTAAGGACTAAACGATAAATCCTCCTTTGTCGAGTCTAAATAGTCCTAAGGACTTCACCACAACATAGGAGTTCATTAGAAGATGAAATATTTTGTGATGAAAAAATATCAAAATAATTTTTATTAATTCATAATTCATGTACAAATATAAAAATGAGCACAACCGTCAACAGACTGACGATTAGCTTTGGGACACTATTCCCAACAATCTCCCACTTGGCCTAAAGCCAATCGGTGCAGTATCTAATACCCATCTTCGACTTGTAGTTGTTGAACTCCTTCATTGCAATGGCTTTAGTGAATGGGTCAGCCAGATTCTCCTTCCCATCAATCTTCTGAAGATCGACGTCACCTCGATCCATAATTTTTTGGATGAGATGGTAGCGGCGCAGAATATGCTTCGTCCGCTGGTGTGCCTTTGGTTCCTTTGCCTGAGCAATGGCTCCAGAGATGTCACAGTAGAGCAGAACTGGACCAACAAGGGAGGGTGCTACTCCGAGCTTGGTGATGAATTTTCTCATCCACACCGCTTCTTTGGCAGCATCTGATGTAGCGACATACTCCGCCTCGCAAACTGAATCAGCCACTGTGTGCTGCTTGAAACTTTTCCAGCAGATAGCCCCACCATTAAGGGTAAAAATAAATTCAGACACACTTTTGCTGTCATCATGATCAGACTAGAAACTAGAGTCTGTAAACCCTATAAGTCTCAAGTCTGATTCATCATAAACAAGCCACTGATCCTTAGTATTTCATAAATACTTTAGGATAGTTTTAACAACCTTCCAGTGATTCTCTCCTGGATCAGATTGGTATCTACTCACTACCCCTAGTGAGTATGCCACATCTGATCGTGTACATGTCATGGCATACATGATAGATCCCACTGTTGAAGCATATGGAATCCTACCCATATGCTTTCTCTCTTGAGGTGTTGTCGGACAATCCCTCTTCGAGAGAGAAATTCCATGACCTATCGGAAGATAGCCTTTCTTGAAATTCTTCATGCTGAACCTCTTCAGCATAGTATCAATGTACGTGGACTGAGATAAACGAAGTAACTTTTTAGATCTATCCCTATAGATCCTTATCCCTAGGATGTAGGAAGCTTCTCCCAGATTCTTCATGGAGAACTATGACGACAACCAAATCTTTATTCCCTGTAATGTAGGGATATCATTCCCGATTAAGAGAATGTCATCCACATACAATACAAGAAATACTACTACTGGACCATTAGCCCACTTATAAATGTAGGGCTCTTCTCCGTTCTTAATGAAGCCATACGTCTTGATCGTCTTATCAAAACGTATGTTCCAACTCCGTGATGCCTGCTTAAGTTCATAAATGGACCTCTGTAGCCTGCACACCTTAGACTCATCTGTGGATGTGAATCCTTCAGGTTGTATCATATACACCTCTTCATTCAGCTCTCCATTTAGAAAAGCTGTCTTCACATCCATCTGCCAAATTTCATAGTCCAGATAGGCAGCTATCGCAAGCATAATCTGAATGGATTTGAGCATTGCCATAGGAGAAAATGTCTCATCATAATCTATACCATAACGTTGACGATATCCCTTGGCAATCAAATGGGCTTTATAGGTTTCCACCTTTCGTCTGCACCTCTCTTCCTCTTGAAGACCCATTTACACCCTATGGGTTTTACTCTTTCAGGTGGGTCAACCAATGTCCACACATCGCTGACCTTCATGGACTCCATTTCGGATTTCATGGCCTCCAGCCATTTCTCAGAGTCGGGTCTCTGCATTGCATCCATGTAGGTGATCGGATCCTCATCATTTTCATCAAGTTCGATAGGATCACCGTCTTGGACCAAGAAACCATAGTATCTATCCGGTTGATGTGGTACTCTACCAGATCGCCTTAAGGGTGCTTGAACAATGGGCTCCGGATCTGATCTAACCAAATTCGGTTCAGGTTCAGCAACTTGTGTCGATTTTTCCACCTATAAAACTTCATCAAGTTCGACCTTAGAGGCAACAGTCCCTTCATCAAGAAACTCTTTTTTTAAAAAGATTGCCTTAAGGCTGACAAATACTTTTTGCTCATCAGCAAGGTAGAAGTAATACCCTTTGGTCTCTTTTGGGTATCCTATAAAATTACACTTGTCAGACCTAGGTTTTAGCTTGTCCGTAATTAAACGTTTAACATAAGCCGGACACCCCCAAACCTTAAGGTGTGAGAGTACTGGCTTACGTCCTATCCATATCTCATATGGCATTTTGGTTACAGACTTACTCGAAACTCTATTTAGAAGGTAACAAGTCGATTCGAGTGCATATCCCCAGAGGAAGATCGACAGACCAGCAAACCCCATCATGGATCGAACCATGTCCAACAAGGTCCGATTCCTCCTTTCAGATACACCATTATGTTGTGGTGTTCCAGGAGGAGTCCACTGAGAGAGAATCTCATTCTCCCCAAGATATGTCAGAAAATCATTGGAAAGATATTCACCTCCTCGATCAGATCAAAGAGTTTTAATACACTTTCTAGTTTATTTTTCTACCTCATTTCGGAATAGTTTGAACATTTCAAACGACTCTGATTTATGCTTTATTAAATAGACATACCCATACCTCGATAGGTCGTCTGTGAAGGTTATGAAGTAGAAATATTCACCTCTTGCACTTGAGCTCATGGGTCCACATACATCAGAATGTACCAGACCCAAGAGTTCATTGGCTCACTCACCTTTTCCAGTAAAAGGTGATTTGATCATTTTACCAAGAAGACAAGACTCACAAGTTGGAAGTAATTCACAATCACCTACTTCAAGAATTCCTTCTTGAGCCAATCTGTTTATCCTGTTCTTATTGATATGACCTAGCCTACAGTGCCAAAGGTAGACTTCTGACACATTATCTATTCTAGGGCATTTACCAGAGGTTTGAACCACATTAACAGGTTCTGATAGAAAGAAAATTCCATTATTAAGTTGTCCAACAAACATTGTAACATCATTCAAAATGATATTGCAAACATTTCTTTTTATTAAAAATTGATAACCGTTCATGGCCAAAAGGCCTACAGAAATAATATTTAATAAAAAGCTTGGACAATAGTGACATTCACTCAGAATTACGTTTCGAGAATTGATTACAAGGTTCATGATTTCTAATGCTAGAACTAGAACTTTGCTTCCATCTCCAACGTTCAGGAATCTCTCGCCTTCATCAAATCTCCTACTGACCTGCAGACCCTGTATCGAATTGCAAATATGATAAGGGCTTTTGGTATCCAATACCCAGGCAGTAGTATCACAAATGGAAAAGTTGTAAGGTGTTATCATATAAGTACCTTGCTTCTTCTTCGGTCTGTTCGGGTCTAGGGAGACAATGTATAGAGGACAGTTCCTCTTCCAGTGCCCCTGCTTCTTGCAAAAGAAGCACTCCACCTGGCTCTGGTCAGGTTTGCACTTCTTGGTCTGACCCTGTGCAGACGTCCTAGCATGCAGCTGCACCTTCTTATTTTTCTTCTTTTTGTTCTTCTTCTTCCCTTTCTTAAAGGGTCGACGATTAGAAGATGACCCTCCCACAACATTCACCGACTCCTTATGAAGCTGGTGATCCTTCTCAAAGTTCTACAGCAACCCCAACAAGCCATGGTAGTTCACTGCAGGCTTTGTCATCCAAAAATGAGTAAGAAAGGGGAGGAAGGACTTGGACAATGAATTAAGGATCGCATCCTTATCGAGCTGCTCGTGCAAGGAAAAGCCCAGTTTACTTAGGCGCTCAATCATTTCGATCATGTACAGTACATGATCAGTGACTGAGGCCCCATCCCTTATCCGAGCATTGAAAATGGCACATCTAGTTTTGTGCCTTTCAACGTCGTCAGGCATGCCAAAGGAGTCGTTCAACATTTGAAGCATCTCCTGGGGCTGGGCATTCTCGAACCTGCGATTGAACTCATCATTCATTGCCGCCAGCATAATGCACCGAACGGTGGTGCGGTCATTGAGCCACTTCTGATAAGTGTCTCGGACCATCCCTCTAATATTCGGGGCTGGCTCCTCAGGTGCCGGATCCATTACTACATAAAAGATCCACTCATGCTCAAGGATGATTTTTAGTTTTCGATACCAGCTATCGAAATTAGGTCCCATGAGCTTGTCATTATCTAATAATGATCGGAGCGATAGGGTAGTGGCCATAGTTGCATAAAGAAAAATCAGACCTCTATTAGTACATAAATTATAAATACTAAAGACTTGGACTTTAGTCTAAAGTTTCTCCCAGTATTTTTACGAACTGGTAGCCTCAACCTCCAATTCGAGAAATTACTTTAATTTCTTAGTGGGTACTAGAATCCACACAGACTACACACGAGCCCAACTTTGGTTGGTCAACCCATGTGCATCTATGGGTAGGTTCATAACCAGTTGTTTCTCTAAACAACTTCTAGTAATTGATTTTGCCCCAGAACCTAATCAGTAGGCTTTGGCCTCCACTGAAAAGATCTGGTTTGGTCCAACCATTAACATGATTTGATTTGGTGAATCAGACCAATAAATGATCAGGCCCACTTTGGCCGGCCAACCTGACCACCATCAGAAAGACTCAAACCAAATTATCATATTATGAATGATAATTCCATTAGTCAATAAGCACCAGGCCTTTGGGCCTCCAATGATTATTAAACTAATAGACTCATTATCACTCACTTAATGGGAGGCTATGACCTAGTTATCAATATAACTTAATCATTTTTAGGGATCTAATAATTTTTGAGGATTTTATTAAAGGATAGATGAGAAGAAAAAATATCCAGCCAATTTCAATCCTCCCACTGACTTCACCAAGTCAGATTAAAAAGGATTTAATTAAAGCTGGCATTAGGAGCACCTAAATCAGTCACACTGATTTACCTAATGACATGGGTGAGTCCTAATCACCAAGTGATCTAATCAAAATCTAATTCACCAGGTTGGCTAGGTAAGTGAGATCAGTGGTGGGGATAAGCCATTAACTCGTCAGAGATCGAATCACTGCGAGTAGCTCCCACTTAAAAACCACTAGTCAAACTGTCAAACTTACCTTAGACACCAACCAGTTCATTAGTTTTAATTTGATCAACTTAGTAAATAGGGTTCCATCGCGTAGCCATGAATTAAGTCCATCTTGGTCTAGTTAAAGACATGGACCCATTCAACTACAACTATTGGAGTTGAGTCTAGAGTATCCTTGACCTAATCTAATTCAACTTTTGATTAGATTTGACCAATTACTCTAATTTAATCCATTTCTTTAAGCTAACCTTAGATCTTACCCAATTATGGACCTAATCCATCTAACCCATTGACCCACAAATTTATGCAATTGTCTTAGGTCTTAATTCACAATTCTAGACCTACTAGACAAACTTAATTCTTTTAATTAAGTATTTGGGCTGATGGGTCAGGGTTTGGCATTTCAAAAATAATTTTCAAATTTTGAAAGGTTTTATTTTCTGTTCACCAAATATGTTGACTCATTTCACAAATAGATTAACACATTTCATAAATAACAATCCTATTGCTAATTACATAATAGAAAATAACTCAATCAAAATAAATCATGAATATTTCTTTAGATCTAACCTAACACATTCATGATAAATTTCACAATTGAACCTTTACAATTAATTCTTTTCGCTGCTTCATCTGCATGGGATATAATTACAGCGGCACCCTACCGCCATAGGAGACCCCATCGAATGGGAGGAGAGGGCCTTTAAACCCTGCTTTTCTCCTATGACCGGACGACCATGGCAACCAACCCAATTTGATTACTTGCTACTTGGATCAAGTATATCTAAATATACCAATTTTAAAATTTAAATTTCAAATTTCAAATTTTAAATTTCAAATTTTGAATTTCAAATTTCAAACAAATTTCAAATTTCAAATTTCAAAATTTTAAATATCAAATTTTGAATTTCAAATTTTGAATTTTAAATTTTGAATTTCAAATTTTGAATTTTAAATTTTGAATTTCAAATTTCAAATTTCAACCAAATTTCAAATTTTGAATTTCAAAATTTTAAATTTTGAATTTGAATTTTAAATTTCAAAATTCAAATTTCAAATTTTGAATTTTAAATTTTTGAATTTTGAATTTCGAACAACTTTCAAAATTTAAAATTCAAATTTTAAATTTTAAATTTAAACTTTTAGATTACTACTTAATCTATGCATGCAAATATATATATCATATCTAAGAACCCGCTCTGATACCATTTGAAGCAAAAATTCAGTGCAGGGATAAAATGATAATTTTAAAACTTTTTCAAAATTATGATTTTATAGTGGAAAAATATTAATTAATCTAATTGATTAACATAAATTTATCTTACACTAGGATCTAAATATGATATATAGCATTCATTCATTTAAATTTGAAATTCAAATTCGAATAGTAAACACTTTACTGTAATATGTTCGAACACAATACCTTTGTGCGGGTAGTAGATCGCCGTAATCTGATCATCGTTGGAAGAGTCTGATCATCGCGATGTAGCCACACAGTGTGTCTGACCTCTGCGGATCATCTACATGAAGCTTCCGGTCTGATCGACTCCTCACAAGTGCTAGCTCGTTGTAGAGCCTTTTTGATGACCGATGCTGATCGAACTCCTTCGATCGATGTCTGTCGATTCTTCAGATACTCCAGATCATCAACAGATGTGCTCGAGAGGATGTTGAAGATCTCTCTAAGATTTTGTGAGCTCACGACACTCGTAGCTCATTTTCTCACCTTCCGAACCCCAGGCTAAAACTCTAGGGAACTCACCAGAAACCTTGCACCCACTTTTCTTTCTTTTCTTTCTTTTTCTCTTGGAAGGATATGAACTTCCTTCTCATGCACAAGACTTCCTCACGCCCAAAATTTTTCTCCAAAAATCTTCTTCCTCCATGCCCCACTCATCCCCTCCTTTTATAACAACGTCAAACGTCTTATCCAAAAGAAAGGATAAAGATGAGTAATTACACATTTGAATTCAAATCAAATTTTGAATTCAAATGGACACCAACTCATCCCTTATCCACTAAAGGTGTGAGGCATGGCTTAAATTGTGCATGGAGTAATTTCATGAGAAATATTTTCTCATGTAATAAATGGGGTGTTAAAAAAGGGATAAGGTATAAAGATTGATTACCCATTCAAATTCAAACTTTATTTTGAATTTGAATTGCCAACCAATCATCCTTATCCATTCAATTGGCACATTAAAGTGGGGCATGGAGAGGGCTTGACATGAGGAAAAAATTCATGAGAAGTTCCTTCTCATGAATTCAAATGGGTGCAATGGAAGTGAGGTTGCGCATGGAGATTGGGTCAAGGTGGTTTCATTATTTAAACCAACCTAATTGAACCAAATAAGTTAGGTCCAATTAGATTAATTTAAACCAACTTAATTAGGCTTAATTAGGGTCAATAAAATCTAATCAAATCAAGAATTGACTAAGCCCAACCCCTGATCAAATCAGGGACCAAACCATCTCGACGATTAGGTCAACTCTTAACCTAATCGGGTCAAACCCAACTGAATCCAATTCAATTGGACTTGATCCAAAAATAATTACTCAATCAAATTAAGTTAATTAGTGATCAAATCACTAATTAAACCTCTCATAAATACTGAGTCCAAATTCGATGGGCAATCGGGCATCAGAATTCATCGATATGTAACCCTGATCGAAAAGTCCCAACCAGTGGGACTCTTGACTCCAGTACCCATAATGTGTGGAACTCATGATCAGAGAATCCTGATTCTCGATCACTGAGTCCCAAACATGTAGGATTCTACACCAGCCATCAGATCAGATAGGTGTTGTGATCCAGGTGGTGTGCCCAAGGCCCAGGGGACCAAGGCTAAGGCCAAGGTCCATCATTCATGAGGGCTTCATGGAGGTTCTAGGGCTAGTTGGACCCTAGGTTGAAAGGCTGTGGGCCTTTTGGGTTCTTGAGGTCTAGGTTATGTGGACCTCAAGGGACCAACTCTTTATGGGCCAGGTCTGGGCCCAGGATAGGTAAGATTAGGTCGAGTCATGGGTGTACATGGGCTTGGGTTAACCTAATCTCCCATAGAGTTGGTCAAGGGAGTTTTGGGTTTGGGTCACTTGACCCTGTGTTTATATATACATGTACTTGTATAGGTTTGAAAAAAAACCAAGGAATACAAGAAACCATTTCTCCCAAGTCTCTCTCTCTCTTCTCCCTCTCTCTCCAGCTCTTCTCCATGCCCCAGGAGCAAGAAACCCTAGGGTTTCTTGCCGCCAGTCCATAAAAGGAAAGAAAAGCAAAGGAGGGCTAGCCCCTCTTCTCTTGCAGCCGCTAACCAGATTCCTCTCGTCCTCTCTTGCAGCCACCCAAGCACCAGGTCTAGGATCTGGAATCTATTGCAAAGAGGTTGATACAAGTCTCTCTTAGATCTGGAGTTGATCTGATGTCGTTTGAGGTGCGGGTGAGATCTCCATCAACATATCTACAGGAAAGGCTACAGCAGGATAGATCTGTGAGGTCTGTCTTCATCTACTTCTTCTGTATCTAGAATGCTCTGATTTGAGATCTACAAATTGAAGGACCTTGGTTCGACCTGATCTAGTTGGGTATCAGATCTTGGATTTTTTAGAGATATTTTTAGAGGCATTCTTCATCTGGAATAAAAGGCTGATGAAGAAGACAGCAACCAGGCTGATTTCGTCAAGAGCCTTAGATCGTGTCCAGAAGTCTTCAAATCTATTCGTTGCTGGTTCCACTACACCCATGGTCTGTGGGACGAGCAAGGATCGTGCTCCAATAGTTGGTATGAGAGCCACGATGGTGAAGAAGTAGTTTCAAGCATGAGAAGTTGAAGATCTCAAGTGCTGAAAATTTTCAGTAAGGTACCATCAAGGTATATTCTACACTTCTTGATTTTATATTGCTTGTTTGGCTTGGATCCAGTCATGGGCAGCAATATGAAGGTTGATGTCGAAAAGTTTGATGGAAAAAAAAATTTTTTTATGTGGAAAATTCGGGTGGAGGATCTTCTAGTGCAAGCAGATCTGGATCAGGCTTTGGATGAGAAGCCTGAGGGAATGACAGATAGACAGTGGGCATCATTGGAGAAGAAAGCATGCTCGATGATCAAAGGATGTTTGGCGGATGCGGCGTTGTATTCGGTGCTAGAAGAAAAGACCCCGAAGGGCCTTTGGTCGAAGTTGCACACCATGTATATGAGAAAAAATATGTGCAACAAGCTGATGTGAAGAAGAGGTTGTATAGTCTTCGGATGCAGGAGGGATCTAATGTGATTGGCCACATTCAGAGGCTCGACCAGTTGTGCATGGAGTTGATGAATATCGAGGTGAAGCTGGATGAGGAGGACAAGTCCCTGTTGCTTTTGTGTTCACTACCAAGATAATATGATTCTTTGGTGACTACACTGCTCTACGGCAAGGAGACTCTGGAATATGAGGACATGGTCTCAATGCTGAGGTCTAATGAGCAGAGAAAAAAGTTGACCAGAGATCGGGCTCCCCAGGAGGGTTTGGCAGTAGGGGAGAGGACAAGTAGAGGCAAAGGCAGAAGCAAGTCCAGGGGGCGGTCCAAGTCAGGAAGGGAAAGAAAGAGGTGAAATGCTTCAAGTGAAAGGAGTTCGGGTACTTCAAGCGAGAATATCCACTATGGAAGAGCAAGAAGGGAGAAAGAAGTGGCTCAGAATCAATGAGTGCAGTTGCTGGGCAGCAAGTGGAGGATGATCTACTTGTGGTATCAGATGGCCACAGGCATTACACAGAGGAGTGGACACTAGACTCTGCGTGCTCACATCACTACACACCACACAGGTCTTGGTTTGCGACATACACCAAGACAGATGAGAGATCAGTGACTCTAGGCGACAATCATCCTTGCAAGGTGGCTGGGATAGGGACAGTCAGGATGAGGATGTTTGATGGGATTGTGAGGACATTGATAAATGTAAAGCACATCTCAGAGCTGGAAAAGAATCTGGTGTCACTAGGCTACTTGGAGCGCAGTGGATACAGCTTCAGCAGTAGGACTAGAAGTGGAGTACTGAACATCTCCAATGGAGCTATGGTGGTGATGAGAGGCAGAAGGTTGGACAATAACCTCTATCGCATAGAGGAATCTGTGGTGACCGGAGAGTCTGATGCAGCAGCTGCAGCACAGGACCAGCAGGGGGCTTACAGGATGTGGCACTACCGCCTAGGCCACATGGGTGACAATGGGCTGAGGGAGTTGAGCAGGAGAGGACTCATCTCTGATCTGGAGGATGGTGCTACAGAGGAGATCTATGAGCCTTGCCAGATGGGAAAGCAGAGGAGAGTTCAGTTCAACATCAGTACAGCCCGCAGTGCAACCCCTCTAGAGTTAGTACAGACGGATGTGTGGGGACCAGCCCCAGTTTTAGCTAGGAATGGGGCCAGATACCTCATGACCCTGATTGATGATTTCTCAAGGAAACTCTGAATTTACTTCATGAGAGAGAAGTCAGAGGTCTTCACCAAGTTCAAGATCTGGAGAGCTGAGGTGGAGAAGGAGCAGGGGAGGAGCATGAAGTGTCTGAGGTCAGACAATGGTGGGAAGTACACCAGTAGAGAGTTTCAGGATTACTGTGAGGAGTGTGGGATCAGGAGATATTTCTCAGTTAAGGGGACTCCACAGCAGAATGGGGTGGCCGAGAGGATGAACAGAACACTTTTGGAAAAGGCAAGATGCAAGAGGCTGCAGGCAGGGCTTCCAAAGGAGTTCTGGGTTGACACAGTTGATGCAGCGGGTTACTTGGTCAATCGGTCACCTCACACCAGGTTGGATGGCAGGCTTCCAGAGGAGGTGTGGTCTGGGAGGACAGTTGGCGAGGTGGAGCTGGTGAAGGTGCACACCAATTAGAACCCAGCTGATGCACTTATGAAGGTACTTCCACGGGACAGCTTTCAGAGATGTGTTGAGCTGATGCCGCTGATGGACAAGGTGGAGCTGGTTGAGACCTTGGGACACCAAGGTGGAGATTGTTGTGATCCAGGTGGTGTGCCCAAGGCCCAAGGGACCAAGACTAAGGCCAAGGTCCATCATTCATGAGGGCTTCATGGAGGCTCTAGGACTAGTTGGGCCCTAGGTTGAAAGGCTGTGGGCCTTTCGGATTCTTGAGGTCTAGGTTATGTGGACCTCAAGGGACCAACTCTTTATGGGTCAGGTCTGGGCCCAGGATAGGTGAGATTAGGTCGAGTCATGGGTGTACATGGGTTTGGGTTAACCTAATCTCCCATAGAGTTGGTCAAGGGAGTTTTGGGTTTGGGTCACTTGACCCTGTGTTTATATATACATGTACTTGTATAGGTTTGAAAAAAAGCTAAGGAATACAAGAAACCATTTTTCTCAAGTCTCTCTCTCTCTTCTCCCTCTCTCTCCAGCTCTTCTCGATGCCCCAAGAGCAAGAAATCCTAGGGTTTCTTGCCGCCAGTCCATAAAAGGAAAGAAAAGCAAAGGAGGCGCTAGCCCCTCCTCTCTTGCAGCCGCCAACCAGATCCCTCTCTCCCTCTCTTGCAGCCACCCAAGCACCAGGTCCAGAACTTGAAATCTCTTGAGAAGAAGTTGATACAAGTCCCTCTCAGATCTGGAGTTGATCTGAGGTCGTTTGAGGTGCGGGTGAGATCTCCATCAACAGATCTACAGGAAAGGCTGCAGCAGGACAGATCTGCGAGATCTATCTTCATCTATCTTTTTTCTATCTAGAATATCCCAATTTGAGATTTACAAATCGAAAGACCTCGGCCCAGGCCTGATCTAGTTGGGTACCAGATCTTGGATTTTTTAGAGGTGTTTTCAGAGGTGTTCTTCATCTGGAACAAAAGGCTAACGAAGAAGACAGCAACCAGGCTGATTTCGTCAAGAGCCTTAGATCGTGTCCAGAAGTCTCCAGATCTGTTCGTTGCTGGTTCCACTGCACCCAAGGTCTGTGGGAGGAGCAAGGATCGTGCTTCAATAATAGGAACCTCTAATGTGTGTGATCCCATAGGTTCGAACCTAAGCCGGTAGCACAGGAACCAATTTCTGTACTAATCGAAGTGACCATCTAGCAATGGTACCCGACATCTGGATAGGTCAAAGAGTTACAATCTCAACACTCAGAACCTACATAATATGGTTACTGTATAATTCATCATTTTACCCCTGTGTTTAGGATGACTCAGAGTTAAACTGTCAACCCTGATCAGATCATCCGAATCATGCTCAACTCAAACAGTCCTGTGACTCCTCACAAGGACTACCGTGGCCAAGGTTTTGCTAAATTGAAATACGACTGTACACAGCTCCTAAACTAGAGTGGTCAATCTCATCTTGACACACACACCGACAAATCAAGTACTTGACTACACCCAGTAGCCTTCCGTTACTGAATTAAAAATTCAGGTAGTCCAGTGCCTAAGTGCAGTGAGTTGCTTGCAAGTCACCATGGCGGTCTCAGGTCGGAGGGTATTTATACCCATATTCCATCGGAGCAAATCTTGACAGTAGAAATAGCTCTGGAGTTGGTCACATTCAGTACAGATGTACCCTTACATCTCACCTATATGCCATACCAGTGTCTCCACACTCATTGGTTAAGAGGACAACCAACCTATATGGCACACAACGATCTATGCTTGATAAACATTGTCGTCCTTGGTAACAACATATCATTTGGTCGCGAACAGATTTAAGGACTAAATGACAAATCCTCCTTTGTCGAGTCTAAATAGTCCTAAGGACTTCACCACAACATAGGAGTTCATTAGAAGATGAAATATTTTATGATGAAAAAATACCAAAATAATTTTTATTAATTCATAATTCGTGTACAAATACAAAAATGAGCACAATCGTCAACAGGCTGACGATTGGCTTTGGGACACTATTCCTAACAGTTCTTCCTTCTGTCGATCTTCTGAAGGTCAACGTCACCTTGATCCATGATCTCTCGGACCAAGTAGAAGCGGTGCAAAATGTGCTTCATCCGCTGGTGTGCTTTGGGTTCCTTCACCTGAGCTATGGCACCAGTGCTGTCGCAGTAGGGCTGGATCGGACCATCGAGGGAGGGTGCTACTCCGAGCTCGGTGATGAATTTTTTCAGCCACACAGCTTTCTTTGTGACATCCAATGCTGCGATGTACTCCACCTCATAAACAGAGTCTACCACAGTATGCTGCTTGAAACTCTTCCAGCAGATAGCTCCACTATTCAGAGTAAAGATATAATCTGATACGCTTTTGCTGTCATCATGGTCAGATTAAAAGCTGGAGTCTGTGAACCCCATAAATTTCAGATTTGACTCGCCATAAACCAACCATTGGTCCTTAGTATTTCTCAAATACTTAAGGATGGCTTTAACCAGTTTTCAGTGATTTTCTCTAGGATCAGATTGGTATCTACTCACTACTCCTAGTGAGTATGCCACATCTGATCTTGTACATGTCATGGCGTACATGATAGATCCCATGATCAAAGCAGATGGGACTCTACTCATACGCTCTCTCTCTTCAGGAGTTGTCAGACAATCCTTCTTAGAGAGAGAAATTTCATGGCCTATCGATAGATAGCCCTCATTGGAATTTTTCATGCTAAACCTCTTCAGCACAGTGTCTATGTACGTAGATTGGGATAACCCAAGCATCCTTTTAGATCATCCCTATAGATCTTCATCCCTAGGATATAGGATGCTTCACCCAAGTCCTTCATGGAGAACTGCGATGACAACCAAACTTTTATTCCCTGTAGTGCGGGAATGTCATTCTCAATTAAGAGAATATCATCCATGTACAAAATAAAGAATACCACAACTGGACCATTTGCCCATTTATAGATACAGGGCTCTTCTCCATTCTTAACGAACCCATACGTTTTGATCACCTTATCAAAATACATGTTCCAACTCTGAGAAGCTTGCTTCAATCCATAAATGGATCTCTGAAGCTTGCACACCTTGGACTCATCTATGGATATAAACCCCTCAGGTTGTATCATATACACCTCTTCGGTCAGCTCTCCATTCAGGAAAGCTGTCTTTACATCCATTCGCCAGATCTCATAATCCAAATGGGTAGCTATTGCAAGCATTATCCAAATGGATTTGAGCATTGCCATAGGAGAAAACATCTCGTCATAGTCAATACCATAATGTTGTTGATACCCCTTGGCAACCAGATGGGCTTTATAGGTCTCCACCTTTCCGTCTGCACTTCTTTTCCTTTTGAACACCCATTTACACCCAATTGGTTTAATCCTTTTAGGTGGGTCAACTAATGTCCATACATCATTGACCTTCATGGACTCCATTTTGGATTTCATGGCTTCAAGTCATTTCTCAGAATCTGATCTCTGCATTGCATCCATATAGGTGATTGGATCCTCATCATTCTCATTGAGTTCGAAGGGATCATCATCTCGGACCAAGAAACTATAGTATCTGTCTGGATGACGTGGTACTCTATCGGATCACCTTAATGGTGCAGATACATTGGGCTCCAGATCTAATCTAATCAAATCTGACTCAGGTTCAGCTATTGGTGTCGGTCCTTCTACTCA
Organism: Elaeis guineensis; assembly: GCF_000442705.2. Lineage (NCBI taxonomy): Eukaryota > Viridiplantae > Streptophyta > Magnoliopsida > Arecales > Arecaceae > Elaeis > Elaeis guineensis. The sequence continues at coordinate 66,736,348 of NC_026003.2, forward strand.
TTGAACTTCATCAAGTTCAACCTTAGAGACAACGGTTCCTTCATCGAGGAACTCCTTTTCTAAAAAGATTGCCTTAAGGCTGACGAACACCTTTTGTTCATCAGCATGGTAGAAAAAATATCTTTTGGTCTCTTTGGGGTACCCGATGAATGTGTATTTGTCAGACCTAGGTCCAAGTTTATCTGTGACTAATCGTTTGATATAGTTCGGGCACCCCAAGACCCTAAGGTGTGAAAGTGCTAGCTTATGTCCTGTCCATATCTCATATAGAGTCTTAATTATAGACTTATTTAGAACTTTATTTAACAAATAACAGGCCGATTCGAGTGCATATCCTCAGAAGGATATCGGCAAGTTGGCAAAATCCATCATGGATCGAACCATGTCTAATAGAGTCCGATTTCTCCTTTCAGACACACCATTATGCTGTGGTGTTCCTGGAGGAGTCTATTGGGAGAGAATCCCATTCTCTCCTAGATATGTGAGAAACTTACTAGAAAGATATTCTCCTCCTCGATCAGATCGAAGAGTTTTAATACTCTTTTCAGTTTGTTTTTCTACTTTACTTCGGAATCGTTTAAACATTTCAAATGAATCCGACTTATGTTTCATCAGATAGACATATCTATATTTGGATAGATCATCTGTGAAAGTTATGAAGTAGAAATATCCACCTCTAGCACTTGTGGTCATGGGCCCGCATACATCAGTATGTACTAGGCCCAAGAGCTCAATAGCTCTCTCACCTTTTTCAGTAAAAGGTGACTTGGTCATTTTACCAAGAAGACACGACTCATAGGTTGGAAGTGATTCACAATCACTGATTTTGAGTATTTCCTCTTGAGTCAACCTGTTTATTCTGTTCTTGTTTATATGACCTAGCCTACAGTGCCATAAGTAGATATCTGACACACTATCTAATCTAGGGTGCTTGCCAGTAGAATAGACTCTTATCGGGCTTGATCTTTCTGGTCTGGCCCTACACTGATGGCCCAGTCTGAACTTGCACCTTCTTCATTTTCTTCTTCTTATTCTTTTTCCCTTTTTAAAGGATCGAGAACCAGAAGACGAACCTCCCACTAAGTTCACCGACTCCTTGTGGAGTTGGTGATCCTTCTCAATGTTCTGAAGCAACCCCAGTAACCCATGGTAGTTCACTTCAGGCTTTGTCATTCTATAATGAGTGAAGAATGGGAGATAAGACTTGGGCAGCGAGTTTAGTATTGCATCTTTCCCAAGCTGCTCATGCAAAGGAAAGTCGAGCTTGCTCAATCGTTCCATCAGCTCGATCATGTACAATACATGATCAGTGACAGAGGCACCATCCCGTATTTTGGCGTTGAAGATGGCACAACTAGTCTTGTGCCTCTCCACATCATCGGGTGTGCCAAAGGCATCCTCCAACACTTGAAGCATGTCCTTTGGCTGAGCCATCTCGAATCTATGACTGAACTCGTTACTCATGGTAGCCAGCATGATACAGCACACCATGGTCCGATCACTGAGCCACTTCTGGTAAGTATCTCTGACTGTTCCACATGCATTGGCAGCTGGCTCCTCAGGTGCAAGATCTATTATCACATATATGATCCGTTCATGCTCCAGGACTATCTTCAACTTTCGGTACCAGCTACCAAAGTTGAGTCCCACCAACTTATCATTGTCCAACAATGATCGGAGTGATAGGAAAGTGGCCATATCTACACCAAAGAAAACCATAACCTAATTAGTAATTGATTCATTAAATCTAAAGATTTGGATTTTAATCAAAAGGTTTCTCCCACTATTTTATTCAAATTAGTAGCCTCTACCTCCAATTCGAAGAATTACCCTAATTCCTTAGTGGGTACTAGAATCCACTTAGACTGCACACAAGCCCAACTTTGGTTGGCCAACCCATGTACATCTAAGGGTAGGTTCATAACCAATTATTTCTTTAAATATTTTTTAGTAATTTTAATTTTGCCCCAGAAACCTAATCAGTAGGCTTTGGCCTCCACTGTAATGATCCGGTTAGGTCCAACCATTAACATGACCATACTTGGTGCATCTAACCAACGAATGATTAAGTCCAACTTTGGTTGGCTCACCTAACCACCATTAGAGAGATACTTTCAAGTCATCATATGATGAGTGAAAATTCTATTAGTCAACAAGCACTAGACCTTTGGGTCTGCAATGATTATTGAGTTAATGGACTTATTATCAAACACCTTAATGGGAGGCTATGACTCAGTTATCTCCATAACTTTGTCATTTTAAGGATCAAATAATTTTAGAAGATTTAAATGATTTAGAGGATGAGGTCAGATGAACCAGCTTATCATGATCCTCCCACTAGCTTCACCAAGTCAGCTTAAAGGAGACCATTAAAAAGGCTAGTCTAGGAGCACCTAAATCAATCACACTGATTTACCTAGCTGACATGGGTCAGCTCGAATAGTCAAGTGATCCGATCAAAACATAATTTCATCAAGAGACCAGATAAGTTCGATCAGTAGGAGGGTCGGCCAAAGCTTGCCTTAGACACCATCAAAAATGACCAAGTAAGCAGGCTTCCAATTAAAAATTACCGATCTGATTTACCTTAGACACCAACTGGTTTAATTTGTTTCAATTCGATCAACCTAACAGTTCATGCTAGACCGCTTAGTCAAGAATCAAGTCCATTTGGTTCTCGTTAAAGATATGGACTTGACCAACTACAACTATTGTAATTGATCTAGAGAAATCCTTGACCTAATCTAAGACAACAATTGATTAGATTTAGTCAATTCTCTAATTAAGTCCATCTTTAATCTAACCATAGGTCTAACCCAATTAATGGACTTAATTTCCACTAACCCATTAACCCAATGTGTTATGGTTTGTGTCTTAGGTTCTTCAATTCACAATCCTAGAACCTAATCAAACAACTTCTTAATTCTTATTTAAGTTTTGGGCTGATAGTTGGGTTCGGCTTTTTGAAAATAATTTTCATGTTTGTAAAATAATTTTACAATATGGTTCTACCGACCATATTGCATGTTTGATTTATAATCAAGATGCAAATGAAATAAACATGAAACTACTTTAGATCTAATCTAAACAGGTTCATGTAATTGAAATAATTTCAACTTTAAATAATTTTTTTGCACAAAAATTATTAATAAAAAGATTTTATTTTAGATTTAAATAATTTTTAAATCTAATAAATCATAAACTTAATTTAGATCATATCTAATAAATTTATGATTAAAGATAGATCTACACGAACTAGGATAACCTTTGCACTATAAGGGGTAAACCACAGGACAACCTTACAGTTTGTGATTGATCTAAAATTTTAATTTTAGATTTAATAATCAGATTATAAATTAGATCTAATCTAAGAGATAATCTAAGCATGTATAAATAATCATGTAATAAACAACCTTAGGCTCTGATACCAATTGAAGGAACCAGATCTAAGGTTTCAGGGTTAAATCTTAAAATTTTTTCAAGATCAAGCAGTGGAAGACTAAAATAAATCAAAATTTATTTTCTAAAATTAGAAAATTTCTAGATCTATGATTTTATTACATGATTATTACATAACATTAAATTAAAAATTAAAATATATAGAGCATGAACCACATGTTGATCATATCAACATATTTCTATACTACATCTAATGTATGTATTAAACAATAGATCAGATCTATTACCTTGCAAGTTAGACATTCTAACCTTGCTGATCTGGACTTGAGGATGATGTTGCAAACTACACATGCATTTGATCTCTAGGAGTCATCCACATGAGCCCACAAATCTCGACCAGAAGTCCTGCTTCAAGAAATCAGCACAGTATTCTAGTACTGCGCTGATCCTTCTTCGATGGTTGATTAGGTGCCTCCTTCTTCTTGATTTGGGCTCTTACAAAGATGAGAAATAGGAGGAGGAGCTTTAGATCTGAGACACTCTCAAAAAACTCAAGATGGAAGAACGGAAGAGATGAAACTAACAACCCTAGAAGAAGACCCTCTTCTTCTTCTCTTTACTCTCTCCTAGACACCCAGTCTTGTGTCTATTATATCTCCACGACCCAAAGGTCTTTCTCTCTAATTTTTAGATGCTCCAAAGGTCTCTCAAATCTCTATGTTTTTCAAAAATTTCATGAAGAAACTCATTTTTTAGAGAGAGATATGATAGAGTCCTTGTCTAAGTCAAATACCTAGTCAAAGCTTATCCAAACATGGCAAGATAAGGGGCGCCCAACTCTTGGGCGTCTCCTCCTTATTTTCATACATGGACCACCAGAAAAGGGTGCACAATGTGTGCCCTAATAACCATGAAAATCCCAAAAGAAATTTGGGTAAATTTGATGCAAAAAGGAAAGAATTTTGAATTTTTAAAACTCTATCTCATAGAATTTGAAATCCAAACTTATTCCTACTTTGATTTGATTCACAACCACTTTCCATATATGCAAGAAGAGAAGAATCCTTTTGGATGTGGGAAAGACCTGGGAGAGGGCTTTTGTTGCACAAAATAAGAGGGGATTGGAATGGAATAAGAGAGAGGGCATGGGGGGCCTTATGTGGCGCAAGGTAGAATCCTAGTCTTACTAGGATTCTATCTTATGACATGTTTTAATTTGATTTCTCAAACTAAATTAAATCAAAATTAAATCAATATAATTAAAATAGATCTTAATCCAATTAAAAATCTAATTTAATCAAATTAAATTAGATTTAAATCTGATTTAATTTTTTAATCAAATTAGAAATTAGGTTGACCCAAGTCCTAATTGAACTAGGACTAGTTTTTTCCTTGCACTTGGCTTATCCAATAAACCAATTGGACTTGATCCAATCAAGTTCAAACTAAATCTAATTAAATCATATTCAATTAGACTTAATCTCAGCCTATTGACTTAATCAAATTAAGCCAATTAGCAATCGAATTGCTAATCGATCCTCCTGCAACACTTGCACTAGGTTAAATGTCAATCGTATTGATCATTTAACCCTAGAACATTTTTAATCATTGATCAACCATCCAATCAGATCATGAACTCTAATGTGTGTGACATCATAGGTCTGAACCTAAGTCGGTAGTATAGAAATAAATTTTTGTACCAATCAAAGTGACCATCTAGCAATGGTACCCGACGATCGGATAGGTTGAATGTGTAGAACAACATCCTTAGAACCCATGCGGATATAGTTTCCATATAATTCATCCCCTTGACCAAATGATCGTAGGACACCTCAGAGTTCAATTGTTAACTCTGATCAGGTTGTCCACATTGTATTTCAAAATATCAAATCTATCTGATGGATTACCCTGGCCAAGGTTTTGCTTAATTGAAATACAGTGACTCATTCTTCTCCAACTCTTGGAGTGGTCAATCCCATCTCGATCATACTCTGACTTTGCAAGTACTTGACTATACCTAGAAGCCTTCCATCACTGAATTAGAAATTCAGTTAGTCTAGTACCAAAGCACAGTGAGTTGCTTGTAATTCACTGAGGTGATCTTAGGTCTAAGGGACACTTATACCTATATCCCATCAGAGTCATTCTCGACAGCAAAATACCCTGGAGTTGGTCACGTTCAATGATGATGTAGCCTTACATCTTACCTGTATGCCATACCAGTATCTCCACACTCCTTGGTTAAGAGGACAACCAACCCATATGGCCTACAGCGACCTATGCTCAATAGAAGCTGTCATCCTTATTAATAGCCTATCATTTGATCATGAACAATTTTAAGGACTAATCGATAAATCCTCTCTTTATCGAACTTAAATAGTCCTAAGGACTTGATCATAACAACAGAGTTCATTAGAAGATGAAAGCTTATGATGAAAATATCAAAAATATATTTTATTTATTAATAAATCAATTACAATACTTAGTTGCTCAACCGTCAACTGCTTGATGATTGACTTTTGAGATATATTTTCCAACATTAATGGCATATCCCTCCCACCAATCTCACTTACCTGACCAACATGGTGAATCAAATTTTGATCAGATCGCTTAATGATTAGGGTTGACCCATGCTTACTAGAAAATTAGTTCGACTGATTTAGGTGCCCTTAGTTTGATTTGTCTTTATCCTCGATATGACTTGGTGAAGTTAATGAAAGGATTGATGACTTGTCAGTTAGACCAGCTTGTTTCTATTCCATCCTAATCTGACTTGGTGAAGTCAGTGGGAGGATTGAGATTAGTTGGTCTATGTATTCAATTTTGTTAAATTATGTTATAAAAATTTTCTAAATTATTAGGTCCATTAAATGATCTAGTTATGGTGATAACTAGATCACAGCCTCCCATTAAGGTGAATAGTAATGGATCCATTATTTCTGATTGACATTGCAGGCACCATCCATCTGGTGTTTCTCTGAATGATAAAATTATTATTCATCATATGATGACTCTATTGTACTATCTGATAAATAGTTGGGTTGGCCAAGCCATACTTAGGCTTGATTATTCATTAGTTAGAATTACTGAGTAGGTCATATTAATAGTTGGACCTAACCAGGACTTTCTGTGGAGGCCCATTGCCTACTGAAACAAAATCTGAGGCAAAATAAATTATTAAAAATTATTTAAAAAAATAATTGGTTGAGAACCTATCCATAGATGCATATGGGTTGGTCGAGCCATACTCGGACCTATATGCAGTCTGTGTGGATTCTAGTACCCGCTAAGGAATTAAGATAATTCCTCGAATTGAAGGTAGATTCTACTAATTCTTATAAAATAGTGAAAGAACCTTTAGACTAAAGTCCATATATTTAGGCTTGATTAATTCATATACTAATTAGGTCTGTATTTTTCTTTTTTTTCAGAAATAGCTAGTAATTTATCGCTCCACTCACTGTTTGACAGTGATGAGCTTATTAGACCTAACTTCGATAGCTAGTATCAGAAGTTGAATATTGGTTTTGAGTCCAATCTAGCTAAAAAGTTTAAGACTGAACCAAATTAAGCAGACTATGACCCAAATAGGCTAAAGAAAAACGAGCAATTAGTTGTTGGTCAAGGTGCTTATATGATAACACCTTGTAATTTCTCTATATGTGATACTACTACTTGGGTATTGGATACCGAAAGTCCAGTTCACATATGTAATTTGTTGCAAAGACTTTAAGTTAGTAGAAAATTTGAAAACGATGAGAGATTCCTAAATATGGGAGATGGAAGTCAAGTCCCAATCTGGGCTTTAGGAGTCGTCGAGCTTGTTTTCAAATCTAATAGTATTATTTTAAGTGATTGTCACTATTGTCCATCTTTCCTGATGAATATAATTTTTATTGATCTTTTGGGTCAAAGATGGTTATAGTTTATCAGTAAAGAATGATTATTGTGATATCATTATGAATGATGTTATAATAATGTGAGGATAATTAAAAAATGGCATCTATGTATTGTCACAACCTATGAGTGTAATGTATACTCCAAATAAATATCCAAAATTAGATAATGTCATAGATGCCTACCTTTGGCATTGCAGGCTCGATCATATTAACAAAAGTAGAATAAATAGGTTAGCACAAGAGGGTATCTTCAATATCAATGATTGTGAATTATTGCTGACCTATGAGTCTTATTTTCTTAGAAAGATGACTAAGTCACCTTTTATTGAAAAAGATGAACGAGCTAGTGAAGTTCTAAGTCTAATACATAGTGATGTTTGTGGATCCATGAACAGTAGTGCCAGAGGAGGGTATAACTATTTTATTATATTCATGGATGATCTATCTAGATATGGGTATGTCTACTTGATGAAATACAAGTCTGAATCATTTGAAATATTCAAAAAAATTCATAATGAAGTAGAGAAACAAACTAAAAAAAGTATTAAGACTCTTCGGTCTGACCGAGGGGGTGAATACCTTTCCAATCAATTTCTGACATATCTTGGAGAGAATGAGATTCTCTCACAATGGACTCTTCCAGGAACACCACAGCATAATGGTGTCTCAGAAAGGAATCAAATCCTGTTGGACATGGTTCGGTCCATGATATGGTTTGCAAGTCTGTGGATCTCTTTTTAGGGATTTGCACTTGAGACAGCCTATTTTATACTCAATAATATTTCGAGCAAGTCAATTAGTAAAACACCATATGAGATATGGTCAAGACGTAGGCAGAACCTCACTTACCTTAAGGTCTGGGGGTGTCAGCTTATGTCAAATGATCACAAACTGACAAGCTCGGATCTAGATCTGATAAGTATAATTTTATAGGGTACCCTAAGAAAATGAGGGGATATTACTTTTACCTTCCTACTAAATAAAAAGTATTTATTAATAGTAAGGCACACTTTTTGAAAAAGAAGTTTCTTAGTGAAGGAATAAGTGCCTCTAAAGTTGAGCTTGACAAAGTTCAATAGGTAGAAGAACCGACACCAGTGATTGAATCTGAATTGGATTTGATAAGATTAAACTTGGAGTCCAATATACAAACATCCTTAAGATGATCTGATAGAGTACCGCATCAGCCAGACAACTACCTAGATTTCTTGATCCGAGATGGGGATCCTCTTGAGCTCGATGAGAACAACAAGGATCCAATCACCTATATGGACGCAATATAGAGATCCGACTTTGAGAAATGGCTTGAAGCCATGAAATCTAAAATGGAGTCCATGAAGATCAACAATGTATGGATATTAGTTGATCCACCTGAAGGGGTAAAACCCATAGGGTGTAAATGGGTCTTCAAAAGAAAAAGGGGCACAGACGGAAAGGTTGAGACCTATAAAGCTCATCTAGTTGCCAAGGAATATCGTCAACATTATGATTTTGATTATGATGAGACATTCTCTCCTGTGAAAATACTCAAGTCCATTCAGATCATGCTTGCAATAGCGGGATACCTGGACTATGAAGTCTGGCAAATAGATGTGAAGACAGCTTTTCTAAATGGAGAGCTGAATGAAGAGGTGTATATGATGCAACCTGAAGGATTCACATCCACAGATGAGTCCAAGGTGTGCAAGCTTCAAAGATCTATTTATAAATTAAAGCAAGCATCTCAGAGTTAGAACATACATTTTGATAAGGTGATTAGAACTTATGGCTTCATTGAGAACAGAGAAGAACCCTATATACATAAATGGGCTAATAGTTTAGTAATTGTATTTCTTATTTTGTATGTGGATGATATTCTCTTAATCAGGAATGATGTTCTTGCATTACAGGGAATAAAAATATTACTGTCATCATAATTCTTCATAAAAGATCTGGGAGAAGCAGCCTACATCCTAAGGATGAAGATCTACAGGGATAGATCTAAGAGGCTACTCAGACTTTCCCAATTAACGTACATAGATAACATACTAAAATGGTTCAGCATGAAGAATTTCAAGAAAGGCTATCTTCTGATAGGCTATAAAATTTCTCTCTCGAAGAAGGATTGTCTGACAACCCCTCAAGAGAGAGAGCATATGAGTAGAATTTCATATATCTCGATAATGGGTTCTATAATATATGCCATGATATATACGAGATCGGATGTAGCATACTCACTAGGAGTAGTGAGCAGATACTAATCAGATTCAGGTGAGAACCATTGGAAGGTTACAAAAATCGTCCTTAAGTATTTGAGAAATACTAAAGACTAGTGGCTTGTTTACGAAGAATCTGACTTGAAACTCATGGGATACACTGATTCTAATTTTTAGTCAGATCGTGATGATAGTAAAAGTGTATTGGGATACATCTTTACCCTAAATAGTGAAGCTGTTTGTTAGAAAAGTTTCAAGTAGCACACCGTAGCCAATTTAGTTTGTGAGATGGAATACATCGCGGCATCTAATGCTGCAAAGAAAGCTGTGTGGCTGAGAAAGTTCATCATCGAGCTTGGATTGGCACCCTCCATCGATGATCCATTTCTGCTTTATTATGATAGTACTGGAGCCATAGCTCAAGCAAAGGAGTCGAAGGCACATCAGCGGACAAAGCATATTCTTCATCACTACCACCTTGTCTGAGAGATCGTAGATTGAGGTGACGTCGACCTTCAGAAGATCGATGGAAAGGAGAACTTGATCAACCCATTAACTAAAGCCCTTGTAGTAAAGAAGTTCGAAGATCACAAAATGAAGATGGGTATACAATACTGTACTGATTGGCTTTAGTACAAGTGGGAGTTGTTGGAAAATGTGTCCCAAAGTCAATCGTCAGCCTGTTGATGGTTGTGCTATTTGATGTAATTATATATGATTTAGTTAATAAAATATTTATTTGATAATTTTTATCATAAGCTTCTACCTCTTCTGTAACGAACTTCTGTGTTATGATGAAAGTTCTTAAGACTATTTTAAATCGATAAAAGAGGATTTATCATTTAGTCCTTAAATGAGTTTACGACCAAATGATATGCTATTACTAGGATGATAGACATATCAAGTATAGGTCATTGTGTGCTATATAGGTTAGTTGTCCTCTTAACCGAGGAGCGTGGAGATGCTGGTATGGCATGCAGGTGAAATATAAGAGTATATTTCACTGAACATGACTAACTCTGGCGCACTCTGCTGTCAAGAGTCACTCTGAATGAATATAGGTATAAGTATCCCTCTGACCTGAGATCACCACAGTGACTTGCAAGCAACTCACTATGCTTTAGTGCCAAACTATTTGAATTTTTAATTCAAGATCGAAAGGTTTCTGGACACAGTCATGTACTTATGAAGTCGGTGCGTGAGTCAAGATGGAATTGATCACTCCAAAAGATTGAAGAGAATGTTTTGTATTTCAATTTAGTAAGACCTTGGTCAGGGCAATCCTTGTGAGGAGTCACAGGATTTATCAAGTTGAGACACATAATGGATATACTATTAAAAGTTGACAGTTTAAACTTTAAGTCATCCTAGTATCAAGGATCAAAGAGATGAATTATATGGTAACTATATCCAAATAGGTTCTTGAGTATTGCTTTGCATACATTCGGCCTATCCGGACGTCGGGTACCATTACTAGATGGTTACTCCGATTGGTATAGAAATTAATTTTTATACTACCGACTTAGGTTCGAACCTATAGAGTCACACACATTAGAAGTTTCTCTCCAATCACATGGCTAATCTGAAGAGTCCTAATGGATGGAGACTCTAGTGAAGAGTCCCACTAGACAGAGACTCTAGAGAAGAGTCCCACTAGACTTGAACTCTATCATTAATGGAAGATTAATTAGTGATTAGAACACTAATTAGCTTAATTTGATTGAAAATTAAAATCTAGATCAAGTCTGATTGAATTGGATTCAATCAGGTTAGGTCTGATTAGGTTATGAGATGACCTAATCGATAAGGGAGAAATGATCCTGATTTGATCGGGTCTATGACTTAATTAATTTATTAATTTGATCAAATTTAACTGAGCTTATAGAAGTCTAATTAGATTAGGTTTATCATATTTTATTTGGATCTAATTGACTTGGGTTTGAAAGAAATCCAATTGGTTAAACCCTAGTATCCCAAATGAATGGGACTCTCTCCCTTGCGCCACGCAAATTATCTCATGCCTTTTCTCACCACATAAAATTAGTTTGTATATGAGAAAATCAGAAGATAATCCTTCTTTTGTTGCTCATTAAGGATAGAAATTGATTGATTTTGATTTGAATTCAAAATGATTTGAATGTTAACCTAAAGCCTTATCCATGTCCTTCCACACATTGGCTGTTTTTGAAGGGGCCCATTGTGTGCGAGAAAAAGAAGTCTTCCCAAATATTTTCCATGCCCCATTTTCTTTGGTAAGTCTCCCTTTAAGTTAGATAAGGGTGAGAAAAAATTGGAGTCAAATAAAAATTCAAAATGGTTTGAATTGTAACAAACTCTAGCTCTTATCCTGTCTTATCTGGTTTGTGCAACAACCATAAAAAGGTCATATTTTTGTGCACCAACAAGAGAGAGATTTTCACTTTGAGATATTAGAGAGCAAGATGGGCCAACATCCTTCTTTGGGGTGTGAGATTTGGGTGGTTTTCTTTCTTCTTTGGCGTGAACAAAAGAGGAGACCGTTCTCCTCTTGGGTGAGAGACCTAGAACTGTTTTAGATTTTTGGGTGAGAGAAAAATCAAAGAGTAGAGAGTCTTCATCAAAATTTTCTCCATCATTTAGCACTCTCCTTTGATCCAACTTCAACATCAAAAAGGTTCGAGGCAATCGAAGAAGGAGATCAAGTCAGATCTACCATCTGAAGCCGACTGCACAAGCTCGCACTCTCACGGAGGGCTGATCGATCTGAGAAACTTCATGTGGACCATCCGTAGAGGCTGGATGCTTGTGTGGTTGCGAGCAATCAGAGAGGACTTCTAGATCTACATTCTCGATCATGAAGTTTGACTATCTATGCTTAAGTATTAGGTTCGGAACCCTAGAAGTGGTAGGTTAGATCTATTACTAAATGCTGTTTTTGGTTCACATGCTTGTCATTTTAAATTTAGATTTTTATGCATATAAATTTATATCATCAATCCATTTGTAGGAGTTTTAAGATCAGATCTTATGCATGTATTTATAGATTAAATAGTTTAATCTAATATTCTTTTGCTAAAAAAAAATTTGAAATGCATGCATGAACTTTAGTGCCGGACTATCTGAGTTTCTAATTCAGTGATGGAAGATTTCAAGATGCAGTCAAGTACTTATTAAGTTGGTACATGAATCAAGATAGAATTGACCCCTCTATATTAGTAGAAGTTAATGTATCAATGTATTTTAATTTAGCAAAATCTGGGCCCAGATAATCCACAAGATGGATTTAAAAGATTGAAATACAATATAGATGATTTATCTAGAATTGAGAGCTAAATCTTAAGTCTTCTTGAGCATTAGGATCAAGGAGATGAATTATACAGTAACCATATGCCAATAGATTCTTGAATGTTGCTTCACCATCATTTGACCTATCCGAACGTCAGATCACCATTGCTAGATGGTTACATTGATTGATTTAGAAATTTATTTTTGTACTATCAACTTAGATTCAAATCTATGGGGTCACACTCAAAAAAAATTTTGACTGATCATGTGGCTAATTAATGATTGAAAATTGTTCAAGGACTTAATCGTCAATTCGATTGATGATTAACCTTGTACAAAAATTATAATAAATTTATTCATCAAGTGTTAGTAAATTAATAAAAAATTAATCAATAATTAAATTACTGATTATCTCAATTTGATTGAGTAAAGAAGATTAAATAAAATTTAATTAAATTAGATTCAATTAGGTTTGATCCGATTAAGTTATGAGATGGTCTAATTGCTAAGGAAGAATTGTCCCTGATTTGATCAGAACTTTGGTTCAATCAATTTTTAATTTGATTAAAAAATTATTAACTTAATTAGATTATATTTCATCTTTTTTATTCGGGCTAAATCAGATGTGATTTGATTTGGATTCAATAAGAAAACAAAGGGCCCATAAGAGAATGGACTCTTCCTCCCTTGCGCACCAAACTTTGCACACCATTCCTCCTTATGCACAAAATTATTTTGTATAAGATTTTCTCTTGCAAAAGAGTCCTTTCCCTTCTCTATCTCACATCCAAATTTGGTTAAAATCTAATTTTATTTGGTATATTCAAATCTAATTTGAATTGTATACCATATAGATAATGTTTGATATTATCTACAAAACCTTGCCTCCAACTTATTTTTTTCTCCTTATGTGTGTGATATTTTGAGGATATCTTTTATGATAGTAATTTACTATGAAAAAATATGGAAAGGGGTGTTCCATGTTCTTTTAGGAATATTTTGGTGTGGAATTGGGAGAGGGTGTGACATCTCTTAGAAGAGTCCAAGATCTCTTGGACTCTTCACCCAATTTTTTACATGCCAATATAAAGGGGTTTGTTCTTCTCTTTTGTGTGTGTAAGAGGCTAGAGAAAAGGGCTTTCATAATGAGAAGTCCTTGAGCATGAGTTCATGGCATAAAAGGAGAAGGAGAGTCCTTTCTCTTTGGGTGTGCGCAAAAACCTGAATTCTAGATTTTTAGTCCTAAGAGTTTGGGAAGAGAGAATAAATTAGAAAAAAATTATTTTCTTCTCTATCTTTCTTTCACCTCTTTATCTCCTCTAGAAGTCTATCTTCAACCTCTAAAAAGATTCTAAAGATTTGAAGAAAAGATCTAGATTAGCCAAGAAGAAGGTCTTCGTGCGAACTAGCATTCTCGAGAAGACCGATTAGATCAGGGCTTCGAGTAGACTTTCGTAGAGGCCGGACGCATGTGCGACTATGAGCAATCAGCAAGAATTATATTCACCATATCTTTCAGCAGCAGTGATCATTGACCCATGCTCAAGTTTCGAGTTCTGAACTCAGATGGTGTAGATCTGATCTATTGCTTACATCCGTGCATGCAGATTTTATCATATGATTATTTTAAATTTTATATGTAACATATCATATCATAAATCCTATAGTAGGTTAATTTGATAATTAGATCATATACATGTTAAATTAATATGATTAATCTTTTTACTTTCTATTATAATTTATTTGAAAAAATTTTGAAATACATGAAATCGCCTACGTTTTCCAACAGTGGTATCAGAGCCTAGGTTCGTTATGACATATTATATGTGCATATTAAATCTAAATTTTAATTTTATTTGGATCTGATATGTGATATTTTAGATCTAAATTTAATTAATAATTGATTGTATAAATTAAAATAAGATTGTCCTGCTGTAGGATTTGCCCCTTACAGTGAAAAGATTGTCCTAGTTTGTGCTAATCTTTGATAAAATCTGATTTTATGTGTTGCATGTGATATTTATGATTTTATTTAAATATGATCTAAGATTATGATTAGATCTGATATAATTTAGATTAGATCTTAATTTAAACATATATGATATGTGATTAGATTAGATGGTCCGATTAGCAAGTACTTGGATTGGGTTGATCGCCAGGCCGTCCGATCATTAGAGCAAAAAGGATTTAAAGGCCCTATCTTCACATTCAATGGGGTGCTCTTATAATGTGTAGGGTGCCATGTGATTAGATCCCATGAAGAAGAATGTGAAAGGAAGAACTTATTTTTTTGCAAAATTTTAGATCTTGAAACTTTAGGTTTGTTGTATGTGATACAAAATTGTATGAAAAATAAAATATCTAATCTATGTGATTAAAATTATTTTAATTATGAAAAAATAAAATCTTAAATCATATAAAGTTTTAGATATGATTTAAAAGATATTTATAATTAATTTTATTTTAAAATTATGTAAGATTTTTTAGATCTGAAACTCTTTGAATCATGCTAGCATAATTATTGAACTGACCTAGTTTTGAACTGAGTTGACCCAGTCTCTTTGTGTAGCTGGCTCAATGTTGATTGAGTTGATCTAATTTTAGAATAAAAAATCTTTACATAAAATTTATTATAAATTATTTATAAAATAAAAAAGTTAAAATTATTTCAAACCTAAACCTAAACTCATGTTGATGCTGAAACTTAATTAAGAATTAAGTGTAGAATCAATTAGATCTAGAATTATGAATTAAAGATCTAATGTCATTTACATAAAATATGAGAGCATGGGTTAGCTCAAATCAAGTCCTCTTAATTGGGTTAAACCTAAGATTAGAATCAAAAAATTAATTGATTATGTAAAAAAATTGATTAAATCTAACCAAATATTAAATTAGATTAAATCAAGATTTCTCTAGAACTAATATAATAGTGTAGATGGTCAAGTCCATATCTTTGATTAGACCAAATGGATCTTGATTATGGCTCAGTGGTTGAATCCAAATCATTAGAATGGTCCAATCGAAACTAATTAACTAATTGGTGTTTAAGGTAAGTTCAGCATTTTGATCGATAATTTTTAATTAAGAGTGGCTTACCTGACCATTTCGATGGTGTCTAAGATAAGCTTAGCAGATCCTCCCATCAATCTCATTTATCTAACCAATTTGATGAATTATATCTTGATTAGACCGCTAAGTGATTCGAGTTGATCCATACCATTAAGATTGATCAGTGTGACTGATCTAGGTGCCGTTTCAACCAGCATGATCCTGATCCAATTCAATGACTTGATGAAGTCAGTGGGAAGATTATGATTTACTGATTGATTTTTTCTTTTCTTAATTCATAAATTCAATCTTCTAAATTATTAGGTTCATAAAATGAGTTGGTTATGGTGATAACTAGATTATAGCCTCCCATTAAGTTGGATGATAATGGATCCATTGGTACGATGATCATTGGAGGTCCAAAGGCCTAGTGCTCATCTACTATTGGAATTATCATTCATAATATGATGACTTAGTCGAGTCTCTCTGTCAAGTGGTCATGTTAGCTGGCTAAAGTTGGGTCTAATTATTTGGTAGTTGGATTTATAAGAATAATCATATTAATGGATGGACCTAACCAAGGCTTTTAGAGAAGATTAAAGTCAACTGAAAAGTTATCTGAAACTAAATTAATTATTAAAAATTATTTACTGAAATAATTGATTAAGAACCTACCCATAGATGTACATAGATGAGCCGGCCAAAGTCAGGCTCGTGTGCAGTTTGTGTGGATTCTAGTATCCATTAAAAAATTAGAGTAATTTCTCGGATTGGAGGTAGAGGCTACCAATTTGACTAAAATAGTGAGAGAATCTTTAGACTAAAATCTAAATCTTTAGGCTTAATTAATTCGTAAACATAAAGGTCTTGTATTTTTCTTTCAGTTATGGCTAGATATTTGTTGCTCCGTTCACTGTTTGATAGTGAGTTATTTATAGGATCCAACTTCGATAGATGGTATCAAAAGTTGTAAATAGTTCTAAAGCATGAATGGATCCTATTCATGATTAAAGATCCAGCACCTAATATTTTCACATCCGACACACATGATGTGATCAAAGGTACTTATCAGAAGTGACCAAATGATCGTATTACCATGTGGTGTTATTGAAAGTAGCGAAGAATATGAATTTAGTTGTAAATTCGATGATGCTTAGTGGAGAAAAGTCTTTCAAATGTTAAAGGAGTTCTTTTTCACCTCTGAAGATGTGTCTTTAGAGGGGCAACAATCTTTTGAGAAAAAAAAAAAAAGAAGGTGCAAGAGTGTCATGCTTGGGCTAAGGAGCCCGAACTGACAAAAGAGTCTAAGGTTAACCTAGTCTAACAGAGTCTCTTGATCCGAACAGGTTAAGAAAGAGAAATCAACAAAGGGTTACTGGATATGGTGTTTATGTGATAACACCTAGTGATTTCTCTATCAATGACACTACTACCTGGGTATTGGATATTGAAAGTCCATGCAAATTATTGTAATGACTTCAGGATAGTAGAA
Organism: Elaeis guineensis; assembly: GCF_000442705.2. Classification (NCBI taxonomy): domain Eukaryota; kingdom Viridiplantae; phylum Streptophyta; class Magnoliopsida; order Arecales; family Arecaceae; genus Elaeis; species Elaeis guineensis. The sequence continues at coordinate 66,753,648 of NC_026003.2, forward strand.
AGTTTGAAAATAGCAAGAGATTTTTAAATATTGGAGATGGAAGTTATATTCCAATCCTAATTTTAAGAATTATCGAGCCTATTTTTAATTCTAACAATATTGTTTTAGTGATTGTCACTATTGTCTAATGACTTTATGATATCATTGTGAATGATATCAAAATCATGGTGGATAACTAAGAAATAATATTTACACAGCTTGTTAGTGTAATATACACATCAATCAAACATCCTAAAGTAGATAATGTCACGCATGACTATATTTAGCATTGAAGGCTCGATCATTAAACAAGAATAGGATCAATAAGAGATAATTGTCGAAGTCAATGATTATGAACATTATTAACCTGTTAGTCCTATCTCCTTAGTAAGATGACCAAGTCATCTTTTACTGAAAAAAATAAATGAACCAATGATGTTCTGAATCTAATACATACTGATATATTGGATCTACGAACATGTTTGCCATAAATTTAGATTATTTGAAATGTTCAAATGATTCCATAATAAGGTAGAGAAATAAATTGAAAAGAGCATTGAAACTCTTCGATCAGACCAAGGAGGAGAATATTTTTCTTGTTAATTTTTTGATATATCTAGAAGAGAATAGGATTCTCTCTTATTAAAATCGACATTATAAGACATAGTTTGATTCATGATGGGGTTTCATGTCTGCCAGTCTCCTTTTAGTGTTATCCTCTTAAGACTACTTATCATGTTCTCAACTGGATTCTGAATTAATCAATTGCAATAACTCTATATGAGATATGAACTAGGCATAAGCTGATACTTTCTTACCTTAAAGTTTGGGAGTGTTTGGTTTATGTCAATCATTTGCAGACTAATAAGCTTGGATCTTGATCCTATGTATGTTATTTTATAGAGTAACTCCAAAAAAACTAAGGGATATAATTTCTACCTTGCTAAAGAATAAAAGTTGTTCTATATTTTTTTTAAAAAAAAGAGTACTTTGGTGAAGGAACTGATGCTTTTAATATGAAATTTATGAAGTTCGACAGATAGAAGAACCAACACAATCTAGTGAACCCATAGAATCGAATTTGATTAGATTAAACTTGAAATCCATTGTAGAAGCACCATTAAAGAGATCCAATAGAGTACCGCATCCATCAGATAGACACTTCGGTATCTAGGTCTGGGATGTAATCTTGTTGAACTTGATGAGAACAACAAGGATCTGATCACCTACACGGACACCATGCAGAGGTTTGACTTTGATTAGTGGCTTAAAGCCATAAAGTCTGAAATGGAGTCCATGAAGGTCAATGATGTATGGACACTCATTAATCCACTCAAAAGGATAAAGCCCATAGAGTGTAAGTGGATCTTCAATAGAATCAGAGGGCGCAGACGAGAAAGTAAAGATCTACAAAGCCCGCCTGGTTGTCTAAGAATATTGTCAACATTATGGTATGGATCATAATGAGATAATTTCTTTTGTGGCAATGTTAAAATATTTTGGAGTTGGAAGTGCATTTTGATAAATGATCAAAATGCATGGCTTCATTGAGAATGAAGAAGAACCCTACAAATACCAATGTGTTAATAGTTCTGTGAGTGTATTTCTTATTTTGTATATGAATAAAATTTTTTTAATCGAAAATGATATTCCTTACATTATAGGGAATAAAGGTTTCACTGTTATTATTATTCTCCATAAAGAACTTTGAGAAAAGCATTCATCATCCCAAAGATGAAGATCTATAGAGATAAATCTAAAAGGATGCTTGGGTTATCCCAGTCTAACAAACATAGAGTGTTTATCAGTAGAATTTATTCTATTATGAATACCATATACGAGACTGGATATGATATACTCACTAGGATAGTAAGTGGATACTTGTAAGATTCGGATGAGAATCACTGGAAGGTCATCCTTAAGTATTTGAGAAATACTAAGGACCACGATTCGATTATGGAGAATTTAACTTAAAATTTATAGAATATGATTTCAATTTTTAGTTAGACATAATAATAGCAAGAACGTGTCGGAACACATCTTTACCCTAAATAATGGAGCAATCTACTGAAAAAATTTCAAGCAAAAAAATTATAACCAAATTCAAATTGTGAGGCAGAATGTATTGCAGCATCCGATGCTTGCAAGGAAGCTATGTGATTGTAGAGGTTCACTGACAAGCTAGGAGTGGCACCCTCCAATGATGGTTCTACTGTATTGTATAGCATCGAGCCATAGCTCATGCCAAAGAGCCGAAGTCCCATTGGCTAACCAAATATTTTGCATCACCTTATTAAGAAATCACAAATAGAGGTAATGTCGAACATTCGAAGATCGACAGAAAGGAGAATATGACCAACCCATTTACTAAAGCCTCGATATCCAAGAGTTCTGAGATGATAAATTGAAGATGGATATGTGATACTATACTAATTTATTTTAGTCCAAGTGGGAGTTGTTGGGAATTGTGTCCTAAAGCCAATCGTTTGATGATTGTGTTAATTATAAATATATATAAATTGATCAATAATAAAAGTTATTTGATTTTTTTCATCACAAGATTGTATCTTCTAATGAACTCCTATATTGTGATAAAGTCCTTAGGATTACTTTGATCGATAAAGAAGGATTTATCGCGCAGTTCTTAAACTGGTTCGTGACCAAATGATACGATATTACTAGGACGATAGCGATATCAAGTGTAGATCATTGTATGCCATATACATTAGTTGTCATCATAATCAAATAGTGTGAGGACACTGGTATGGCATGCAGATAAGATGTAGGAGTATATCTCATTCAACATGACCAACTGTAGAGCACTCTGCTGTCAAGAGTAGCTCATGAAGGGTATGGGTATAAGTGTCTCTCCAATCTGAGATCACTATGGTAATTTACAAGCAACTCACTGTACTTTGATGCTGGACTATCTGAGTTTCTAATTTAGTGATAAAAATTTTTTGATGCAGTCAAGTACTTGTTAAGTCGGTGCATGAGTCAAGATATGATTGACCCCTCCGAATTAGTAGGAGTTAATGTATCAATGTATTTTAATTTAGCAAAACCTGAGCCTGGATAATCCATGTGATAGTTTTGAAAGATTGAAATATAATATGGATGACTTATCTAGTATTGACAGTTAAATCTTAAGTCTTCTTGAGCATTAGGGTCAAAGGAATGAATTATATGATAATCATATGCTAATAGGTTCTTAAATGTTGTTTCGCCATCATTCAACCTATCCGAACGTTGGGTCACCATTGCTAGATGGTTACAATGATTGGTTCATGAATTTATTTCTGTGCTACCAGCTTAGGTTTGAACCTATGAGGTCACACTCAAAAAAAATTTTTGACTGATCATGTGGCTAATCAACGATTGAGAATCGTTCAAGAGTTTAATCTTCAATTCGATTGATGATTAATCTTGTACAAAAGTTATAATAAATTTATTCACCAAATGCTAGTAAATTAATGAAAGATTAATTAGTAATTAAATTACTGATTAGCTTAATTTGATTGAGCAAAGAGGATTAAATAAAATCTAATTGAATTAGATTCAATTAGGTTTGACCCGATTAGGTTATGAGATGACCTAATCGTTAAGAGAAAATTATCCCTGATTTGATTAGGACTTTGGTTCAATCAATTTTAATTTGATTAAGATTTGATTAAAAATTTATAAATTTAATTAGATTAGGTTTCATCTATTTTATTTTGGCTAAATCAGATGTAATTTCTTTGGATTTAAATAAGGAAACAAAGAGTCCATAAGAGAATGGACTTTTCCTCCCTTGCGCACCAAAATTTGCATGCCATTCTTCCTTATGCACAAAATTATTTTGTATGAGATTTTTTCACACCAAAGAGTTCTTTCCCTTCTCTATCTCACATCCAAATTTTGTTAAAATCTAATTTTATTTGGTATGTTCAAATCTGATTTCAATTGGGTACCATATAGATAATGTTTGACATTATCTACAAAACTTTGCCGCCAACTTATCTTTTTCTCCTTATATGTGCAACATTTTGAGGAGATTTTTTATTAAAAATTAATTGGAGAACTGATTTATCATAAGACAATATGGGAAGGGGCATCCCATATATTTTTGAGCATATTTTGGCATGGAATTGGGAGAGGGTGCGACATCTCTTGGAAGAGTCCAAGATCTCTTGGACTCTTCACCCAATTTTTTACATGCCAATAAAAAGGGGTTTGTTCTTCTCTTTTATGTGTGTAAGAGGCTAGAGAAAAGGGCTTTCACAGTAAAAAGTTCTTGGGTGTGAGTTTATAGTGTGGAAAGAGAAGGAGAATCTTTTCTCTTTGGGTGTGTGCAAAAATCTGAATTCTAGATTTCTGATCCTAAGGGTTTGAGAAGAGAGAATAAATTAAAAAAAAATTATTTTTTTTTATCTTTCTTTCATCTCTTTATATCCTTTAGAAGTCCATCTTTAACCTCTGAAAAGATTTCAGAGATTTAAAAAAAAGATCCAGATCAGCCAAGAAGAAGATCTTTGCACGAACTAGCATTCTCGAGAAGACCGATCAGATTGAAACTTCGAGTGGACTTTCTGTTGAGTTTCTGATCATGTAGCAAAAAATAATTTTTAAAATTTTAAAATCAAACAAGTCAATAGTTTTATCAAATAAAACTATCGAGCTGAAAATCAAACTCTAGAATCACCTTGTCGCTATCGATAAAACAAAATCAAGCATGCAAAAGAGATAGAATTTTATATTTTTATCAAAATAAAAAAGTTACATGTTGGTGTTCTCGACAAGACCCCAAGGAAGAAGTCTTCCAATGGTGATCCATACGAAAGCTGGCTAAAGTCTTTTCCAACAGGTGCGCTATCGCAGCCTTGTCTTTTCAAGAACACTGCCGCCTTCGAACTTGCATCATGATCGCACCAAAGCCCAGTTGCTTTCGATCTTGCCACTGATATGACACCAAGAAGATACTCTTCAGATATCATACAACTTGGAATTTGATTTTTGGCTCCAACATATGGAAAAACCAAACCCTAGGGCACTCTAGCAATACTTGCTAACAATCTCATCACCCTTCTTACAACTTTTGCCACCCAAATTTCCCTCTTTCTTTTCTCAAAATTTTTCCAAATTTTTTTTTGTATTTACCACATCCCTTCTATTTGATTTCACCTAAAAATATCAGTAAGAAACTATTTAGGATGTCCCCTATAAATAGGAAACTAGGGGATATCACATGGGATGAAGGGGCGCCAACCTTTGGCACTTCAAATTCCCATGCATGGAATAAATTCACCAAGTGAATTTTTGGCATTCTAGATATTTTCAGTAGAATGACTCTTCCTTCTCTATATGTCATAAAAAATTCCATAATTTTTGGTGACCAAACATAGGAGATCTCGTTGGAAAATTATGACAACATGTAAAAATTAAGAGCCTTCATTAAGGACTCTTCCTTTCACATGGCAAAAATAGAGGGCCGGCATTTATTTTTAGTTGTGGGTTCTGGTGTACATAGAGAATTCCTTCTCCACTTAAAACTAGCTTAAGTTGGATAAGGTTCTAATTTAAATTGACCCAATCCCATTAGGTCAAAGGCAACTGGTCTAGGTTAGCTGAAACACTTTGATCTAAACCAATTTAGAAACTTAGGTTAATACAATGTGCTAGTATATCAAATTAACCCATAAAATTTATATTAAACTTTAATTAAATTAGATCAAGATCAAATTCTAAAATGTATGACCCATTGGGTTCCAAATCTTGTCAGCAGTGGACCAAAACTTTCGACGAACCCTAATCCCATGAGATTAGGTCACCCGAAGAGTCCCAATCAACTTGGACTCTTCCAAATTGACTCCAGAATTAAACTCTTTTAATTTTGATTAATTTATAAGTTAAGATTGACATCTAGCAATATGTCATGACTATCCAAAAGATTTAAAATTTTGATAAAAAAATATCAAAATATCCTTCAGTGGTAAGTTCCTATGTAATTCAATCCTTCAGTCAAACAACATCCTAGATGAGCTGTGAATATAGAAATATGTTAAACCCAATCACTTATCTTTATGTATCTTGATCTGAAGGTGATGATTTAGTTGATGATACATTAAAAATTTTTTTCTAATTATCATCTTTCTTTGGTCAAAGACTTTCAGAATCACCATCCTATGAGATCACATAAGATATTTGCTCCCCATATTAGGAGTGATTGATCCCTTATTGATCACTCACAGCCTCCATGCACTCTTCACCATATCTAGAACACTCCACACAAGAATCAAAGAACCAAGTTAGGTAGTGAATCAAAATATGGATCCAAGTACATAAGGTTCCATGGTGATCTCAGGTCAAAAGATCACTTACATAACTCCCACTAGAGAAACATCAGTTGACATGTGAATAAGACTCCATCTGATATTCTCTCATAGGTCAATTCAGTGAACTCATTCTCTAATGAGCACCCATATCCTTGTATTAGTATCACCATACAAGTGATTATGAGATCAACCATCTCATTTCTGAGCATACATAGGATATGCTAGTTTTAGCGATATCATTGATCTCCGACTCAATGTACCAACGACTAGGAATATTTTAGATCAGGACTATCAAAGATTTAGATCCACTAGCATGATCTCATCATGGCCCTAAAACCAGTGCTCAGACCTATGGGATTCATTATAAATATAAATATCAATTTACATGAGTTTGAAAGATAAATTACAATAAACATCCTATCGCATCACATATGCAATTGGCTTGTAAGATATTATTCTTTCAATCTTCCACTTACACTCAAAGTCAATCACCCCTATACTTGATACCCATGCTATCAAGATGGCGGTCAAACTGCTGCATTGACAAAGCCTTAGTGAACGGATCTGCTATATTGTTCTTAGTGTCAACTCGCTCCACGATCACATCGCATCTTTCGACTATCTCCCGAATGAGGTAGAACCATCTTAGGATGTGCTTAGATTTATGGTGAGACCTAGATTCTTTGGCTTGAGCAATTGCCCCAATATTATCATAATATAGAGGTATTGGTTGTTCAATCTTCGAAATCACACCCAACTCTGTGATAAATTTTTTCATCCAGATGGCCTCCTTAGCAGCCTCACTTGCAGCAATATACTCAGTCTCAGTGGTCGAGTCAGCAACAATTTGCTGTTTAAAATTTTTTCAACTTACTGTACCACCATACAAGGTGAACATATACCCAGATATTGATTTACTATCATTCGGATCAGATTGAAAACTAAAATCAGTATAACCTTTCAGTTTTAAATCAGATCCACTATATATCAGAAAAATATCTCTAGTCCTTCTCAGTACTTGAGTATATTTTTTACAGCTTTCCAATGATCCTCTCCGGGATCAACCTAAAATCTTCTTACAATGCCTAAGGCATAAACAACATTAGGTCTAGTACATAATATAGCAAACATTATTGATCGTACTATCGAAGCATAAGGAATAGAACTTATTCTATTTCTCTCTTCAGGTTTCTTAGGAGACATCTTCTTAGAGAGTTGTATGTCATGACCTATGGGCAAGTAACCTCTTTTACTTTTTTTTATGTTGAACCTCTTTAACACAAGGTCAATGTACCTAGATTGGGACAAACCTAGCATCTTTTTCGATCTATCTCTATAGATCTTAATATCAAATATATAGGATGCTTCACCCAAGTCTTTCATGAAAAACCTTTGTGATAGCCAAGTCTTAATCAATTGCAACATTAAGATATCATTCCCAATGAGCAGTATATCATCCACATACAAGACCAAGAAGAAAATAGCACTCTCACTATTCTTCTTGTACACACAAGGTTCATCCATATTTTTGATGAAGCCAAACGATTTGACTGTCTTATCAAAATGGATATATTCTAGCTCTTTGATGCTTGCTTTAATCCATAAATAGATCTATTCAGCTTGCATACCTAATTTGCTCTCCCACTTAAGATAAATCCTTTTGGCTGAGTCATATAGACTTCTTCCTCAAGGTTTCCATTGAAGAAGGTAATTTTGACGTCTATCTACAAGATCTCATGGTCATGGTATGCTGCAATAGCAAGCAATATCCGAATAGACTTGAGCATGGCTACTGATGAAAAAGTTTCTTCATAATCAATACCTTATTTTTGTCTGAAACCTTTTGCCACCAGCCTGTCCTTATAGGTCTTTACCTGTCCATATGCTCCAATCTTCTTTTTGAAGATCTATTTGCAGTCTATTGGGTTACACCCTTAGGCGCATCAACCAAAGTCCATACTTGATTGACATACATGGAGTCCATTTTAAATTTCATGGTATTTAGCCACTTGTCAGAGTCACTACTCATGACAGCTTCTGAATAGGTCATAGATTCATTATTCTCAATGATGCGGGTTGTCTTATCATTCTCAATTACAAATCCATACCTGAGTGGTACACTACACACTCTACTTGACCTTCGAAGAGAAGGTGTGTGTAGTGGCTGTGTCTCAACAATGGGAATAACTGGTTGAGAACTATTTGGTGAATCCTTGATGGGTTGTAGGTTTTGAACTTTCTCAAGTTCAACAGACCTCCCACTGCCTCCTTCTTAGATAAACTCTTTCTCCAAGAAAATGGCATGCCTATCAACAAACACCTTTTGTTGAGTAGAGTTATAGAAGTAGTATCCTATACTCTTCTTGGGATAACCTACAAACCTATATTTTTCTGATCTAGCATCCAACTTATGTCCATCAATATTTTTCACATAAGTTAGACAACCCCAAATCTTAAGATGCTTAAGATTGGATCTTTTTTCTTTTCATATTTTATATGGAGTGCTAGAAATAGATTTGGAAAGTACTTTATTTAAGATATATGCTGCAGCCTCGAGGACATATTCCTAAAAGGATATCAAAAGATCTATGAAACACATCATAGATTGTACCATATCTAATAAGATGAGATTTCTTTTTTTTGCAATTCTATTTAATTATGGAGCATAAAGATGTATCCATTGAGAGAGTATTCCATTTAGTTTTAAATAATCGAGGAACTCACTAGATAAGTATTCTCCTTCTTGATCCGATCGAAGAGTTTTAATACTTTTATCAATTTATTTTTTGACCATTCTTTGATACTCTTTAAATTTATCAAAAGCTCTAAATTTATATTTTATTAAATACACATATTCAAATCTAGACATATCATCAATAAATATGATGAAGTAAGAGTATCCACCTCTAGCATGAGTCGACATCGGACCACATATATCAATATGTACAAGGTTCAATAAGTCACTCGTCCTTTCTCCATGTCCAGTAAATAAGTCTTGGTCATTTTTTTCATGAGATAAGATTCACAAGTTTCATATGATTCATAATCATAAAGATCAAAAAAATTATCTTTATATAACTTGTTAATCCTTGACTCATTTATATGGCCAAGTCGGTAGTGTCAGAGGTATGTGACATTCACATCCTCTCTCCTTTTTTTCTTTATATTTTAACATGAAGCACATTGTCATTAAGTGAAAGAAATATAAGATTATTATCAATAAAAGTACTTTAATAATATTCATTAGAAAAGTAAATAAAATAATCATTGTTCTTTGCAATTATTTCAAAACCTTATTTCAATAACAATGGTACAGAAATAATATTTCTAATAACATCAGAAATATAATAATATGTCTTCAGTTTCAAAATTTTGTCTGAAGATAACTTCAAAATCTTGGTTTCTATGGCTTCGACCTGAATGGACTCTCCACTACAGCTAAATAGCTTGAAGTCACCTTTATTCAGATTCTTTACTTCCTGTAGATCCTACAATGATTTACAAAGGTGTGAGCCACAGGCGGTATCCAATACCCCAAAATCTGAAAATAAAGTACTTAATAACAAATTAGTTTGTATCATACACAAATATTTAGCAACATTTGTTGGTTTCACAATTGCAAGGTACTTCTTGCAATTTCTTTTCCAGTGGTCCTCCTTTCCACAGCGATAACAAGTACCTTTGGTAGAGACCTTTTTCGCCTTCTTCTTGGAGATACTAGCCTGAGGGTTCATCTTTTTCTTAGAATCTTTCTTTACCTTCATCTTGCTAATCTTATTAACATGAAAGACTTGAGTCTTTTCATCCTTGAAATGGCTCTCTACTATTTTTAATATATTCAACAGCTCAGGCAGGTTAGTGTTCAGTTTGTTCATATGATAATTTATAACAAATTGAGAAAAGGAGTTAGGAAGAGACTGCAGGATTAAATCCTGGCTTAGTTCACCATCCATGGCAAAATCCAGCTATCCCAGATGAGTGATCAAATCAATCATCTTTAGGACATGCATTTGCACAGAGGTGCCTTCAGTCATATGGGCATGAAATAACTACTTCGATATCTCATATTGAGCAGTTCGACTTTGTTCCCCATATAGCTCCTTAAGATTAAGGAGAATAGAGAGAACATCCATGTCCTCATGCTGCCTCTGGAGCTCATTGCTCATGGAGGCAAGCATGATGCATTTGACTATCACACTGTCATCTTTTCAAATCTTATATACGGCCTTATCCTACTTGGAAGCATCTTCTCCAAGAGAATCTAGAGCAGGTGTATCTAGAATGTAGGAGACTTTCTCTTGAATGAGAACAATTCTTAAGTTCCTTAATAAGTCGACATAGTTAGGTCTAGTCAACTTATTTGCATCTAGGATACCTCTAAGTGAAAGTGAGGATGCCATGTGTGTAGTTAATCTACAACAACAAGAACAAAATATAAGCAGACAACTCATAATAACATGTACAACTAGATTAGAATTTTTATCTAATTGTATCTTTCACTATTTTATCGAACTTTATAGCCCTGAAATATGAAAATCGAAAAATATTCTAATATTTTTTAGTGGGGTTGAGATCTCTATTTTTTATAAACACCTTGTGGATAGCATAACAGGCATTCATGAGTTCAAGAGTAGGTAACTCTTTATCAATTATACCTTTACAATTCTCAACATCTTTTATTCTGGCCTCTAGATCACATATAGTCTTGTGGATAGCACAACAAGCTATAATGTTCTAATTAAGTTGACTCTTCAATCCTATATGGTCATACTTAAACAATGCTGCCTATGTGGATAGCACAACAAAGCAACACTATGTAAATATATCATAAACATCAATATGCACTTGATCAATATCATGTCAATTTTTATAGTAAGCCTTATGGATAGCACAACAAGCTCAATAAGATCTTGACATGCTCTATCGATCAAGTTTAAAGAAAAGTCCTTGTAATGTCTACATCACTCATCAATCTAAGTCAGAAATTCAACAAGACCAAATTGACCAGGTAAGTAAGTGGAAGGTACCCCGTAGCTTTTCTAGACACCAACAGAGTTGGTCAGACCAATATATGGACCTAATTAGAAAACCATCATAGACACTTTTCTCGACACCAATTGATCTTAGGATTTCAACTTTTGATTTAAAAGTGAATTCTGACATTACAACTTAATATAATTTTTACGAGAGACTTTAAACTGATCCCGGCACATCCTAACTACAACTACATAAAATGTACTTTACATATTATGCAATGCTTCTATAATTCATAATTACAATCATATAATCTTACCAAAATTATATAAGGGTACAATTGAGATCAAAACATATGACAAGCATATCAAAGAAATATAGCAAACCCTAATCACATTAAACACCCTTAACCATACATCGATATAAGCATCATGCTACCATGATAATATAAATTTTAAAATTAACATAAATTTATAATTTAATAACTAAAATTTAACACCATGGTATATATAAACTCAATTTTTTTTTTTGAGTTTAAAGATCGATGCTAAAAATAATGCAGGATATTTGGCAGGATATATGATCAATAATAATTCTATGTAACAATTTTGCACATGTTTGATCGAATCAGACAAGGGTGACTTTGATACCACTATTGGGTTTCCGATCATGTAGAAAAAAATAATTTTTAAAATTTTAAAATTAAATAAATCAATAGTTTTATCAAATAAAACTATCAAGTTAGAAATCAAACCCTATAATCACCTTGTCGATATCGATAAAACAAAATCAAGCATGCAAAAGAGATAAAATTTTATATTTTTATCAAAATAGAAAATTGACATGTTAGTGTTCTCCACAAGACCCCAAGAAAGAAGTCTTCCAATGGTGATCCACACAAAAGTTGGCCAAATTCCTTCCCAACCGGTGCACTGCTACAGCCTTATCTTCTTAAGAATATTGTCGGCTTCGAACTTGTGTCACGATCGTGCCAAAATCCAATTGCTTTTGATCTTGCCACCAAAATGATACTAAAAAGATACTCTTCAGATATCATACAACTTAGGATTTAATTTTTGACTCCAACATATGAAAAAATCAAACCCTATGGCACTCTAGCAACACTTGCTAAAAATCTCACCACCCTTCTTACAAATTTTGCCACTCAAATTTCCCTATTTTTTTTTCCTTAAATTTTTTCCAAAATTTTTCTTATGTTTACCACATCCCTTCTCTCTAATTTTACTCAAAAATATTAATAAGAAACCATTTGGGGTGTCCCCTATAAATAGGGAACCAGGGGACGTCACATGGGATGAAGGGGCACCAACCTTTGGCGCTTCAACTTCCCACATGTGGAATAAATTTATCGAGTGAATTTTTGGCATTCTAGATACTTTTAGCAAAATAAATATTCTTTCTCTATATGTCATAAAAAGTTTCATAATTTTTGGTGACAAAACATAGGAGATCTGGTTGGAAAATTATGGCAACGCGTAGATATTAAGAGCCTTCATTAAGAAGGACTCTTCCTTTCACACGTCAAAAATAGAGGAGTGGCATTTATTTTTGGCTGTGGGTTCTAGTGGGTATAGAGGAGTCCTTCTCCACTTAAAATTAGTTCAAGTTGGATAAGGTTCCAATTTAAATTGATCCAATCCTGTTAGGTCAAAGGCAATTGGTCTATATTAGCTCAAACACTTTGATCTAAACCAATTTGGAAACTTGGGTTAATACAATATGCCAGCATATCAAATTAATCCATAAAATTTATATTAAACTCTAATTAAATTAGATCAAGACTAAATCTCAAAGTGTGTGACCCATTGAGTTTCAAATCTAGCCAGCAGTGGACCAAACCTGTCGATATAATCCTAATCCGATGAGATTAGGTCACCCGAAGAGTCCCAATCAATTTGGACTCTTCTAAATTGACTCCAGAATTAAATTCTTTTAATTTTGATGAATCCACAAGTTAAGATTGATGTCTAGCAGTGTGTCATGACTATCCAAAAGATTTAAAATTTTAATAAAAAATTATCAAAATACCCTTCAGTGGCAAGTTCTCGTGTAATTCAATCTTTTAGTCAAACAACATCCTAGATGAGCTATGGGTATGAAAATATATCAAACCCAATCACTTATCTTTATGTATCTTGATCTGAAGGTGATGATTCAATTGATGATATATTAAAAATTCTTTTCTAATTATCATCCTGCTTTGGCCAAAGACTTTCAGAATCACCATCCTATGCGATCACTTAGGATGTTTGCTCCTCTTATTAGGAGTGACTGATCTCTTATTGATCACTCACAACCTCCATGCACTCTTCATTATATCCAGAACACCCCACATAAGGATTAAAAAATCAAGTTAGGTAGTGAACTAAAATATAGATCCAAATACACAAGGTACCACGGTGATCTCAGATCAAAGGATCACTTACACAACTTTCACTAAAGAAACATCAGTTAACATGTAAATAAGACTCCATCTGATATTCTCTCGTAGGTCAATTCAGTGAACTCATTCTCTAATGAGAATCCATATTCTTGTATTAGTATCACCACACAAGTGATTGTGAGATCAACCACCCTCATTTCTAAGTATACACAGGACATACCAGTCTTACCGGTATCATTGATCCCCGACTCAATGTACCAACAACTAAAAATATTTTAGATCAAGACTATCAAAGATTTAGGTCTCACTGGCGTGATCTCATCACGGTCTTAAAATTATTATTTGGACCTATGGAGTTCATTATAATCTTAAGAACAATAAGATGCAGCATATAATGTATCAAAAATATCTATTTTGTTAATAAAATATTAATTTATATGAATTTGGAAGATAAATTATAATAACATCCTATCGCATCACATATGCGATTGGCTTGTAGAACATTATTCTTTCACTTTCATAGAGGCCGGACGTATGTGCTGCTAGAGCAACCAGCAAAGATCATCTTCAGCATATCTCCCAACAGCAGCGATCATCGATCTATGCTCAGATATCGAGTTCTGAACTCAGATAGGTATAGATCTGATCTACTGCTTACATCTACGTATGCAGATTTTATCATATGATTATTTTAAATTTTATATGCAACAAATCATATCATAGATCTTAGAGTAGATTGATTTGATGATTAGATCATATGCATGTTAGATTAATATAATTAATCTATTTACTTTTCGCTGTAATTTATTCAAAAAAATTTTGAAATACATGCATTAAATCACCTATATTTTCTAACATTAATTAAATATTTTTTTAAGTATGAGTGAGGTTTCTTAGGATCTCAATTATTTTTTTTTTCGACAGTTGGTATTCTTCTTAATATATCCTTAGATTGATATCTAATCAATAAAGATATAACCGATCTTAGAGAGCACGGCCCGTATCCTTGGATCACGGTCCATCCCTAAAGTTATAAGCTAGTCAAAATTATTTAGATACATAAATCAATAAATTTATGATCAATTTTCGAGTATAGTCTATCTCACTAAGCATGGGTCGTATCCATAGATCACGATCTATCTCTATGTAGTCATAGGCTATTCAAAGACTCATATCATAGTAGAAATTAAGAACACAATAAATAAAAGACATGCATAAAGATGAAAAAATAAGGCCAAATCTTTTATTGCATAATAAGAAGAAAATATAAAAAATAGAGAAATAAAATTACTATCATTACAAATAGTCCAGCAATTTTCTGAGAAGATGGAGAACTAGCTAGCCATAAAGATGTTGAAGGCTGAAATCTACTGCATCTTTGAATTCTTAAAGGTGCCCTTCTCACCCGTGGATCCCTTAGACTTCATATTTGAACCTTTCTCTGATGTTTGGATGGGTGAAGGGAGAAGGACAAATGGTGGAGATGTTTTGATGGAGGAGAGAAAGAAAGATGGAAGGAGGATGATGATCTCCACAAGAGGGGGTTAAGAACATCTAGATTGATTCCCCTCTTGTCTTGCCTACATCCCTTTATATAGCTTTTAAAACTCCTCCAAAAACCTAGCCACTTCGAGCCTTACACCTCCCTTTCTTCTTAAAAATAAACAACTTCCCAAAAAGAAATAATTTCCTTTCTCAAATCCCGTGTATATCATCCTTTTTGCTCCCAACCAGTGTGCTACGCATGCGTCTTCTGCTTTTTCACGAGCCCACACCTCTTTCTTCCCTAAAAACATTCCCTTTTTGCCTTATTGCTACATATGTCCCCTTTTTTTCTGCCTCTATGTGCATGCCAGTGCCAGCATGAGTCCACATCACTTCTCTTTCTTCTATCGTGCAAAGCCCACGTCCAGCCTTCATTCCCTGGTTTGCCGTGGGTCCCTGCTTCCAGCTTCGTGCGTCATGCATTCCATTCTCTTGCACCTAGCTCTTGCACACATCCATGCGTTAAGCCCCACACATCCACCAATGCTTCATGCTGTGGCGTATGTAGCCTCCACGCCCATGGGTCCACAACTGCGTCCCTTCTTTGCTACAGCACCCCACACTCCAGCGCATTGTGAACCTTTAATATGTGCTTGATTTGAATTTGAGCTAGATTATTTGATTTACTGATCAATTTATGCATAATTTTCTATACATAATAATTTCTACAAAAGAAAGAAAGAAGCATCAAATTCTATACAATAGAGATTAAATAGTACGTATTTTAGTGCTTCTTGTGTCATACTTAATATATTGGTCACATCCTCCAACTTAACTTTTGCTCATCCTCAAGTAAAATAGATAAATCCACAGTGTATACCAAATTATTCTTGAATTAAAAGTTATCCTAGACACTCCTAGTGGCAGCAGATACCTGACTAGACTATTAAAGAGATACTTCATTGGATTATTAATTCAACCCAGTTAGTGGTTGAGTGAAGCCCATAAAAATTTTTATAATTTTTTTTTCTTCTTTCACCAGCCTCCCACCTCACTCTTTGAGTCTTCTAACTTACTGTAGATTTGGTGTAGTGTCTTCTTGCAATTTAGTCCTCCATATTATTTACTATTTTTTTTCTTTTTTTCTTCTCTTTTTCTTTTGAAGTAATATTTACATGTACAGTCGATGTAATGTCCTAATCCTTTAAGCTTTCTAATTGATTCTTATAGTGAGCTTTAGGCCAATGACTCTCAAACTAGTTGGCTTTAGGGCATTAGGTGTAGAATACCCCTTAGACTTACTGACTTGAGTCAAAAAGGCTATGAGTTAAGACTCACTCTAAAAGAGGTTTCTTCACATTCTCTCCTTTCGATGTGAACAACAATGCTTGTTGAGATGAAGGGGCCCACTTACTCAGTAAAAATGCTAAAAACTTATTTTATTAAGATAGATTTTTTGCATACTTTGATCTTTCCACTCATACCTCCAAAAAGTGGATTTTTCATCAAGATCAATGGACAGAAAGTTTTGAAATCGCTCAAAAAAATTTTTTGATCTAAACCCTACCATTTATTTAGTTTTTTTAATAATTTATCCTTCAGTATTTCTAAAATTATCTAGATCGTTAGTCACTCATTAATTAGGATGCCTATTTAACTTCAAATCAAAATAAAATTTAGGTATACAAAACTAATTATTTCTGACTATACTCGAATACTTAATTAAAATATTTTTTTTCTCCCCCAACTTAAATGACATTATCCTCAATGGATGAGAGAAATAGAGCATGATACATAAAAAGAAAAAAAAAAAAAGAGTTCACATGGGTTTAATTTGTTCTCGGCTCAGTCTAGGCCTTGAGGATAGCAAATGTAGTTCTCCCCCCAACTTGGCTGAGGTAATCTTGAAGTAGCTCCTAATTAAATTGAAAAAAAAAATAAAATGCAATGATCTAGGTCGCCTCCCAGAAGTACTAAGTTTAACATCTTCAGCTAGACTTTTATTAAGACTATTCTTAAGAAATTGGGTTGCCTCCCAACAAGCATTAAATTTAAAATTTTCAGTCAAACTTCATGATTCTGCCTATCCTGTGTCAAATATGAGATTGACAAACTCTAATGATTTTAGATTAACAATCTTAGGAAGATAGCTTGCAACCCTATTATTAATAAAGTCCATTATTTTGTCACTAATTTTTAAAAAATAGTTCATAACCCTATTATTGATAAATTCCACTCTTTCATTATTATCAAGTTTCAAAAGATAGTTTGCGACCCTATTTTCTGTCTCTTCTTTATCGACAGTTGTTTTTATATATTCTTCTAAAATACTCTTAAATTAAGTTTCTGGATTAGGAATTGAATCCAATGCACTGATTACTGGGAGCATATCATATGGTCCTATATATACATACTCAGGTATGATTGAGGATGGCTTCAGTTTTAGGGCCGATGGTGATTCTAAAAAGGAAGCTATTGGAGTAGGTATTGTAGCTAAAAGCTCATGTTTCTTAGTCCATGAAAGAGTGGTGCTAAAATTAGATGTCTCTAGTAATGTGTGTATATTCTCAACATACCCATCTAGGTCAAAATCATCCACTCCAAAAGGATCCCAACGTGTATGATTGGATCCTGAGAAATACTTTTAGGGGTAGCTTCCTTTATTGTATCTTTTAGGAGTGCTGCCATATGGTAGAATTGGGTTGCTTTAATTATTTTTTTCTTTTTCTTATTTATTTAAAGGAAGAGCAAGAGAAGAAGAAGAAAAAAAGAGAAGAAGAAGAAAGAGAGAAATTCTAAAGATGAGAACCCTAAGAGAGTCCTAGACCTGATACTATATTGATTGGCTTGAGTCCAAGTGGAAGTTATTGAAAAATATATCCTAAAGTCAATCATTTGACGATTATGTTAATTATAAATATATATGAGTTGATAAATAATAAAATTATTTGATATTTTTTATCACAAAGATACATCTTCTAATGAACTCCTATATTGTGATGAAGTCCTTAGAACAACTTTGATCAATAAAGAAAGATTTATCACATAGTTTTTAAATTGGTTCACGATCAAATGATACGCTATTACTAGGACGATAGCGATATCAAATATAAATCGTTGTGTGCCATATGTGTTGGTTGTCTTTATAACCAAATGGTGTAGAGACACTAGTACGGCATGCAAATGAGATATAAGAGTACATCATCACTGAATGTGATCAACTGCAGAGCACTCTGCAATCAAGGATAGCTCGTGAAGGGTATGAATATAAGTGTTTCTTTGATCTGAGATCACCACAGTGATTTGCAAGCAACTCACTGTACTTTGATGTCAGACTAACTGAGTTTCTAATTTAGTGATAGAAGATTTTTGGGTGCAATCAAGTACTTGTCAAGTCAGTGTGTGAGTTAAGATGGGATTGACCCCTCTGAATTAATAGGAGTTAATGTATCAATGTATTTCAATTTAGCAAAATCTGAGCCCGGATGATTCATATGATGGAATGAAAAAGATTGAAATACAATATGGATGATTTATCTAGGATTGACAATTAAATCCTAGGTTATTTTCGAGCATTAGAATCAATAGGATGAATTATACGGTAACTATATGCCAATAGGTTCTTGAATGTTGCTTCACCTTCATTCGACCTATCCGGACATCGGATCACCATTGCTAGATGGTTACATCGATTAGTTTAAAAAGTTATTTTTATACTACCAGCTTAGTTTTGAACCTATGAGGTCACACTCAAAAAAAGTTTCTGACTGATCATGTGGCTGATCAACAATTGAGAATCGTTCAAGGGCTTAATCATCAATTTGATTGATGATTAACCTTATGTAAAAGATAATAAATTAATTCACCAAGTGTTAGTAAATTAATAAAGAATTGATTAGTAATTAAATTGTTAATTAGCTCAATTTGATTGAGCGAAGAGGATTAAATAAAATCTAATTAAATTAGATTCAATTAGGTTTGACCCGATTAGGCTATAAGATGATCTAATCACTAAGAGAGAATTATCCCTGATTTGATCAGGACTTTGGTTCAGTCAATTTTTAATTTGATTGAGATTTAATTAAAAATTTATGAACCAATTAGATAAAATTTTATATATTTTATTTGGGCTAAACTAGATGTGATTTAGTTTGGATTCAAATAAGGAAATTAAGGGTCCTTATTGGAATAGGACTCTTCTCCCCATGTGCCTCGCACTTTGATGCCATATATCTCCACACACAAAATTATTTTGTATGAGATTTTTTTACACCAAAGAGTCCTTTTCCTTCTCTATCTTGTTTCCAAATATAATTTAGTTTTGATGAAACAAAGATTCTAAAATTAGATTTCAAAATATTTCTTATCAAGAGAATCTGTTCTTACCCAAATCACCTCTCCATGCCAACTTATTTTTTTCTCCTTATATGTGTGACATTTTGAGGAGATTTTTTGTAAAAGATTAGATGGAAAACTGATTTACTATAAAAAAATATGGAAAGGGGAGTTCCATAATTTTTTAGTATGTTTTGGGATGTAGAATTGTGAAGGGAGGCGACATCTTGTAAGAGTCCATGATCACTTGGACTCTTCACCCCACCTCTTTACATGCCTATAAAAGGGGCTTTTGTGTTTCTTTTATGCATATAAGATATCAAAAAAAGAGTTCATCATGTGGAGGGGCTTGGGGTATGGTTCATGGTGTGAAAAATAGAGAGGAGAGTCCTCTCTCTTGGTGTGTGCGCAAAAATCTGAATTCCAGATTTTTGATCCTACGAGTTTGGGAAGAGAGAAAAAATAAGAAAAAAATTATTTTTCTCTTCATCTTTCTTTCATATTTTTATATCCTCTATAAGTCCATCTTCAATCTTTGAAAAGGTTTTATAGATTTGAAGAAAGAATCTAGATCAGCCAAGAATAAGGTCTTCGTGCGAGCTAGCACTCCCGAGAAGATCGATCAGATTGGAACTTCGAGTGGATTTTTCATAGAGACCGGATGTGTGTGCTACTATGAGCAACCAGTAAGGATCTCCTTCATCATGTCTCTCAGTAGCGATGATCATCGATCCATGCAAAGGTATTGAGTTCTGAACTCAGATTAGAAGTAGATGTGATCTACTGCTCACATGCAAGCATGCTGATTTTATCTTCAGTATTTTTCAGATTTTATATGTAGCATATCATATCATAGATCGTAGAGTAGATTTATTTGATGATTAGATCATATGTATATTAGATTAATTTGATTAATCTATTTACTTTTTACTATAATTTATTCAAAAAAATTTCGAAATACATACATGAAATCGCCTACATTCACCAACAAGACCTAGAGATGATAGATGCGAAGAATTTAAAAATTTAGGTTAGATATTTTTAATTAGCAATCAAGTAAGTCAATCAATTCTAGCTAAGGTTGTCATAAATCTAGATAGCTCCTAACTTTGAAGGTCACCTTCGATCACTCCAAGTAAAAAATCGATCACTCAACTGACTAGGTAAGTATAAGGTTGGTGAGAGTCCCCTCATTACTTTTCTTAAATACTAATTAAATTAATCAGATAAGCGAATGAAATCAATTAATGAACCACCTTCCCTCGAGACGTAATCCTTGAACCACTTTCCTAGACATCAGTTAATTGACTAACTTTAATCTGATTCAACTCTTAGGATTTCTTGTCCTAGTGAGCTTGAATTCTATAGAGGTCAATGTCTAATTGATTTTAATTTAAAGACTTAGATCAATGCAATATGAAGGGTGGTTATTTTTGGGCTAAGAAAGGGTGATCAAATTTCCACCTTATCTTGTTTAATTGGGTTAAGTATCCTTAAATCAATTATGTAAAGATGCAATACAAACACACCAGATGTCCAATACAAGTAAGAAGCTTTTAAGATTTAATTAGTTTCTATATATTAATTAAGTATTATGAAGTGTAGGGTTTGTTTCTTTTTATGTTAGATTAATTAAAGCAAGAAAAATAACAAGTCAGTTTTAATTAAGTTAATTAGATTTAAGGGGATTTAGAGAATCTAACTAATTAGAATGTAAATTAAGTTAAGATTAAAAGGCAACTAGATGTCCTACAAATAAAACAAGTAATCAAATCTACTTTTAGGATAGTAAATTATTTTAAATTATAAAAAATAGTAAATCACTATGTTATGGGAAGCAGAAAATTCTTCTAAAGTACTCTAACTAAAAAACAGTGAATCTATCACATATGAAATGCAAAATATAAAGCAAAAATTGAAAGAGAGTAAAAATATGCAATTAAAATAAAGCAATAAATAAAAAATAATTTTTTTTAGATTTTTTTTAGATTCAAAGCAACTATGCCATGATCTCCGGCAATGGTGTCAAAATTTGATCACTATCATAGGTGCTCAAAAATAAATCTAATTCACTACTATATAGTTAGGATAAATCAGAATTTTTGCACCAACAGCTTCTCCGACTCTCCCGACTCCAGCTTCTTCGATGCCGGTGGATTTTTGCACCAACAGGATTGGCGCTAGAGGAAGGATCTGTGTCTTCATAGTACCCTTGTTCTTAAAGGAGCACTGAACGAGACCGCCTCCAGTCATCTTCTCCGACATCCTCTCTTCCAGTTTCCTGCCTGATCTCCACCTGATGCCTCCCCGAAGGGCATCCTCCAAGCGGTCGACGGCCTCCGCGGCCAAATCTCAGCGGGCTTCGCAAGCCCCGGCCCCGTCTCTAGTTTCCCAGGCTCCTCTTCCTCCGACGGTAGCAGTCGGCATGGAGCAGTCCGATGATGGCTTCCAACCAATTTCACCAACACCATCTCGGGAGAGTCCCACCAGGGAACAACTAGTGTATTAGCCGGACCTTCCAAGCGGCAAAGGACTGAGGAGTCCATAACCTTTACTGAGGAAGATGCTCGGGGAGTTCAATTTCCTCATAACGATGCGGTTGTAGTTTCCTTAAATATAGCTAATTACGATGTGCGCCGCATTCTTGTTGACAATGGATGTTCAGCCGACATTTTGTTCTATGACGCCTTCTCAAAAATGTCCATCCTTGACGGTCGTTTGAGGCCGATTAGCTCCCCCCTGGTAGGATTTACCGACGATGCTATCCCAGTGGAGGGGGTAATAACTTTGACTGTAGCTGTGGGTCGATATCCAAGACAGTCCAGAGCTTTGGTGGATTTCCTATGGTGAAGGCACCGTCAGCCTACAATGCAATCCTCGACCGACCTGGCCTCAACGCCCTCCGGGCTGTGGTGTCGACCTACCATCTAAAATTGAAGTTCCCTACTAACCAGGGGGTCGAGAAGTCAAGGAGACCAAGCCCTGGCCAGACATTGTTACAGCATAGCCTTGCAAAGAAGTGACCGATCTGACCTCTGTTGGTTGATGGATTGGATGCCCGCGATGATCTCGCTGAGGAAAGGGGCGGGCCAATCAAAGATCTGGTTTCGATCCCTTTGAGTGATGGGAATACAGAGCATGTGGTGAAGATCGGCTCCAACCTAGGGGAAGAGGTGCGAGTGCATCTCATTGATTTCCTACGAAAGAATGCGGATGTTTTCGCTTGGGTTCCAGCGGACATGCCGGGGATTGACGCAGAGGTCATGGAACATCGTCTGGCCATCGATCCGAAGCATCGTCCGACGAAAGAAAAAATCTGAGGTCACGCATCGGAAAGGCAAAAAGTGATAGTCGAGGAAGTGGATAAACTCCTGAAAGCCGAATTCATTAGAGAGGTCAATTATCCTGACTGGATTTCCAACGTTGTCTTAGTCAAAAAGGCAAACGGCAAGTGGAGGATGTATATAGACTTCAAAAAGCTGAATAAAGCCTGTCCAAAAGACAGCTACCCTCTGCCCAGGATTGATCAGCTGGTGGATGCAACCTCAGGCCATGAGCTTCTCACCTTTATGGATGCATTCTTCAGCTATAATCAAATCAGAATGGAGCCAGAAGATGAAGAAAAGACTACTTTCATTACTAACCGTGGTCTTTACTGTTACAGGGTCATGCCTTTCAGCTTAAAAAATGCAGGTGCGACCTATCAGCGGCTGGTGAACAAAATCTTCAGAAGTAGATCGACTGCAACATGGAGGTCTACATGGACGACATGCTCGTGAAAAGCAAATCTTCAACGAACCACGTCGCTGACCTCGAGGAGACCTTCGGTGCACTTCAGAGATATAAGATGAAGCTGAACCCGACTAAGTGTGCTTTTGGAGTGGCCTCGGGGAAGTTCCTGGGCTTCATGATATCGGAGCGCAGGATTGAAGCCAATCTGGAGAAAATTTATGCCATCCAGGAGATGGCCGCCCCGAAGTCGATAAAAGAGGTTCAACACCTTACTGGGAGGGTGGCAGCCCTGAATCGCTTCGTTGCGAGGTCGGCTGAATGGTGCTTACCCTTCTTCCAAACCCTCAAGCGACCGAAGGACTTCTGTTGGACCACTGAGTGTCAACAGGCGTTCGAAGAATTAAAGAGCTACCTCAGCTCGCCTCTGCTATTGGCGAAGCCCAAGCCCAGGGAGGAGTTGTTCTTGTACCTAGCGATCTCCCCTATGGCCCTCGCAGCAGTTCTCGTCAAGGAAGAAGCAAAAATCCAACGGTCGATTTACTACATCAGTCGCGCATTGAGAGACGCCGAAATCAGGTATACCAAATTAAAGAAACTAACTTACGCCTTGTTGATTGCAGCCTGGAGGCTCCGACCTTACTTTCAAGGGCACACCATAACATTGCTCACCGACCAGTCGATTAAGGCGATTCTGCATCGGGCGGATGCTTCCGGGAGGATAGCGAAATGGGCGATCGAGCTCACAGAATTCGACATCAACTATCAACCTAGGCCGATAGTAAAAGTCCAGATATTGGCAGATTTTATAGTAGAATGCACTATCTCAGAGGAGGCCAAGCCTGAACAAGGTGAAGTTGACAGCCTGAAGTCCTGACCGAACCCCTCTAAAGAAGAGACAGACCCCCCTGATTGCTTTTGGGCCCTCTATGTGGACGGATCCTCCAACATGTCGGGCACAGGTGCAGGCCTGATTTTGATCAGTCCAGAGGGGATCGTCGTGGAATACGAAGCTCTGGTCGTAGGATTGAGGATCGCCAAAGAATTAGGAGTAGATCGGCTCCAAGTTTACAGCAACTCCCAATTGGTAATGGGACAAGTCAGTGGAAACTACAAAGCAGGGGAGGACAGCATGGCTAAATATCTTGAAAAGATAAAAGAGCTTGTCCCCGCCTTTAGTAGCTTCAACATCAGGTAGATTCCAAGAACAAAAAATATCAGGGCCGATCTTCTCTCCAAGTTGGCTACGCTGGCTCCGGCTGAATTGCCCAAGGGTGTTCTCTTTGAAGTTCTGAAGTACCCAAGTACGGAAGAATCACGGCCTGTGATGAAAATTGGTCATGAACCCAGTTGGATCGACCCACTGGTGGCATATCTCAGAGATGGGATTCTCCCTCATGATGCAAAAGAGGCTCGGAAGCTCAGAAATCAAGCCTCCCGATACATCCTCTATGAGGACAAGTTGTACAAGAGATCATACTCTTTGCCTCTTTTAAAATATCTCCGATCTTCGAAAGCTGACTATGCCTTGTGGGAGGTGCACGAAGAATCTGCGGAAGCCATCTGGGGGCTAGATCCTTATCCCACAAATTGCTCTGCCAAGGGTACTACTGGCCGACAATGTATCGTGACTCCAGTGAATACGTCAGAAAGTGTGATCGATGCCAGAGATATGCCAACATCCAGAGACAGCCCGCCTCCGAGCTTACACCCTTGAGCGCCCCATGGCCGTTTGCGCAATGGGGAATGGATATCCTTGGACCCTTTCCCATGGCGTCGGGGCAGAGGAAGTTTCTCCTGGTAGCAATTGACTATTTCACCAAGTGGGTTGAAGCCGAACCACTGGCGAAAATCACAGAAGCTAAAGTGCAAGACTTCGTCTGGAAGTCAATCGTTTGCAAGTTCGGCTTATCGAGGATCCTAATTACTGATAATGGGCAGCAATTTGCGGGAGCGAGATTCGCCGAATTTTGTGAAGACCTAAACATCTCTCACAACTTCACATCGGTAGCCTATCCTCAGGCCAACGGCGAAGCCGAAGTGACCAACAGAACTCTGCTGTAAGGAATCAAGACAAGGCTCGAAAAAGCGAAGGAAACTTGGGTAGACGAACTCTATCATGTATTGTGGGCGTACCAAACTACCCAAAGATTGCCCACAGGGGAGACCCCCTTCGCTCTAGCCTTCGGAATGGAGGCTGTTATCCCAATTGAACTCAAACTCCCATCGGCATGAGTCGTGGCATTCAACGAACATCACAATTTGCAAGGCCTTAAAGCCAACCTTGACTTGTTAGAAGAAAAGAGGGAGGTAGCTCAAGTTCGGATGGCAGCTTACAGACAGAAAGTCGCCCGCTTTTACGACTCCCGGGTCAGAAACAAAGCCTTTAAAGTGGGAGACCTAGTGCTTTGACGAGCCACTGTCTCGCAACCTCAGGATAGAGGAAAGCTTGTCCCAAATTGGGAAGGCCTGTATGAAGTCAAGGAGGTAGTCCGGCCCAGAACTTACTACCTCAAGGAGCTCAGAGGAGCAGACCTCCCGCGACCATGGAGCTCGAAAAATTTATGAATGTATTACCGATAACTTTACTTTAAATAAAAGTTTTATATCCACATGTCTCCTCTCTTGGCACGAGCCTATATCGACAGGACAATCGAAACAAATCATGTCGGGTGCAGGAGGAGAACCTCATCTCGACACAATCGAAGGCCCGGTTGCACCTAGATCGGATGGGGGGAGAGGCCTTACAATGCCCAAATGTGCCCCCACAGCCCTGTTAGGGACAGGAGGAGAACCTCGCCCTAACAGGAGCAAAGTCGAAGGCCTGGTTACACTTAGACCGGATGGGGGGAGAGGCCTTGCAACGCCCATATGTGCCCCCTCAGTCCTGTTAGGGACAGGAGGAGAACCTTGCCCTAATAGGAGCAAAGTCGAAGGTCCGGTTACACTTAGACCAGATGGGGGGAGAGGCCCAGCAATGCCCATATATGCCCCCACAGCCCTGTTAGGGATAGGAGGAGAACTTCGCCCTATCAGAAGTAAAGTCGAAGGCCCGGTTACACTTAGATCGGATGGGAAAAGAGGCCCAGCAACGTCCATATATGCCCCCACAGCCCTATTAGGGACAGGAGGAGAACCTCGCCCTAACATGAGCAAAGGCGAAGACCCGATTACCCTTAGACCGGATGGGGGGAGAGGTCCTGCAATGCCCATGTGTGCCCCCCAGCCCTATCAGGAACAGAAGGAGAACCTCATCATTACCTGAGCTGAAATCGATTACATCAGAAATAGGAGAAGAACCTCGTCCTGACACCAACTAAGGTCCGATCATTCGAGACCAGATAAGAAAAAGGGAACCTTCTCAGCGGCCCCTCTGTGCTCCCGCAACCCCATTAAGAGCAGAGGGAAAACCATCACTCGAGAAAAGAAAAAGAAAAAGGGGAGGGGGGTTACAAAGGAAAGCGACGAACTGCATCAGCGATGAATGGAAAACAAATTACATCAAAGATACAGAGAACCTCGTCTCAGCGAGGATTGGGGTTCTTATCAAAATCCCTGGTCTCCAAGAGAGCTCTCAATGCAAGCCAAGGATAAGACAGCTTCCTCGGGGCGACAGAAAGCTCAGACCTCCGAGCTCGAACTCTGAAAGGAGGCGTCAAACTCGAGTGGCCCCAGACAAATCTACGGCCATAGACAAAAGGATGGATCAATGCGACGGCAATCGGGTACCTTCGAACGGCATCGATATCGAGCAAGGCAAAAGTCGAAAAGAGCTCGACAAATGATAATTCAACACGTGAGTAAAAGAGGTAATGAAAAATTCCCTTCTCATGTCATTAATTAAGTATACATTACAGAGTCCTTGAGGCTGAAGAAAAAAGACCACAAGAAAAGCAAGCCGACATGGCAACGATCAAGGACCTTCGGACGACATCAGCATCAAAAAAAAAAAAAGGGGGGGGGGAATACAACAATAGCAATAGTGAATGAAAGAAGTTGGCAGGTGACAATTTGATGCAAAGTGCGGACAAGGTGACAAAAATCTCCTTTTCATTCTCGATTAACAAGGTGTACGTTACAAAGCCCTGAGAACCAGAAAAAAAGAACATTACTACAAGACTTGAAAAGAGTACATTAGAGATCGCTTCGAGCTTTCAACTTCTCCTTCCGGCTCCATCCTCCTCAGCAGTATTTTCCAGTGCATGTGATGAACCCATCAGCTCTCGCCCCCCACCTCGTTCCACTCCATTGCCGAAACCCCAACCCTAGGGGGAAAAGGGGGGATAGAATTCAAGGGGCGGCAGCAGTGACGGCAGTGGCAACAACGACCTATATTGGAAAAAATTGGAAGTACCCCAGAGGCCGCGATGACACCGGAGGCATGCACCACCACCGTGTGCTCCCCGACAACCACCATCCTAGGTACTTCAGTGAGGTCGGCATGCGCTACTTCCATCGCCCCCGCAACAAGTTCTACTGTCCCACCATCAGCACCGACCGCCTCTGGTCCCTCGACCCCGATGATGTCAAGAAACCGCCACAGCTTATGACGGCAACTCCACCCCCTTGACCGGTGTCGCCCCGTTCAACTACTTCAAAATTCTCGGGCAAGATGCACTCACCGGCTGGTTCCGTTATTAAATCCCTATTGTTGAAGGAATTCTCCCTCGAGCCCCCTTCAAAGCTGTGGGAACCCTCAGTGGCAGTTCGGCAGCCGTTGAACATGCAGGCCACTATCTCCCCCCTCCTACTCCTCTCGATCCGTAGCATCCTCTCGAGATTGACCTCCGGGGCAGGAGCCCCGGTGGGAGAACTCCCCGAAAGGGTTTGAAAGATTGAAGGCGGCGGGGAGCCGGCAGAGATGGCGAAGATTGAGGCGAAGAATGCTTGGGATCGAAAAGGGCATCGATGGGTGGCTAAATTCTCAGGCAGAAGAAGGGCATCGTCTGGGATCTCAGGCGAAATGAAGTCCCTGGAGGGAAGGAGGGGGTTTAAATAAGCGACGGGACCTGTCATAGTTATGGTGGCGGATATCCCTAGGTCAATCAATGCCCGCCACGTGTCCACTTATCGTGGTGTAGGGCTGGCTGCTGGCGGGACCATTATGGTGTGGCACTTGGAATTACGCTCCAGCGAGAATTTTGAAAGGACTCTTCGGATCGCCTTAATTGGAAAAAGACTCCAGCATGCGCGCATTAAATGCCAGAATTTTCGAGGATGGTCGTGCGCAGGATTCGAGAGGGCAACTTCGGCTGTAAAAATTTCTCTGTACTTCTTTCATTCGAAACTCGAACTCAGAAGTAGGGGGACTGGTGTTGGGTATAAAATACCCTCCAGCCGAAGTTCGTGTCAGGAGTGACCCTCTAGAGATTCTACCGACGTCTGACCTTCGACGGCATCTTTCCGAACCTCTCCGACGGCCGAGCCTCCGCGACATTCCCAAGTTCTGCCGACGGATAAACTCCCACCAGTGTAGGCTGGATTCTCCACGACGGGCGAACTCCACCCAAGTTTCTGCGGTGGTCGACCACCTTGTAGTCTTCATCCGGACTCCTACGGGAGCCGGACTTCTTCCCCAAACTCTGGCTGCAGGTAGTCTTCATCAGGACTCCTACAGGAGCCGGGCTTCATCCCCGAACTCTGGCTACAGGTAGTCTTCATCAGGACTCCTACGGGAGCCAGGCTTCTTCCCCAAACTCTGACTACAAGTAGTCTTCATCCGGACTCCTACGGGAGCCAGATGTCTTCTCCAAACTCTGACTGCAGGTAGTCTTCATCCGGACTCCTACGGGAGCTGGATGTCTTCCCCAAACTCCGACTGCAGGTAGTCTTCATCCGGACTCCTACGGGAGCCGATGTCTTCCCCAAACTCTGACTGCAGCTAGTCTTCATCCGGACTCCTACGGGAGTCGGACTTCTTCCCCGAACTTCGGCTGCAGGTAGTCTTCGTCCGAACTCTTACGGGAGCCAGACTTCGTCCCCAAACTCCGACCGTAGGTAGTCTTCATCTGGACTCATACGGGAGCTGGACTTCCGCCCAGAACTCCTGTTGTAGGTAGACCTCATCCGAACTCCTACAAGGGCCGGACTCCGAACTTCTACCGCAAGCGATCTACTCTGAGCTTCTGCTACAAGCGGTCTACTTCAAACTTCTACTACGGGCGGTCCACGCCGGATTTTCACTGTAAGCCTTTACCCGAGTCCCATTGTGGACGCATTCCTTCCGAATCTCTATTGCAGGCAGGCTTCGATCGAGTTCCCTCGACAAATGATCCCCATCCGGGCTTCTACGGAGATTGGACTCCGACCGAACTCCTATAGCGAATAGATTCCAGACGAACTCCTGTGGCACACGGACTCCAGCAGCTGGACCCCTCCAGCGGATGAACCTCTCCAGCGCCATCCGACATCCGCTGCCGATCAACCCTTTGTCGAATTCTGCATGAAACCGAACTTCATCTACGGAAAGCCTCTAGCCGAGCTCCTACAGCAAATGGCCCTCGCCTGCAATATTAATGCCCAAGGCACCCAACGGTAGAAGGCTCGCCAGCAACATCCGAGCTCCTCTCAGATGGATAGCTACCTCTCTCCGCCAGGCACCTCAACCGAGCTTCGACCGACAGGCCTGGACTCCCTGGCAGGCCACAGTAATGGCCACAACTCTGCTCCCCTTCCTGCGACGGATATCGCGTGGCTCCACCACTCCCTAGTGGGCCATAGTAATGGCCACAACTCTGCTCCACTTCCTGCGAGGATATCGCACGGCTCCACCACTCCCTAGCAGGCCACAGTAATGGCCACGACTCTGCTCCACTTCCTGCGATGGATTCCGTGCGGCTCCTCCACTCTCTGACAAGTCGTGACAATGGATGCCGCTCCACTCCCCGCAACAGGCTCCACGTGGCAGGCCATGGTGATGGCCACGATTCCACTCCACTACTCTTCATAACAAACTCCTCCTGGCCCCGAGCGGCCCACTGCCAGACGGTTACAAACGTCGCTATCAGTCTGTTGCACCCTCCACCTATAAAAAGGGGACCCCAGATACGTTATTCTCTAAGCTCTAATTTTTATCTCGAAACTCTGCTAAAATTTTCGTTTGAGCACTCCATTCTTGTTGAGGCAGAGAATTGACTTGAGCATCGGAGGGTCTTGTCGGAGCAACCCCAATTTCGGTTTAGACTTCTTTTGCAGGTCCCGACGGTGACCGCGACTCCCTCGACTCCAGCTTCTCCGACACCGGTGGATTTTTGCACCAATAATATCCATAGGGATCATGTTAGTTACATTTGAGAGATTTAGATTTAAGTTGAAGAAGAATAAAAATTGATTAATTACAAGACTACTAAATAAGCAAGTAAATAAATGAATAACTTAATTAAATATTTTCTTCGAGTATGAGAGAGATTTCTCAAAATCTTAACTGTTTTCTTGTTCGACAGTTGGTACCCTTCTTAATATGCCCTTGGATTGATATCTAATCAATAAAGATATAATCCATCTTAGAGAGTACGGTCCGTACCCTTGGATCACGGTCCGTCCCTTAAAGTTATAGGCTAGTAAAAATTATTTAGATACATAAACCAATAAACCTATGATCAATTTTTGAGTATAGCTTATTTCGCTGAGCACGGGTCGTATCCTTAGATCATAATCCGTCTCTACGTAGTCATGGACTATTCAAAGACTCATATCATAGTAGAAATTAAGAATACAATAAATAAAAGACATGCATAAAGATGAAGAAATAAGGCCAAATCTTTTATTACATAATAAGAAGAAAATATAAAAGATAAAAAAATAAAAATACTATCATTACAAGTAGTCCAGCAATTTTCTGAGAAGATGGAGAACTAGCCAGCCATGGAGATATTGAAGGCTAAAATCTACTGCATCTTTGGACTCTTGAAGGTGCTCTTCTCGCCCGTGGATCCTTTAGACTTCAGATCTGAACCTTTCTTTGATGTTTGGATCGGTGAAGGAAGAAGGACAAATCATGGAGATGTTTTGATGGAGGAGAGAAAGGGAGATGGAAGGAGGATGATGATCCCCACAAGTGGGGGGGAGGACTTCTAGATTGATTCCCCTCTTATCCTACCTACATCCTTTTATATAGCTTTTAAAACTCCTCCAAAAACCTAGCCACTCTGAGCCTTACGCCTCTCTTTTTCTTAAAATTAAACAAGCTCCCAAAAAGAAACAATTTCTTTTCTCAAATCCCATGTATATCCTTCTTTTTGCTCCCAGCCAGTGCACTACGCATGCGTCTTCTGCTTTTTCATGAGCCCACACCTCTTCCTTCGCTAAAAACATTTCCTCTTTTGCCTTATTGCTGCGTATGTCCCCTTTTTCTCTGCCTCTACGTGCATGTGCATGCCAGCATCTTTGTGAGTCCAAATCACTTCTCTTTCTTCTGCCATGCAAAGCCCATGTCCTGCCTCTACTCCCTGGTTTGCTGTGGGTCTTTGCTTCTAGCTTCGTGCATTGAACATTCCATTCTCTCACATCCAGCTCTCTCACGCATCCATGCATTAGGCCCCACGCGTCTGTCCAATGCTTCATGCCGTGGTGCACGTAGCCTCACGTGCCCATGGGTCCACAACTGCATCCCTTCTTTGCTATAGTGCCCGCACTCTAGTCCATCGTGCGCCTTTAATTTGTGCTTGATTTGAATTTGAGCTAGACTATTTGATTTACTGATAAATTTATGCATAATTTTCTGTACATAATAATTTTATAAAAAAAAAAAAAGAAACATCAAATTCTACATAATAGAAATTAAATAGTACATATTTTAGTGCTTCTTATGTCATACTTAATATATTCATCACTTGTATAAATTGCTAGACCACTAACCCTTGTAAAACCCTGGACCACCCACCACCAGAGAGTTTTTGATCAGTGTAAAGGAATAGAGAGCAGCGATCGAATAGAGATGAGGCAAAAAAGCAATCTTTTGAGGAGAAGAAGCAGATAAAGAGGCAAAAGAGCGATCTTTAGATGGGATAAAAGGGAGCAAAAAGATGGAACGAGAGTAAAAAAAAATAAAGGGATGGGAGAGGGGGAGATGAGAGAGAGAGAGCACGCGCTAGAAGAATGAAGGGATCTAAACACCAACCTATTTCTCTCCCCTGGCTCTCTATTTTATTTTTTCTCTCCTGTGTATAGATCTAAAAATGGAAGAAATGGGAAAAGAGGGAAGGAAGGCACCTTCAGCACTATTCATGAAGGCACATTCATGAATAGTGTTGAAGGTGCCTTCAACACTGTTCATGAAGGTGCCTTCATGAACAGTGCTGAAGGCACCTTCATGGTTCATGAAGGTGCCTTCCGTATTGTTGATGGCTGAAGGCATCTTCAACAGTGCTGAAGGTGCCTTCGTGGAATAGTACTAAAGGTGCCTTCAATAGTGCTGAAGGCGCCTTCATGAACCATGAAGGCGCCTTTAGCACTGTTCATGAAGGTGCCTTCCGCATGGTTCATGAATAAGAGCGAGGGGTTCAAGGTGCTATAGGAAGGATGAAGGCTAGTCTGATTTCAACTGCATTCAACCCAGATCCAAGTTCACCAAATGGCTAAGCCGCATGGACTGACCGCACCACATGGGCTGTGAATTATAACCAAAAGCTAATCCCTCAAAACTCATATTCATTGTTTGCTAGATTATATAACCTAGAGCAGGAGGATTTGATAGATTATACAACCTAAAGTAGGAGAATTTGATATTATGTCAAATAAGGACTTAGCTATCATGTATCATGTAGTCCAATGCATCCCACTGAACCTTCTAAGAATGATTATCAGGGCTATGCAAGAGGTGGTGGATAGAGCAGAGACATTCTTACCTTATGCCATGATTTTAACCCATATCTTTAAATATTTTGGGATAAGACTTTAGAAAGAACAATCAACTGAGGTAGCAAAATTAATGAAGAAGCCCTCCACAACATGTATTTCTTCAAAATTCTTCAAAATTAATGGTCAGTGGACTAGGAAGGGTGGAAGCAGAGATGTTCAGAAGAATTTTCAGCTAAAAAAGAGAGACCTCATTTTAGTGGGGATGGAGCAGCAGGATCTTCTAGATCTACAAAGTCGAGATATTTTGATGATCAAGTGAGAATGACTCCAAATATGATCAGTGCTATGGCTTGGTAGGTCGCATCTACTCTTCAGTCCTCTCAATCATAAAACAGTGTAGAAAATCATAAAATAGTATACAATATCATAAAATAGTTGAGAAAGTCATAAAACAGTGGAGAAAGTCATAAACATTGCATGATGTCATAAAATAGTGTCGGATATCAAGAAATAGTGGAAGAATTAATAAAATAGTGGCAAATGTCATAAAATTATGCAAAGAGTCATGAAATAATATCGAAAGTCATAAAATAGTATACGATATCATAAAATAGTTCAAAAAATCATAAAAAAATATGTAAAGTCATAAAACAATGTCCAAATTCATAAAACAGTGCAGCAGTACAGCAAGTCATGAAATAGTATCGAAACTCATGAAACAATACTGGATATCATGAAATATTGACGAAAGTCATAAAATAGTATCAGATGTCAAAAAATAATGGAGAAAGTTATGAAATACTGTAGGAAGACATCAAATATTGGTGGAAGTCTTAAAATAATGCAGAAAGTTATAAAATAGTACATAAAGTGATAAAATAGTGTAGAAAATTATAAATAGTGGAGAAAGTCATAAAACAGTATATGATGTCATGAAACAGTACTGGATGTTAGAAAATAGTAGAAGAATTGATAAAGCAGTGGCAAAAATCATAAAATAGTGCAAGGAGTCATGAAACAATATCAGATATCATAAAATAGTGAAGGAAGTCATAAAATAAAATAAAAAGTCATGAAGGATGTTATGAAATAGTGACGAAAGTCATAAAATAAAAGAGAAAGTCATGAAACAAATCAAAAGTCATAAAACAATGCAGAGAGTCATAGAATAGTGCTGAATGTTATAGAGCAGAACAAAAAGTGATGAAATAGAACAAAAAGTCATGAAATAATATCGGAAGTCATGAAATAATATAAAAAGTTATAAAATAGTGTAGGATGTTATGAAATATTGGCAGAATTTATTAAAAAATTATAAAATAGTATAAAAAGTCATGAAATAGTATCAAAAGTCATGAAATAGTGTCAGAAATCATAAAAAAGTATCAAAAGTCATGAAATATTGGTGAAACTCCTACGACTGCAATAAGTCATAATCTGCACCCATGATGTCATGAAGGGAGTACAGGATGTCGTTCTCCTATCAGAAAAAGTATGTTGGATATCATGTATGGGCTCTAGGATGTCATGGAAGGGTCACGAGAAGGCTCATAGAAGAGTCATTTGATTTGCAAGAACTCATAATTTGGGGGTGCGATGACATATTTGTCTAAAAAGGCACCATCAGAAACTATTTCGACACTAGAAAGTCGTGATCGGGTACTGAAGGTCAAAATTGAAGACAGAACTTGACATGGAACATAGCCAAGGCATTAACTTCATCTAACTATCCACAAAGATGCTGTGATAAATAAACTACTTAAGAAAAAAAAAAGGAGCCATGGATTTTTACTTCCTGACTAGCCCAACATGCTACCATCGTCGAGCAATTTAAGGGGAGCAATTTAAGAAAAAAAGATGCTATCCAAAACCTTCAATAGTTGGAGCAGGTGTTGGGTTCCCAGCCATGCAGCAAAAAATAATTTTTAAAATTTTAAAATCAAACAAGTCAATAGTTTTATCAAATAAAACTATCGAGTTGGAAACCAAACCCTAGAATCACCTTGCCAATATCGATAAAACAAAACCAAGCATGCAAAAGAGATACAATTTTATATTTTCATCAAAATAGAAAAGTAGCATGTTGGTGTTCTCCATAAGACCTCAAAGAAGAAGTCCTCCAATGGTGATCTATACGAAAGTTGGCCAAGATCCTTTCCAACCGGTGCACTGTCGTAGCCTTATCTTCTCAAGAACACTGTCGGTTTTGAATTTGCGTCACGATCACGCCAAAGCCTAGATGCATTCAATCTTGCTATCAGAATGATATAAGAAGATACTCTTTAGATGTCACACAATTTTAGATTTTATTTTTGGCTCTAACATATGAAGAAATCAAACACTAGGGCACTCTAGAAACACTTGCTAAAAATCACACCACCCTTCTTATAACTTTTGCAACTCAAATTTCCCTCTTTTTTTCTTTAGAATTTTTTTAGAAGTTTTCCTATGTTTACCACATTCCTTCTCTTAGATTCTACCTAAAAATCTCTATAAGAAACTATTTAGGGCATCCCTTATAAATAAGAGATCAGAGGATGTCACATAGGATGAAGGGGCACCAACCTTTGGCGCTTCAACTTCCCATGCATGGAATAAATTCACTGAGTAAATTTTTGGCATTCCAAGTACTTATAGTAAAAGGACTCTTCCTTCTCTATATGCCATAAAAAATTCCATCATTTTTGGTGACAAAACATAGGAGATCTTATTGGAAAATTATGGCAATGCATAGAAATTAAGAGCCTTCATTAAAAAGGACTCTTCCTTTCACATGCCAAAAATAAAGGGGTGGCATTTATTTTTTGCTGTGGGTTCTGGTGGGCATAGAAGAATCTTTTTCCACTTAAAATTAGTTCAAGTTGGATAAGATTTCAATTTAAATTGACCCAATCTCATTAGGTCAAAGGCAACTGGTCTAGGTTAGCTCAAACACTTTGATCTAAACCAATTTGAGAACTTGGGTTAATACAATATGCTAGCATAATCAAATTAACTCATAGAATTTATATTAAATTCTAATCAAATTAGACCAAGACTAAATCTCAAAGTGTGTGACCCATTAGGTTCCAATCTAGCTAGTAGTGGATCAAGACTTTCGACGTAACCCTAATCCGATGAGATTAGGTCACCCGAAAAGTCTCAAACAACTTAGACTCTTCCAAATTGACTCCAAAATTAAACTCTTTTAATTTTGATAAATTTATAAATCAAGATTGATATCTAGCAACATATCATGACTACCCAGAAGATTTAAAATTTTGATAAAAATTATCAAAATATCCTTCGATGGCAAGTTCTCGTGTAATTCAATCCTTCAGTTAAAGAACATCCCAGATGAGCTATGGACATAGAAATATATCAAACTCAATCACTTATCTTTATGTATCTCGATCTGAAGGTGATGATTCAGTTGATGATATATTAAATTTTTTTTTCTAATTATCATCCTGCTTTGGCCAAAGACTTTCGAACTATCATCCTTTGAGATCACATAAGATGTTCGCTCCCCTTATTAGGAGTGACTAATCTCTTATTGACACTCACAACCTCCATGCATACTTCATCATATCCAGAACACCCCACATAAGGATCAAAAAATCAAGTTAGGCAGTAAACCAAAATATGGATCTATGTACACAAGGTACTATAGTGACCTCAGGTTAAAAGATTACTTACATAACTCCCACTAGAAAAATATCAGTAGACATATAAATAAGACTCCATCTGATATTCTCTCATAGGTCAATTCATTGAACTCATTCTCTAATGAGCACCCATATCCTTGTATTAGTGTTACCACACAAGTGATTGTGAGATCAACCATCCTCATTTCTGAGCATACATAAGACACGTCAGTCTTACCGATATCATTGATCTCCGACTCAATGTACCAACGACTAGAAATATTTTAGATCAGAGCTATTAAGAATTTAGGTCTCACTAGCATGATCTTATCACGACCCTAAAATTATTGTCCGGACCTATGGAGTTCATTATAATCTTAATAACAACAAGATGCAGCATATAATGAATAAAAAATATCTATTTTATTAATATAAATATCAATTTATATGAGTTTAGAAGATAAATTACAATAAACATCCTATCGTATCACATATGCGATAGGCTTGTAGGATATTATTCTTTGAATCTCCCACTTGCACTCAAAGCCAATCACCCCTATACTTGATACCCATGCAATCAAGATGGTGGTCAAACTGCTGCATTGATAAGATCTTAGTGAATGGATCTGCTATATTATTCTTGATGTCAACTTGCTCCACGATCACATCGTATCTTTCGACTATCTCCCGAATAAGGTGAAACCGTCTTAGGATGTACTTGGATTTCTGGTGAGACCTAGGATCTTTGGCTTGAGCAACTGCCCTAGTATTATCACAATATAAAGGCACTGGTTGTTCAATCTCCGAAACTATACCCAACTTTGTGATGAATTTTTTCATCCAGACAGCCTCTTTAGCAGCCTCACTTGCAGTAATATACTCAACCTCAGTGACCGAGTCAGTAATAATTTGCTGTTTGGAACTTTTCCAACTCACCGCACCATCGTACAAAGTGAACATATATCCAAATATCGATTTGCTATCATCTGGATCAGATTGAAAACTAGAATCGGTATAACATTTCAGTTTAAAATCAGATCTACCAAATATCAGAGAATCATCTCTAGTCATTCTCAAGTACTTGAATATATTTTTTATAATTTTTTAATGATCTTCTTCGGGATCAGTCTGAAATCTGCTTACAATGTCCAAGACATAAGCAACATCAGGTCTGGTATATAACATAGCATATATAATTGATCCTACAGCCAAAGCATAAGGAATAAAACTCATTCTATTTCACTCTTCAGGTGTCTTAGGAGACATCTTCTTAGAGAGTTGTATGCCATGACCTATGAGCAAGTAACTTCTTTTACTTTCCTTCATGTTGAACCTCTTCAACATAAGATCAATGTACCTCGACTGGGACAAGCCTAGCATCCTATTCGATCCATCCCTATAGATCTTAATACCAAGTATATAGGATGCCTCACCCAAGTCTTTCATGAAAAACTTTTGTGATAGCCAAGTCTTGACCAATTGCAACATCAGGATATCATTCTCAATGAGCAGTATGTCATCCACATAGAAGACCAAAAAGATAATAGCACTCCCACTAGTCTTCTTGTACACACAAGGTTCATCCATATTTTTGATAAAGCTAAATGATTTGACTGTCTCATCAAAATGGATGTTCCAACTCCTCAATGCATGCTTCAATCTATAAATAGATCTATTCAGCTTGCATACCTGATTTGCTTTCCTACTTGTGATAAATTTCTCTGACTGAGTCATATAGACTTTTTCCTTAAGATTTTTATTGAGGAAGGCAATCTTGACATCCATCTACCAGATTTTATAGTCATGGTATGCTGCAATAGCAAGCATTATCCAAATAGACTTGAGCATTGCTATCGATGAAAAGATTTTTTCATAATCAACACCTTGTTTCTGTCTGAAATCTTTTGCCACTAGCCTGGCCTTATAGGTCTCTACTTGGCCATCTGCT
The DNA here is from genome assembly GCF_000442705.2 of Elaeis guineensis. Lineage (NCBI taxonomy): Eukaryota > Viridiplantae > Streptophyta > Magnoliopsida > Arecales > Arecaceae > Elaeis > Elaeis guineensis. The sequence continues at coordinate 66,792,240 of NC_026003.2, forward strand.
CCAATCTTCTTTTTTAAGACACATTTGCAGCCTATTGGGGACACACTCTTAGATGCATCAACCAAAGTCCAAACTTGATTGACATACATAGAGTCCATTTCAGATTTTATGATATTTAGCCACTTGTCAGAGTTACTACTCATGACAGCTTTCAAATAGATCGTAGGTTCATCATTCTCAATAATGTGGTTTGTATTATCATTTTTAATGATAAATCCATACTCGAGTGGTATACTACGCACTCTACTTGATCTTCAGAGAAGAGGTGTGTGTAGTAGCTATGCCTCAATAATGGGCACAACTGGTTGAGAACTATTTGGTGAATCCTAGATGGGTTGTAGGTTTTAAACTTCCTCAAGTTCAACAGACATCCCACTGCCTCCTTCTTGGATAAATTCTTTCTCCAAGAAAACAGCATGCCTACCAACAAACACCTTTTATTGAATAGAGTTATAGAAGTAGTATCCTATACTCTCCTTGGGATAACCTACAAATCTGTATTTTTCTGATCTAGTATCCAGCTTATGTCCATCAATATTTTTTATATAAGCTAGGTAACCTCAAATCTTAAGATGCTTAAGATTGGATCTTTTTTCTTTCCATATTTTATATGGAGTGCTAGAAACAGATTTGAAAGATACTTTATTGAAAATATATGCTGCAGCCTCGAGGGCATATCTCCAAAAAGATATCAGAAGATCCATGAAACACATCATGGACCGCACCATATCTAATAAGGTGCGATTCCTCTTTTTCATAATTCTATTTAATTATAGAGTATAAGGAGGTGTCCATCAAGAGAGTATTCTATTTAGTTTTAAGATAATTGAGAAACTCACTGGATAAGTATTCTTATCCTCAATCTGATCAAAGAGTTTTAATACTTTTACTAGTTTGTTTCTCGACCATTCTTTGATACTCTTTAAATTTGTCAAAGACTTCAAATTTGTATTTCATTAAATACACATATCCAAATCTAGACATATCATCAGTAAATATGATGAAGTAAGAGTATCCACCTATGGCTTAAGTTGACATCAGACCACATACATCAATATGTACAAGATCTAATAAGTCACTCACCCTTTCTCCATATCCAGTAAATAGAGTCTTGATCATTATTTTCATGAAGTAAGATTCATAAGTTTCATATGATTCATAATCATAAGGATCAAAAAAATTATCTTTGTATAACTTGTTAATCCTTGACTCATTTATATGGCCAAATCGACAGTGCCAGAGGTATGTGACATTCACATCCTCTCTCTTTCTTTTCTTCATATTTTTAATATGAAGCACATTATCATTAAGTGAAAGAAATATAAGATCATTATCAATAAAAGTACTTTCATAATATTCATTAGAAAAGTAAATAGAACAATCATTGTTCTTTATGATTATTTCAAAACCTTATAACAATAATAATGTTACAGAAATAATATTTCTAATAATATCAAAAATATAGTAATAGATTTTTATTTTCAAAATTTTATTCGAAGTCAATTTCAAAATCTTGATTCTTATAGCTTCGACTTGAATGGACTCTCCACTAGCATCGAATAGCTCAAAGTCATCTTTATTCAGATTTTTTAGTTTTTATAGACCCTGCAACGATTTGTATAGGTGTGAACTACAGGTGGTATCTAATATCCAAAATCTGATATTGAAGTATTTAATGATAAATTAATTTGTATCATGTACAAATCTTTAGCAACATTTGCCAGTTTCATGATTGTAAGGTACTCCTTGCAATTTTTTTTCTAGTGGCCCTCCTTGCCACAGTGATAATAAGTACCTTTGGCAGAGACCTTCTTCATCTTCATCATGGAGATGCTACTCTTAGGATTCATCTTTTTCTAAGAACCCTTATTTGCCTTCTTCTTGTTAATCTTATCAACATGAAGAACCTGAGCCTTTTTACCCTTGAAATGGCTTTTTACTGTTTTTAACATATTCAGTAGCTCAGACAGGCTAGTGTTCAATTTTTTCGTATGATAATTTATAATAAATTGAGAAAAAGAGTCAGAGAGAGACTGCAGGATCAAATCCTGATTTAGTCCACCATCCATGGCAAAACCCAGCTGTCCTAGATGAGTGATCAAATCAATCATCTTTAGGACATGCGTTTACACAAAGGTGCCTTCAGTCATACGGGCATGGAACAACTACTTCGATATCTCATATCGAGCAGTTTGACTTTGTTCCCCATATGATTCCTTAAGATTAAGATGAATAGAGGGAACATCCATGTCCTCATGCTGTCCCTGAAGCTCATTGCTCATAGAAGCAAGCATGATACATTTGATAGTCACACTGTCATCTTTTCACATCTTGTATATAGCTCTATCCTCCTTGGAAGCATCTTCCCTAGGAGAATCTGGAGCAGGTACGTCCAGAATGTAGGAGACTTTCTCTTGAGTTAGAACAATTATCAAGTTCCTTAACCAATTGACATAGTTAGATCCGGTCAACTTATTTGCATCTAGGAAACCTCTAAGTGAAAGTGAGGATGCTATGTGTGTAGTTAATCTACAACAATAAGAACACAACATAAGTGGATAACTCATAATGACATTCATAACTAGACAAAGATTTTTATCTAATTGTATCTCTCATTATTTTATCGAACTTCATACCCCTCAAATATGAAAATCGAGAAACATACTAATATCTCTTAGTAGGGTTGAGATCCCTATTTCTTACAAGCACCTTATGGATAGCACAACAAGTATTCATGAGTTTAAGGATAGGTAACTCTTTACTAATTGTACCTCTATAATTCTCAACATCTTTCTCTCTGGCCTCTAGATCATATATAGCCTTGTGAATAGCACAACAAACTATAATGTTCTAGTTAGATTGACCCTTCAATCATATATGGTCATATCCAAACAATACTGCTCTTATGGATAGCACAACAAAGTAATACTATTCAAATATGCCATAAGCATCAACATGCACTTAATCAACATCATGTCAATTTCTATAGTAAGTCTTGTGGATAGCACAACAAGCTCACTAAGATCTTGACATACTCTATCAATCAAGTTTGAAAGAAGACCCTTGCAATATCTACATTACTAATCAATCTAAGTCAGAAATTTAACAACATCAAATTGGCTAGGTAAGTAGGTGGGAGGCACCTCGTAGTTTTTCTAGACACCAATAGAGTTGGCTAGGCTAGCATACGGATCTAATTAGAAAACCATCATAGACACTTTTCTTAACACCAATTAATCTTAAAAATTTAATTTTTGATTTAAAAGTAAATCTCAATATTACAACTTAATATAATTTTTACGAGGAACTTTAAACTGATCTCGGCATATCCTAACTACAACTACATAAAATGTACTTTACATATTATGCAATACTTCTACAATTTATAATTGAAATCATATAATCTTGCCAAAATCATATAAGGGTGTAATTAAGATCAAAATATATGACAAGCATATCGAAGAAATATAGCAAACCCTGATCACATTAGGTATGCAAAACACCCTTAACCATACACCGATATAAGCATCATGCTACCATGATAATATAAATTTTAAAATTATCATAAATTTATAATTTAATAACTAAAATTTAACATCATGGTATATATAAAGTCAAAATATTTTTTTTTAAGTTTAAAGATCGATGCTAAAAAATAATGCAGCATATTTGGCAGGATATATGATCAATAACAATTCTATGTAACAATTTTGCACTTGTTTGATCGAATCAGACAAAGGTGGCTCTAATACTATTGTTGGGTTCTTGGCCATGTAGTAAAAAATAATTTTTAAAATTCTAAAATCAAACAAGTCAATAGTTTTATCAAATAAAACTATCGAGCCAGAAACCAAACCCTACAATCACCTTACCGATATCGATAAAACAAAACCAAGCATGCAAAAGAGATAGAATTTTATATTTTTACCAAAATAAAAAAATGATATGTTGGTATTCTCCACAAGATCTCAAAGAAGAAGTCCTCCAATGGTGATCCACATGAAAGTTGGCGAAGGTCCTTCCCAACTGGTGCACTGCCACAGCCTTGTCTTTTCAAGAATACTGTCAGCTTCGAACTTGCGTCACGATCGTGCCAAAGCTCAGTTACTTTTGATATTACTATTAAAATGATACCAAGAAGATGCTCTTCAGATATCACACAACCTAAGATTTGATTTTTGGCTCTAACATATGAAAAAATCAAACCTTAGGGCACTCTAGCAACACTTGCTAAAAATCTCACCACCCTTCTTACAACTTTTTCCACTCAAATTTTCCTCTTTTTTTCATCTAAATTTTTTTAATTTTTTTTTTTATATTTACCATGTCCCTTATATCTGATTTTATTTAAAAATATCAGCAAAAAACTATTTGAGGTGTCCCCTATAAATAGGGGACCAGAGGATGTCACATTGGATGAAGGGGCGCCAACCTTTGGTGCTTCAACTTCCTATACATGGAATAAATTCACTGAGTGAATTTTTGGTATTCTAGATACTTCTAGAAGAAGGAATCTTTCTTCTCTATGGCCATTAAAAATTTCATAATTTTTGGTGACAAAACATAGGAGATCTGGTTGGAAAATTATGGCAACACATAAAATTAAGAGCTTTCATTAAGGACTCTTCCTTTCACATGCCAAAAATAAAGGGGTGGTATTTATTTTTTGTCATGAATTTTGGTGGGAATAGAGGAGTCCTTCTCGACTTAAAATTGGTTTAAGTTGGATAAGGTTCCAATTTAAATTGACCCAATCCCATTAGGTCAAAGGCAACTGGTCTAGGTTTGCTGAAACACTTTGATCTAAACCAATTTGAAAACTTGGGTTAATATAATATGCTAGCATATCAAATTAACCCATAGAATTTATATTAAACTCTAATTAAATCAGACCAATATTAAATCTCAAAGTGTGTGATCCATTGGGTTTCAAATCTAGCCAGTAGTAGACCAAGACTTTCGATGTAACCCTAATTCGATGAGATTAGGTCACTCGAAGAGTCTTAAGCAACTTGGACTCTTCCAAATTGACTCCAAAATTAAACTCTTTTAATTTTGATAAATCTATAAGTTTAGATTGATATCTAGCAATGTATCATTACTATCCAAAAAAATTAAAATTTTGATAAAAAATTATCAAAATATCCTTCAGTTGTAAGTTTTCATGTAATTTAATCCTTCAATCAAACAACATCCCAGATGAGCTGTGGATAGAAAAATATGTTAAATTCAATCATTTATCTTTATGTATCTCGATCTGAAGGTGATGATTCAGTTGATGATACATTAGAAACTCTTTTCTAATTATCATCCTACTTTGGCCAAAGACTTCCGAACCATCATCCTATGAGATCACATACGATATTTGCTTTCCTTATTAGGAGTGACTGATCCCTTATTGATTACTCACAATCTCTATACATACTTCATTATATCTAGAACACCCCATACAAGGATCAAAAAATCAAGTTAGGCAGCGAACCAAAATATGGATCCATGTACACAAGGTACCATGGTGACCTCGGGTCAAAGGATTACTTGCACATCTCTTACTAGAAAAATATCAATTGACATGTAAATAAGACTCTCGTAGGTTAATTTAGTGAACTCATTCTCTAATGAGTATCCATATCCTTGTATTAGTATCACCACACAAGTGATTATCAGATTAACCATCCTCATTTTTGAGCATACATAAGATATGTCAGTCTTACCGATATCATTGATCTTCGACTCAATGTACCAACGACTAAAAATATTTAGATCAAAGCTATCAAAGATTTAGATCTCACTGGCGTGATCTCATTACGGCCCTAAACCATTGTCTGGACCGATGGGGTTCATTATAATTTTAAGAACAACAAGATGTAGCATATAATGAATCAAAAATATCTATTTTATTAATATAAATATCAATTTATATGATTTTGAAAGATAAATTACAATAAATATTCTATCGCATCACATATGCGATTGGCTTGTAGGGCATTATTCTTTCAGTAGAATCGAATGCACCAGAGCTCAGGGAGGAAGGAGAGTGTCGGAGGGGGTGGAGAGAGAGGGGAGTGCTTGAAATGGCAAAGTGAGGGTGCACGACAAGCCAAAAAAAAAACCTCGCATGGAGGGAAAGGGCATTTTCATCTAAAAAAAATTGAAAAAGTGGTCTGTGTTGGGCATTAAATGGATGTCACAATCGGGGATAGGTGCACCTCCATTTTTTTGGTGCAAAATAAGGCCCCATCCCATCTTCCACATAGATGCCATGCGGCCCAATCGCAACATGCGGTGCTCTCTACGTGGGATTTATTACACCACCCCTAGTGTAAAAAGAATTACTCTTTTGAAATTATGATGTCTCTATTTTGTCTAGAAGGATTTTATCAGATTAATTGCATTTGTATTATCATGTTTTATTGAAATTTTTTTTATTTAATTTTAAAGTCTTCAAGTTATTGATTAATTCAAAGGATTTGAGCATAGCAACCCCAGCTACAACATACTCGACCTCGATCATGAAAAGTATAATTGAGTTTTGTTTCTTGCAAAACTATGAAATTAAATTCAACCTAAAGAATTGACAAGTTTTTTTGAAAATTCTACACCCTCCATATTCAACATCAAAATATCTAATTAAGTTATGTAAAGAGTATTTAGAGTACCACAATCCTAGATTCTAGATTTTGAGTGCCTATTAAATATCTAAAAATTCTCTTTACAGCAAGCAAATGAGTTTTTTTTTTTAATTTGATTGGAATCTAGCACATACACATATACTAAATAGAATGTTAAGCCTATTAGCAGTAAGATAAAGTAGAGATCTGATCATACCTTGATAGAGCTTTTATCTACACTTTTACCATTTTCATCCTTTTCAAGTTTGCAAGATGGGCTTATAGGGGTTCCAATGTCCTTTGCATTCTTCAATGCCATCTTTTGTTTGCTTAACTTGAAGCTTGAGAAAAAAATTAAGCTTTCCCATCATGTTTATTTCAAATTCATCCTGCATTAGCTTAGCAAACTCTTGGCAAAGATTTTCATTAGTAGTTTTTAAGTTTGCAAGATGGGCTCAATGGATGTTCCAATGTCCTTTCCATTCTTCATCCCAAACTTCTTGAGTATCTCTCAATACCTTCCTTTATTTGTTTGACATGAACCTAAGGAAGAAATTAAGTTCTCCCATCATGCTCATTTTGAATTCACCTTGCATTAGCTCAGAAAACCTTTGATAAAGATTTTTATTAGTAGTTTTCAAGTTTACAAGATGGGCTCATGGGTGTTCCAATGTCCTTTGCATTCTCCATCTCAAACTTCTTGAGTATCTCTTAATGCTTTCCTTTGTTTGGTTGACCTAAAGTCTAAGGAAGAAATTGAGCTCTCCCATCATGCTCATTTCAAATTCACCCTACATTAGCTCAACAAACTCTTGACAAAGATCTTTATTAGTAGTTTTCAAGTTTATAAGATGGGCTCATGGGTGTTCCAATATTCTTTACATTCTCCAGTCCAAACTTCTTGAGTATCTCTCAATGCCTTTCTTAATTTGTTTGCTTGACTTGAAGTCTGAAAAAGAAATTGAGCTCTCCCATCATGCTCATTTCGAATTCACCCCGCATTAGCTCAGCAAACTCTTGGCAAAGATTTTCATTAGTAGCACCAAAAATATTAGTAAATATATTAGTAAAATTCTTCCATGAAACTTTCTTTCTACAAGACAATCTCATGAAAAATATTAGTAAATATATGCTCTAATATTTGGTCACATCAAAATCACTCCTAAGGTCAACAGCTACAATAGCTGCATATGCATATAGTCAATTAAAAAAGAGTTACACATGCATATAATTATTTGCCAAAAATAATTTTGCGCACAGGCTAAGTTATATAAGTTATATAGATATACACATGTAATTACTAAATGGCAGGAATATATGACATTGATCGAATTAATTATATTTAATTGATAATGGATAAATTGTTCCATCACTGCCACTTACATGCATGATAGCTGGATCCTAATTTAAATTTTTAGTTGTTGGTTATATATGATCGATATCGACTTTAATTAGTAATTAGTTTGGTACTGTCTATTTTAGCAAATAATCGATCTTATATATAATACAATAATCAAAACCCATACATATATTAATTTTATGTACTTAATTAGGGTGTTGATTTGTTTAATTATATAAACCTTATTTTGTTCGAGCTTTTCAAAAAAAGATAATTAAAAATAGAATGGTAAAAAAAATTATGATTAATTTTCATTTTTTAAATAAGTTTGTGTGTATGAATTTTTAAAATTTAGGGGAAAAAACTTTCAAATTCCACATGATATATCTCTTTTCCTCCCTCACCCGCACATGCGAGATATCTCTCTCTTTCGTTCTTACCTTCGAGCCACAACCTCCTCTTTCTCTCTCTCTCCCCCCTATGCACTACCGCCATGCTTCTTCACCAACACCTAAAACCTCTTTTTCTACCCACGATCTCTCTCTTCCCCCTCATCATGTTTGTAAAAATCCCTTTTCTAATCCCGCCTCACTCTTTCTCTAGCATCGACACTGACTTCAAGTCCTGCCTCTCTCTTTCTCTCACGTCGATGCTGTCTCAAAATCCTCGGCTTCCTCGAGTCAGCCTCCTTGTCTTGGTTGCTGACTTCTACCATCCCTACGTCCTCTGCTCCGAATAGGGGGGCCATCTCTGTAGAGGTATTGTTTAAACATTGACTTTGATTTTAACTCTATAGGTTCTCTCTTTTTGTTTCATTGTCATTTTAATTTTTTCTAGGTTTGTTACTCATTGATCTTAATTTCATTGTCACATTCCCTCGAATGCCTAAGACATTGATCCTAAATGTTTTTTGTTATTCTTGTAGGTTTTCTTACAATCTCGACAGTTGACAAAGTTTCTGCTTCCAATACAAAGTTCTTAGCATTAAAAGTGTTCAATTTTATAGAAAATTAGGCTAATGAAAATAGGGCAGTTGAGTATGATAAGAATTGGATGGAATATGATAAGTGTACACCTGAATATGAAAAGGATTTGGATGCATTTCTAGACATTGCATTTTCTTGCCCTGGGGTAGTGGATATAATACATTGTCCTTGTACTAAGTGCTACAATGGCTACTACAAAATTAGAAGTGAAGTTAAGATGGATTTATATTTATGGGGGATGGAAAAACTTACAAAAGATGGACATATCATGGAGAAAGATTACATGTTGCTTCCCTTGATGAGCTTGAATTAGATGACAATGCCAATTTTAATGGAGGCGATGATGCTACCACTTTTGAAATGTTATATGATATGTTTAGAGGTGAGAACCTTGGAGAAAATATTGAAGGTGTGTCCAAAAATTTAGGTAGTGAAAAACCTCAAGAGCCCAATGAAGAAGCTCAAAAATTCTATCCGTTATTAAAAGATGCAGAGCAAATGCTGTACCCAAATTGTCAAGGATTCTCTAAGTTGACATTCACAGTAAAATTATTCCAAATGAAATGCCAATATGCATGGAGCAATAGATCTTTAGATGCTTTACTAAGTTTACTAAAAAGTGTGCTACCACTAGAAAATATATGCCCTGCATCATTTTATGATGCCCGAAAGATGATTCAGGGTTTAGGATTGGATTACAAGAAGATAGATGCTTGTAGAAATGATTGTCCTTTTTTACAATGAATATGCAGATTTGAATGAGTGCCCAAAATGTAAAGAGTCAAGGTGGATAAAAAAGCAAGATTGTGGCAATGATGGACCTAGTCTCTTAGGTTCTAAGAAGGGAAACGATGTTTCAGCAAAGACTTTGCATTATTTTCTATTAAAACCAAGGCTTCAATGTTTGTTTATGTCTAAACAAACAATAATTGATATGAAATGGCATAAAGAGAAGAGGATTGATGATGGCATTTTAAGGAATCCAGCTGATTCCTCGACATGAAAATCAATTAATCAGCAACATCAATCATTTTCCCAAGACCCTAGAAATGTTAGACTTGGACTTGCAAGTGATGGTTTCAATCTTTTGGAACCAATAACATCTCACATAGCACATGGCCGGTTTTACTTATTCCTTATAACTTACCACCATGGCTGTGTTTAAAGAGTCCTTATTGGATATTATCATTGATTATTCTTGGACCTAAGTCACCAAGAAATAATATCGATGTGTACTTGTAGCCCTTAATTGATGAGTTGAAATTATTACGGAAAGTTGGAGTTGCAACTTTTGATGCTCATAAGAAGCAAAATTTTTATCTTCGAGCTGCTGTTTTATGGACTATAAACAATTTCCCTGCTTATGCCATGTTGTCTGGTTGGAGCACCAAAGGAGAGTTAGTATGCCCTGGCTATAACAAGGAAATAGTTTCAAAGAGATTAAAGCATGGTCATAAATATTATTATATGGGCCATCGTCGCTTTCTACCTGAAGATCATGCTTGGAGAAAAAATAAAACTCTTTTTGATAACCGTAAGGAGACTCGAAATGCACCTAAATCCCTCTCTAGATATGATGTGCTGGAACAATATCAAACTTTTGAACAAGTCATATTTGGGAAGTTCACTCCAACAAAAAGAAAGAGAGATGAAGATAAGGTGCATAACTAGAAAAAGAAGAGTATTTTTTTTGAGCTTCCTTATTGGAAAACATTATTGCTGCGACATAATTTGGATATGATGCATATGGAAAAAAATGTGTGTGACAGTATTTTGGGTACAATACCAAGTCTTGATGGGAAAAACATAGATAGCTTGAATGCTCATCTTGATCTTAAAGAGATTGGTATCAAAAAGGGATTGCATCCATATAAAATAATAGAGGACAAGTTTGAACTACCTGCTGCAAAATATACTATGTCACTAAATGAAAGGAGAACTTTTTGCCAATTTTTGAAGGATGTGAAGATGCCAAATTCTTATGCATCTAATATTGCTCAATGTGTTCAAGTCAAAGAAGGCAAGATATATGGACTAAAAAATCATGATTGTCATGTTTTATTGGAATGCTTGCTGCCACTTGGGATTTGAGGCCTCCTTTCTCCAGAAGTTTGTGATGCACTTATTGATCTAAGCTTGTTTTTTGGGCAGCTTTATTCTAAGCCTTTTTTTTTTGGAGAATATTGAAGCTCAAATTGCTATAATACTATGTAAGCTGGAAATGATTCTTCCACCTTCATTTTTTGATATTATGGTGCACTTGACTGTTCATTTGGTGACTAAAGCTAAAGAAGCTGGACCATGCCAATTTCATTCGATGTATTCTATTGGTGCAGAATTTCGCCAAAGCCGAAATTGCTGGAGTCGAGATGACTGCGGTCGCCATCGGGACCTGTAAGGGAAGTCTAAATCAGAGTTGGGGGTGCTCCAACAAGATCCTCCGACTCTCAAGTCAGTACTCTGCTTCAACAGAAATAGAGTGCTTGAGTGAAAATTTTAGTAGAGTTTTGAGATAGAATTTAGAGCTTAGAGAAGAACGTATCTGGGGGTCTTTTTTATAGACGGAGAGCATAATTGATTGACAGCAACGTCTGCAACCATCTGGTAGTGGGCTGTTCAGAGCCGTGCAGAGTTTGTTACAGAGAGTAGTGGCATCAAGGGTCGTTCAGGGCCACGTGGAGTTTGTTACAGAGAGTGGAGTGGTGTCCATTGTCGTGACTTGACAGAGAGTGGTAGAGCCACGTAGAATCCATTGCAGAGAGTGGAGCAGGGTAGTGGCCATTGTCATGACTTGCCAGAGAGTTCGGATCTGTCGGTTGGAGCTCGGTTGGGACATCTGATGGAGCGGAATGGCTCTCTATCCCATCGATCTTGGAGAAGCTTGGATGTTTTCGAAGCTACTGACGAGTCTACTGTTGTCGGATACCTTAGGCACTGATACTACAGCGGAAGTCATCTGCTGTAGAAGCTTGGATGGAGACTTTCTGTTGGTGAAGTCTGGTAGGAGTCTGATTGTTGGAGAAGTCCGTCTGGGATTTACCTGATGTGGAAGCTCATCTGAAGATTATCTGCCAGAGAAGTCGGTTTCATGAAGAATCTGGTGGAGGGTCGGCTGGTGGTGGACTTTGAATGGCATTGGAGAGGTTCGACAGACACCGAAGGTGATCGGTCGTTGTAGAAATCCAACTATCGGAGTCCGTCCATCGTAGAAGCTCGCCCAATATCCATCCACTATAGAAGCTCGGATGGAGTCTGATTCTTGTAGAAGGCTGAAAGGAGATCGCTTATTGTAGATGCTCGATCGAAGATCGATTATCGTGGGAGCTCGGGGTAGCGACCTGGTCGGTGGATCCTGTCCCATTGTAGAAGCTCGTCCAGGATCTGACTATGAAGAAGCTCGATTGAAGTCTGCCTGTAATAGAAGTTTAGAAGAAATTTGTTTACAGTAGAGACTCGAATAAAATTTGCTTACAGTAGATATTCATGGTAGATCGTCCGCTGTAGGAGTTCGGAGTAGACCGCTCGTAGTAGAAGTTCGGAGTAGACCGCTCGTAGTAGAAGTTCAGCTCTCGCAAGAGCTTGGTTGGAATCCTGAAGGCGGTCGACCGTTGTAGAAACTTGGATGGAGTCTGGTTACTATAGAAATCTTACCATTGGAGAAGCTCGGATATTGACAAAGTCCGGAAGAAGTTGGAGTAGGGTCGTCCCGGTCGAAAGAAGTCTGGAATAGATTCGAATAATAGTTGATCACTGTAGAAGGTTGGCTGATAGTGAAGCCTAGAGAGCTTTTGGAGCGGCTTGGTAGATGGACGGAGAAGCTCATTATCGGAGAAGTCCAGAAGCTCGGACGGTCGAGGGGGTTCAGAGAGACGCCACACAAGGTTGGAAGCCGAAAAAGCCCTAGAAGGGTCAGTCTTTTACAAACTTCGGCCAGCGGGTATTTTATACCCAACACCAGTCCCCCTACTTTCAAGTTCAGATTTTGAATAAAGAAAGTACAGAGAAATTCTCTCGGCCGAAGTTGCCCCCCTCGATTTTCGCACTCGATGGTTGCCAGATATTTTGGCGCTTGGCACGTCGGTGCCGGAGTCTTTTCAAATCAAGGTGATCCAAAAAGATTTTTTTGGAATTCTCATTGGGGCGTGGCTTTAGGTACGGTGCAATAATGACTTTATCAGCTGTCAGCCATTTTCGACAGCCTATCATAGTGAGTGGGACACGCGGCAAGTGTAGGTCGGCCAGAGGAGATCCGCGATCATAACTGCTCCGAGCCCTGTTGCCTATTTAAACACTCCTCTTCCTTCTGGGGTTTCACTTTGCCTGAGAGAGTTCCTCGGTCCCTTCCTCTTCTCTGAGAGCTCTAGCCTCCTTTAGCATCCTTCTCGGCCTTAGGCATCCTCCGGGTCGACTTTCATCATCCTTACCATCTTTCTGCACTCCTTGGGCCAACCTAGGTTAGTCCCGAAACTTCTTACCATTTTTCTGTTCTTTCTTCTTCGTATTCTGTTCGTTTAGCTTCCTCGAGAGCTTGTTTGTTGTTTTTCTCGATTTTTTTTTTCGAGATTTTTGTGGCTTCCATTTGATCCAAAATATCTTCCAATATCTCCTCTTCTAGCGGTTCTAGGAGTTCGTCAGCCCTAGTTTCCCAGAGTCCTTGTACCATAGACGAACCCGTAGTCGGGACCGAACCTCGTCTGGTCTTTGCACCGGACACCATCCCCAGCTCTTTGACTCCGGACAAACTCTCACTGATAAAGATTCAGTATGGAGTTCCTCTGGAGTACGAGCTGGAGCTTCCCGGGCCAACTGATCGGGCTAGTACCCCTCCTCCTGGCCACTTCGTCTGTACCAAGAGGCCTTCCGTGCCGGACTTCGGCTTCCACTTCCGCCTTTTATCATCGTCCTCTTCCATTTTTTGAATATTTCTCTAGTCTCAGTAGCACCGAACTCCTTTAGATTTTTGATAGAATTTCTTTCTCTTTGTAGTTTAGCTGAAGTTCGATCGACTCTTTCTTTGTTTAAGAATTTCTACACCTTCAAGCGTCATCCCTCGGCAAAAGACTGGTGGTACTTCTTTCCTCAGTTCGGTAGAAAGGGGTTGCTGAAAGGTGCCCCCTCTTCTATCCACAACTGGAAGGAGAGGTTCTTCTATGTCCGATGCCCGACCTTGGAGCTAGGATTGCCCCCTTGGGGCTCTCTGAGGGATTCCGTCCGCCAGGCTTCTAGCCTGGAAAGGGACGACCTCGAAGCCTCCAAGAAGCTCGAGGCCTATCAAGCCCCCCTCCTCTCCAAACTTCTGAAGAACAACTCTTGTTCAACGTCGGCCTAAGTCCTCTTAACCCTGTCGGTACCATTTTTTTTTTTGCTGCTTCCCCTTTCTCTTATTCCATCTCTGAGCTGTGTTGATCTTCTTTTATTGCAGACATGGACGCAGGAATGGCTCAGAGGTTAGCCCAGGGTCTCAAGACCCACAAGATAAAAGATGCCTCGACTTCGGGGTCGGTGAAGAAAGCCAGGACAGAAGGGACAAGCTCGGTCGTGCCTGCTCAGGTGGCCATTGCCGTCGACGTCCCTTCCAACATCGAACCTGAAGTCCCCCGAGCCCTTTCAAAGAACCCCTCGACCAAGGATCCCGCTCCAGAGGCTCGTCCCGAGGGAGCACCCGGGGCCGAAGGGAGGAAGAGAAAGAAGACCCTAGCCCGAAAGAGCCGCAGTCACAAGGCTGTCATCGAGGGGGCCGATGGCTCCAAGGAGGACCTGGGGGAAAATCCCTTCAACAATAGGGATTTAATAAAGAGGCTGGTCGAAGGGTGCATTCTGCCCGAGGTCGTCCAGAGGATCGTCCTTGCTGATCCCGAGCTGCGGGTCTGGGACTCTCTGGGATCTTTCCTCGAAGTAGGTTAACTCACTTTTTTCTCCTTCTTGCTTCTTTACTTAATTTATTCTTTAGCCTTTATATTGACCCCCTGGCTTCTTTTGCAGATTGGACACCAGCTTGTCGCCAACGTCGAGGCGGTGAAGATCGCCAAGAGGGAGGTAGCTGGGTGGAGGAAGGTCGCCTAGCTGGGGCCGCCCACCTCGAGGAGAAGATCATCGAGGTCCTAGGTCTCCAGGAGGTGCTGAAAAAGGAGGGACAAACCTTATCCGATCTGAGGACCACCTTGGAGGAGGAGAGAAAGAAGACTGAGGCCGAGGTCTCCGAGCTGAAGGTGCAGGCCTCCGAGTTGAAGGCGCAGATTTTCGAGCTGAAAGCGCGGATCCCGTCCCTGGTCTCGGAGGCAGGGGCCCAAGCAGTGGAGGAGTTCAAGGCCTCCTCCGAGATGGAAGATCTACAGATCCAGTTTGGCTAGGATGCCTTCATCAAGGGTTTCGAACTCTACCAAAAGAAGGTGGCTGGAAGGTTTCCCGAACTAGATCTTGGCTTTCTAGATGAGGCGTCCGACGATGAAGCTGGACCATCCGAAACCGCTGCCGGTCCTCCTCCAATCGGGACCTCGTTGACCGCTGCGGTCGCCGCTGCCGACCTTTCGGGGGCATCGAGCCCCTCCGCTTCTACCCCAGAGGTCCGAAACCTCTAGCTTTGTATTTTTCCTTTGTGGTGACTTTTCTTCATTCTCTTGTACTTGAAAATTATTTAATCAATGAAATCAGATTCTTCTTCACAGAGGGCCCCCCTTTTTTTTTCTTCTGTATTCTTTTCTTTCTCTTTTGTCTTCTTGTACTAATTTGAGTCATGACATTTTTGTCTCCCAACGACAGTGCCCTGTCGAAGCTCTTCCCCTACCACAGGGAATTCCTCTGCAGTCGATGATCCAAGACCTCAGAAGAAAAGTTCGTCAGTTGATGAAGAAATCTAAGAAGCTGAAAAATAAACTTCATCGGCTGAGAAAGAGCCATTCGAAAGTCACTGCAGAGGCTATTCGCTTTCAGGACCTCCACAGAAAGGGTCTCATGGAATACACCCGGAGGAAGGCCGACTTCGTGATGGAGCTTGAGGAACTCCGAAAATGTGCCAGCGACCGATCTTGGACTCAGGCTTCCAAGTGTTGTGATCCAGATGGTGTGCCCAAGGCCCAGGGGACCAAGCTAAGGCCAAGGTCCATCATTCATGAGGGCTTCATGGAGGCTTTAGGGCTAGTTGGGCCCTAGGTTGAAAGGCTGTGGGCCTTTCGGGTTCTTGAGGTCTAGGTTATGTGGGCCTCAAGGGACCAACTCTTTATGGGCCAGGTCTGGGCCCAGGATAGGTGAGATTAGGTCAAGTCATAGGTGTACATGGGCTTGGGTTAACATAATCTCCCATAGAGTTGGTCAAGGGAGTTTTGGGTTTGGGTCACTTGACCTTGTGTTTATATATACATGCACTATATAGGTTTGATTAAGCCAAGGAATACAAAAACTCTTTCTCCTAAATCTCTCTCTCTCTTCTCCCTCTCTCTCCAGCTATTCTCCACACCCCAGGAGCAAGAAACCCTAAGATTTCTTGTCGCCAGGTCCCAAGAAGGCAGGAAAAGCAGGGGAGGTGCTAGCCCCTCCCCCTTTGTGCCGCCAACCATATTTGCCTCTCCCTCTCTTGCAGTCATCCAAACATCAAATCCAGGATTTGAAATCTCTTGCTATGAGGATGGTACAAGTTTCTCTCAGATCTAGAGTTGATCTGAGGTCGTTTGAGGCACGGGTGAGATCTCTATCAACAGATCTACAGGAAAGGCTGCAGTAGGATAGATCTGCAAGGTTTGGTTCTATCTATCTTCTTCCCTAACTAGAATACCCCAATTTAAGATCTATGAATTGGAATACCTCAGTCCAGGCCTGATCTGGTTGGGTACCATATCTTGAATTTTTTAGAGGTGATCTTAGAGGCATTCTTCATCTGGAACGAAAGGCTGACGAAGAAGACAACAACCAGGCTGATTTCATCAAGGGCCTTCGATCGAGTCCAGAAGTCTCCAGATTTGTTCGTTGCTGGTTCCACTACACCCAAGGTCCATGGGAGGAGCTGGGATCATGCTCCAATAGTTGGTATTAGAGCCACATTGGTGATGAAGTGGTTCCAAGCATGAGAAGTTAAAGATCCCAAGTGCTGAAAATTATCAGCAAGGTACCATCAAGGTATATTCTACACTTCTTGATTTTATATTGCTTGTTTGGCTTAGATCCAGTCATGGGCAGCAATATGAAGGTCGATTTC
Organism: Elaeis guineensis; assembly: GCF_000442705.2. NCBI lineage: Eukaryota > Viridiplantae > Streptophyta > Magnoliopsida > Arecales > Arecaceae > Elaeis > Elaeis guineensis. The sequence continues at coordinate 66,809,364 of NC_026003.2, forward strand.
AAGAAGTTTGATGGCAAGAAAAATTTTTTCATGTGGAAAATCCAGGTGGAGGATCTTCTGGTGCAAGCAGATCTGGATCAGGCTTTGGATGAGAAGCCTGAGGGAATGACAGATAGACAATGGGCATCGTTGGAGAAGAAAGCATGCTCGATGATCAGAGGATGTTTGGCAGATGCGGCGTTGTATTTGGTGCTGGAAGAAAAGACCTCGAAGGGTCTTTGGTCGAAGTTGCACACCATATATATGGGGAAGAATATGTGCAACAAGCTAATGCTGAAGAAGAGGTTGTACAGTCTTCGAATGTAGGAGGGATCTGATGTGATTGGCCACATTCAGAGGTTCGACCAATTATTCACGGAGTTGATGAATATCGGGGTGAAGCTGGATGAGGAGGACAAGTCCCTGTTGCTTTTGTGTTCACTATCAGGATCATATGACTCTTTGGTGACTACACTGCTCTACGGCAAGGAGACTCTAGAATATGAGGACACGGTCTCGGTGCTGAGGTCTAATGAGCAAAGGAAAAAGTTGACCAGAGATCGGGCTCCCAGGAGGGTTTGGCAGTAGGGGAGAGGATAGGTAGAGGCAGAGGTAGAAGCAAGTTCAGGGGGCGGTCCAAGTCTAGGAAGAGAAAGAAAAAGATGAAATGCTTCAAGTGCAACGAGTTCGGGCACTTCGAGCGAGAATGTCCACTATGGAAGAGCAAGAAGGGAGAAAGAAGTGGCTCAGAATCAGTGAGTGCAGTTGCTGGGCAGCAGGTGGAGGATGATCTACTTGTGGTATCAGATGGTCACAGGCATTACACAGAGGAGTGGACACTAGACTCTGCGTGCTCACATCACTACACACCACACAGGTCTTGGTTTGCGACATACACCAAGACAGATGAGGGATCAATGACTCTAGGCAACAATCATCCTTGCAAGGTGGCTGGAATAGGGACAGTCAGGGTGAGGATGTTTGATGGGATTGTGAGGACATTGACAAATGTAAAGCACGTCCCAGAGCTGGAAAAGAATCTGGTGTCACTAGGCTACTTGGAGCACAGTGGATACAGCTTCAGCAGTAGGGCTAGAAGCAAAGTATTAAACATCTCCAATGGAGCTATGGTGGTGATGAGAGGCAGAGGTTGGACAATAATCTCTATCGCATGGAGGGATCTGTGGTGACCGGAGAGTCTGATGCAGCAGTTACAACACAGGACCAGCAGGGGGCTTACAGGATGTGGCACTACCGCTTAGGTCACATGGGTGACAAGGGGCTGAGGAAGTTGAGCAGGAGAGGACTCATCTCTGATCTGGACGATGGTGCTACAGGGGAGATCTGTGAGCCTTGCCAGATGGGAAAGCAGAGGAGAGTTCAGTTCAACATCAGTACAACCTGTAGTACAGCCCCTCTGGAGTTAGTACACACGGATGTGTGGGGACCAGCCCCAGTTTCAGCTAGAAATGGAGCCAGATACTTCATGACCCTGATTGATGATTTCTCAAGGAAACTCTGGATTTACTTCATGAGAGAGAAGTCTGAGGTCTTCACCAAGTTCAAAATCTGGAGAGCTGAGGTGGAGAAGGAGCAGGGGAAGAGCGTGAAGTGTCTGAGGTCAGACAATGGCAGGGAGTACACCAGCAGAGAGTTTCAGGACTACTGTAAGAGTGTGGGATCAGGAGACACTTCTCAGTTAAGGGGACTCCATAGCAGAATGGGGTGGTCGAGAGGATGAATAGAACACTTCTGAAAAAGGCATGATGCATGAGGCTACAGGTAGGGCTTCCAAAGGCATTCTGGGTTGACACAGTTGACGCAGCGGGTTACTTGATCGATCGGTCACCTCACACCAGGTTGGATTGCAGGCTTCCAGAGGAGGTGTGGTCTGGGAGGACAGTTGGGCTAGGCCATCTACGGGCATTTGGGTGCATGGCCTATGTGCACATTGGAGCTGGTGAGCGGAGTAAGCTAGACGCCAGATCATGCAAGATGATGTTTTTAGGCTATCCGCGAGGAGTTAAGGGATCCAGGCTGTGGGATCCCTTGGAAAAGAAGGTCATCATTAGTCAGGATGTGACTTTTGATGAGGAGTCAGTCCTATAGAGCTGATCAGGCATGGAGGAGCAGCAGGAGGAGGTCCAGCTGGGCACTGCTGGACAGCTTACCTTTTTGATTTTGCCTCTTGCAGGTACTATGTGAGGATATGACATTTAGATGGAGAACCTACCTAAGGTGTCTCCGCAGGTGGAGAGGACTCAGATGGATGATCGAGATGGAGAGGACCAGCAGGAGTGAGCTGGACCGAGGACTGATATCGGTGTTGTCCTACACAAGCCAAAGAGGACCATCAGGCAACCGGACCGATATGGCTTCGAGGAGACACTGTCATATGCCCTGGTGACAGTAAATGGAGACCCATATACGTATCAGGAGGCTATTGAGAGCCAGGACAGAGAGTGATGGGTCCAGGCGATGTCCGAGGAGATGCAGTCTCTCCATCAGAACCAGACATGGCGATTGGTGTAGTTGCCACAGCGGAAGAGGCCCATTGGCTGCAAATGGGTCTACAATCACAAGGAAGGGCCTTTGGAGCAGGGAGATATCAGATTCAAGGCAAGGTTAGTGGCCAAGGGATACTCCCAGAAGGAAGGCATCGACTTCAGCGAGGTCTTCTCTCCCATCGTCAGACATACTTCCATCAGAGTGTTGTTGAGCATTGTAGCAGCTCAGGATTTAGAGCTGGAGTAGATGGATGTCAAGACGACGTTCCTCCATGGGCATTTGGAGGAGAGGATTTACATAGAGCAGCCACCCAGTTTCAGGGATCTAGGATCAGAGGGAAAGGTTTGTTTGTTGCAGAAGTCGCTGTATGGACTGAAGCAGTCACCGAGGCAATGGTACAAGCGGTTCGACTCCTATGTGCGCAGCATTGGACTTTCCAGGTGCGAGTTTGATCCCTGTGTTTATATTCAATCTCTTGAGGATGGTTCTAGGGTGTTCCTACTCTTGTATGTGGATGACATGCTTATAGCATGTAAGAGTAGGAAGGTTGTGCAGGATCTGAAGGCATCCTTATCTCGGGAGTTTGAGATGAAGGATTTGGGCCCTGCAAGGAAAATCCTAGGCATGGAGATTTTTAGAGACCGAGCACAGAGGGTGCTGCATCTATCTCAGGGGGGCTACATATAGAAGGTCTTAGAGAGGTTCGGGATGAAGGGAGCAAAGCCGACAGAGCTGCCACTTGCCGGTCACTTCAAACTCTCGAAGACCATGGTGCCACAGACTGAGGTGGAGGCTCAGGAGATGGAGACGGTCCCTTATGCTTCAAGAGTTGGGAGCTTAATGTATGCGATGGTCTGTTGTAGGCCAGACATCACTCATGCAGTGAGTCAGGTTAGCAGGTTCATGACGCAGCCTGGCAGGGAGCACTGGAGAGCTCTGAAGTGGATATTCGGATACCTGGCGGGTTCAATTGGAGTTGGCATCTACTACGGACAGTGAGGAGGTGCAGTGGGATACTCTGACATGTCCAGGGAGGCTCAGGGGCTGAATGGCAGTTATGTAGATGCAGACTTCGATGGAGATATGGATACCCGGAGGTCTACGACAGGCTTCATCTTTAGCCTGTATGGAGGTCCTATTTCTTGGAGATCGAGTCTGCAGCCTATCACGGCCCTATCCACTACAGAGGCGGAGTACATTGGGCTGACAGAAGTAGCTAAGGAGGCAATTTGGTTGAAGGGTTTGTTGATGGAGATGGGCCTTACTCAGGAGGCCATTAGAGTGCACTGTGACAGCCAGAGTGCACTTCTATTAGCACAGAACTCAGTCTATCATGCAAGGACAAAGCATATCGACATTCGGTATCATCGATCAGAGAGCTTATGAAAGATGTTGGAGCATGATTATGGCTCCTCCCATGGACCTTGGGTGCAGTGGAACCAGCAACGAACAAATCTGGAGACTTCTGGACTCGATCAAAGGCCCTTGACGAAATCAGCCTGGTTGCTGTCTTCTTCGTCAGCCTTTCGTTCCAGATGAGGAACGCCTCTAAGATCACCTCTAAAAAAATCAAGATCTGGTACCCAACCAGATCATACCTGGACTGAGGTCTTCCAATTCATAGATCTTGAATCGGGGCATTCTAGATAGGGAAGAAGGTTGATAGAACCAGACCTTGCAGATTTGTCCTACTGCAGCCTTTCCTGTAGATCTGTTGATGGAGATCTCACCCGTGCCTCAAACGATCTCAGATCAACTCCAGATCTGAGAAGAACTTGTACCAACCTTGTAGTAAGAGATTCCAAGTCTGGACCTGATGTTTGGGTGGCTGCAAGAGAGGGAGAGGCAATATGGTTGGCGGCACAAAGGGGGAGGGGCTCAAAACCCTAGTGCCTCCCCTGCTTTTCCTGCCTTCTATGGATCTGGTGGCAAGAAACCCTAGGGTTTCTTGTTCCTGGGGTATGGAGAATAGCTGAAGAGAGAGGGAGAAGAGAGAGAGACTTGGGAGAAAGGATTTTCGTATTCTTTGGCTTAATCAAACCTATACAGTGCATGTACATATAAACACAGGGTAAAGTGACCCAAACCCAAAACTCCCTTGACCAACTCTATGGGAGATTAGGTTAATCCAAGCCCATGTACACCCATGACTCGACCTAATCTCATCTATCCTGGGCCTAGACCTGACCCATAAAGAGTTGATCCCTTGAGGCCCACATAACCTAGATCTCAAGAACCCAAAAGGCCGATAGCCTTTCAACCTAGGGCCCAACTAGCCCTAGAGCCTCCATGAAGCCCTCATGAATGATGGACCTTGGCCTTAGCCTTGGTCCCCTGGGCCTTGGGCACACCACCTGGATCACAACAATCTCCACCTTGATGTCCCAAGGCCTCAACCAGCTCCACTCTGTCCATCAGCCGAATCAGCTCAACACATCTCTGAAAGCTGTCCCATGAAAGTACCTTCGTAAGTGCATCAGCTGGATTTTCCTTGGTATGTACCTTTACCAGCTCCACCTCGCCATCCTCCACAAGCTCCCTGATCCGATGATACCGAATGTCGATGTGCTTTGTCCTTGCATGATAGACTGAGTTCTATGCTAATAGAAGTGCACTCTGGCTGTCACAGTGCACTCTAATGGCCTCCTGAGTATGGCCCATCTCCGTCAACAAATCCTTCAGCTAAATTGCCTCCTTAGCTACTTCTGTCAGCCCGATGTATTCTGCCTCTGTAGTGGATAGGGACGTGATAGGCTGCAGACTCGATCTCCAAGAAATAGGATCTCCATACAAGCTAAAGATGAAGCCTGTCGTAGACCTCCGGATATCCACATCTCCACCGAAGTCTGCATCTACATAACTGCCAATCAGCCCCTGAGCCTCCCTGGATATGTCAGAGTATCCCACTGCACCTCCTCACTGTCCATAGTAGATGCCAACTCCAACTGAACCTGCCAGGTATCTGAATATCCACTTCAGAGCTCTCTAGTGCTCCCTGCCAGGCTGCGCCATGAACCTGCTAACCTGACTCACTGCATGAGCGATGTCTGGCCTACAACAGACTATCGCATACATCAAGCTCCCAACTCCTGAAGCATAAGGATCCGTCTCCATCTCCTGAGCCTCCACCTCAGTCTGTGGCACCATGGTCTTCGAGAGTCTGAAGTGACTGGCAAGTGGCAGCTCCACCGACTTTGCTCCCTTCATCCCGAACCTCTTTAAGACCTTCTGTATGTAGCCCCCCTGAGATAGATGCAGCACCCTCCGGGCTCGGTCTCTGAAAAACTCCATGCCTAGGATCTTCCTTGCAGGGCCCAAATCCTTCATCTCAAACTCCCAAGATAAGGATGCCTTCAGATCCTGCACAACCTTCCTACTCTTGCATGCTATAAGCATGTCATCCACATACAAGAGTAGGAACACCCTAGAACCATCCTCAAGAGACTGAACATAAACACAGGGATCAAACTCGCACCTGGAAAGTCCAATGCTGCGCACATAGGAGTCGAACCGCTTGTACCATTATCTCGACGACTGCTTCAGCCCGTACAGTGACTTCTGCAACAAACAAACCTTTTCCTCTGATCCTGCATCCCTGAAATCGGGTGGCTGCTCTATGTAAATCCTCTCCTCCAAATACCCATGGAGGAATGCCGTCTTGACATCCATCTACTCCAGCTCTAAATCCTGAGCTGCTACAATGCTCAGCAACACTCTGATGGAAGTATGTCTGACGATGGGAGAGAAGACCTCGCTGAAGTCGATGCCTTCCTTCTGGGAGTATCCCTTGGCCACTAACCTCGCCTTGAATCTGATATCTCCCTGCTCTGAAGGCCCTTCCTTGCGACTGTAGACCCATTTGCAGCCAATGGGCCTCTTCCACTGTGGCAACTGCACCAATCTTCACGTCTGGTTCTGGTGGAGAGACTGCATCTCCTCGGACATCGCCTGGACCCACCGCTCTTTGTCCTGGCTCTCAATAGCCTCCTGATATGTATATGGGTCTCCATTCACTGTCACCAGGGCATATGACAGCATCTCCTCGAAGCCATATCGGTCTGGTTGCCTGATGGTCCTCTTGGGCTTGTGTAGGGCAACACCGATATCAGTCCTCGGTCCAGCTCGCTCCTACTGGACCTCTCCACCTCGATCATCCGTCCAAGTCCTCTCCACCTGTGGAGATACCTTAGGTAGGTTCTCCACCTGAATTCATGTCCTCCCATAGTACCTGCAAGAGGCAAAATCAAAGAGGTAAGCTGTCCAGCAGCGCCTTGCTGGACCTCCTTCTGCTTCTGCTGCTCCTACATGCCTGCTCACCTCCGTAGGACTGACTCCTCATCAAAAGTCACATCTCGACTAATGATGACCTTCTTTTTCAAGGGATCCCACAGCCTGTATCCCTTAACTCCGCATGGATAGCCTAGAAACACCGTCTTGCGTGATCTGGCATCTAGCTTGCTCCGCTCACCAGCTCCAATGTGCACATAGGCCGTGCACCCAAATACCCATAGATGGCCCAGCCCAACTGTCCTCCCAGACCACACCTCCTCTGGAAGCCTGCCATCCAACCTGGTATGAGGTGACCGATTGACCAAGTAATCCGCTGCGTCAACTGTGTCAACCCAGAACGCCTTTGGAAGCCCTGCCTGCAGCCTCATGCATCGTGCTTTTTCTAAAAGTGTTCTGTTTATCCTCTCGGCTACCCCATTCTGCTGTGGAGTCTCCGTAACTGAGAAGTGTCTCCTGATCCCACACTCCTCATAGTAGTCCTGGAACTCTCTGCTGGTGTACTCCCCACCATTGTTTGACCTCAGACACTTCACACTCCTCCCCTGCTCCTTCTCCACCTCAGCTCTCCAGATTTTGAACTTGGTGAAGACCTCAGACTTCTCTCTCATGAAGTAAATCCAGAGTTTCCTTGAGAAATCATCAATCAGGGTCATGAAGTATCTGGCCCCATTCCTAGCTGAAATGGGACTGGTCCCCACACATCCATGTGTACTAACTCCAGAGGGGCTGCACTGCGGGTTGTACTGATGTTGAACTGAACTCTCCTCTGCTTTCCCATCTGGCAAGGCTCACAGATCTCTCCTGTAGCACCATCCTCTAAATCAAAGATGAGTCCTCTCCTGCTCAACTCCCTCAGCCCCTTGTCACCCATGTGGCCTAGGCGGTAGTGCCACATCCTGTAAGCCCCCTGCTGGTCCTGTGCTGCAACTGCTGCATCAGACTCTCTGATCACCACAGATCCCTCCATGCGATAGAGATTATTGTCCAACCTCCTGCCTCTCGTCACCACCATAGCTCCATTGGAGATGTTTAATACTCTGCTTCTAGCCCTACTGCTGAAGCTGTATCCATTGCGCTCCAAGTAGCCTAGTGACACCAGATTCTTTTCCAGCTTCGGGACGTGCTTTACATTTGTCAATGTCCTCACAATCCCATCAAACATCCTCACCCTGACTGTCCCTATCCCAGCCACATTGCAAGGATGATTGTCGCCTAGAGTCACTGATCCCTCATCTTTCTTGGTGTATGTCGCAAACCAAGACCTATGTGGTGTGTAGTGATGTGAGCATGCAGAGTCTAGTGTCCACTCCTCTGTGTAATGCCTGTGACCATCTGATACCACAAGTAGATCATCCTCCACCTGCTGCCCAGCAACTACACTCACTGATTTTGAGCCACTTCTTTCTCCCTTCTTGCTCTTCCATAGTGGACATTCTCGCTTGAAGTGCCCGAACTCGTTGCACTTGAAGCATTTCATCTCTTTCTTTCCCTTCCTGGACTTGGACCGCCCCCTGGACTTGCTTCTGCCTCTGCCTCTACCTGTCCTCTCCCCTACTGCCAAACCCTCCTAGGGAGCCCGATCTCTAGTCAACTTTTTCTTTGCTCATTAGACCTCAGCACTGAGACCATGTCCTCATATTCCAGAGTCTCCTTGCCGTAGAGCAGTGTAGTCACCAAAGAGTCATATGATCCTGGCAGCGAACACAAAAGCAACAGGGACTTGTCCTCCTCATCCAGCTTCACCCCGATATTCATCAACTCTGTGCACAACTGGTCGAACCTCTGAATGTGGCCAATCACATCAGATCCCTCCTACATCCGAAGACTGTACAACCTCTTCTTCAGCATTAGCTTGTTGCACATATTCTTCCCCATATATATGGTGTGCAACTTCGACCAAAGGCCCTTCGGGGTCTTTTCTTCTAGCACTGAATACAACACCGCATTCGCCAAACATCCTCTGATCATCGAGCATGCTTTCTTCTCCAACGATGCCCACTGTCTATCTGTCATTCCCTCAAGCTTCTCATCCAAAGTCTGATCCAGATCTGCTTGCACCAGAAGATCCTCCACCCAGATTTTCCACATGAAAATTTTTTTTTGCCATCAAACTTCTCAAATCGACCTTCATATTGCTGCCCATGACTGGATCCAAGCCAAACAAGTAATATAAAATCAAGAAGTGTAGAATATACCTTGATGGTACCTTGCTGAAAATTTTCAGCACTTGGGATCTTCAACTTCTCGCGCTTGGAACCGCTTCCTCACCACCGTGGCTCTGATACCAACTGTTGGAGCATGATCCCGGCTCCTCCCATGGACCTTGGGTGTAGCGAAACTAGCAACATTCTTCATCTGGAATGAAAGGCTGACGAAGAAGACAGCAACCAGGCTGATTTTGTCAAGGGCCTTCGATCAAGTCCAAAAGTCTCCAGATTTGTTCGTTGCTGGTTCCGCTGCACCCAAGATCCGTGGGAGGAGCCAGGATCATGCTCCAATAGAGGATTGCGAGGTGGAGCTGGTAAAGATACATACCAAGGAGAACCCAGCTGATGCACTTACGAAGGTACTTCCACGGGACAGCTTTCAGAGATGTGTTGAGCTGATTCGGCTGATGGACAGAGTGGAGCTGGTTGAGGCCTTGGGACACCAAGGTGGAGATTGTTGTGATCTAGGTGGTGTGCCCAAGGCTTAGGAGACCAAGGCTAAGGCCAAGGTCCATCATTCATGAGGGCTTCATGGAGGCTCTAGGGCTAGTTGGGCCCTAGGTTGAAAGGCTGTGGGCCTTTCGAGTTCTTAAGGTCTAGGTTATGTGGGCCTCAAGGGATCAACTCTTTATGGGCCAGGTCTGGGTTCAGGATAGGTGAGATTAGGTTGAGTCATGGGTGTACATGGGCTTGGATTAACCTAATCTCCCATAGAGTTGGTCAAGGAGTTTTGGGTTTGGGTAACTTGACACTGTGTTTATATATACATGCACTGTATAGGTTTGATTAAGCCAAGGAGTACAAAAACTCTTTCTCCCAAGTTTCTCTCTCTCTTCTCCCTCTCTCTCCAACTATTCTCCATGCCCCAGGAGCAAGAAACCTTAGGGTTTCTTGCCGCCAGGTCCCAAGAAGGCAGGAAAAGCAGGGGAGGCGCTAGCCCCTCCCCCTTTGTGCCGCCAACCATATTTCCTCTCCCTCTCTTGTAGCCATCCAAACATCAGGCCCAGACCTTGGAATCTCTTGCTATGAGGTTGGTACAAGTTTCTCTCAATCTGGAGTTGATCTGAGGTCGTTTGAGGCACGGGTGAGATCTCCATCAATAGATCTACAGGAAAGGCTGCAGCAGGACAGATCTGCAAGGTTTGGTTCTATCTACCTTCTTCCCTATCTAGAATATCCTGATTCAAGATCTACAAATTGAAAGACCTCAGTCCTGGCCTGATCTAGTTGGGTACTAGATCTTAGATTTTTTAGAGGTGATCTTAGAGGCATTCTTCATCTGGAACGAAAGGCTGATGAAGAAGACAGCAACCAGGCTGATTTCGTCAAGGGCCTTCGATCAAGTCCAGAAGTCTTCAGATTTGTTCGTTGCTAGTTCCGCTGCACCCAAGGTCTGTGGGAGGAGCCGAGATCATGCTCCAACACCAAGATCAGCTCCCTTGAAGTTGAGATGGCAATCGCACGGGAGAAGATCGGCCAGTTGGAAGGGAGCTCATCTTGGCTCACAACCCAAACCGACCGCAATTGAGACTGGTCGAAGAAGTTCTCTGACCTTCAAAAGCAGCTGCAGGATGCTGAGGCAAACTACAATGCCTACCGAGTTGGCTGGAGCAGATAAGTAGAGGACTACCGAAGGAAGCTCCAGACGACGATCGACGAAGTTGCCCCCTTCGGAGGCAGTTGTCTGAGAGAGTCCAGCTTACCTCTGCACAAGGCTCTGACGAGCTCCGCTCCTTGAGGGAGACGTGGCAGAACTGTCTGTGGCCCTTGGACGGGAGAAGGTCGAACTACAGTGGCTGAAGATTCAGCTGGTCCACGAGCAGCAGGCAGTCAAAGATGCTGAGGTAGAGTCGAGGTCCTGAGGAAGAGGCTTCGAGAGTCGGAGGGCGAGGGCCGGTGGTTCCACTAGATGTACCGGGATATGCTGCTGAGAAAGATGGAACTAGAGGAAGAGGTTGAAACTTAAGGCAATCCCTAATAAGGACCGAAATTGAGGGCTCGAAGTCGGAAGAAGCTGGGCTTCCTTAGAGCTCCTTTCTCTCTTTTTTTTTTTGCCTTTCATCCTTCTATGTATTCTTTTTCTTTTCTTATCGTCTCTCTTTTTGGCCTTCAAGACTTTGTAATATATACTTCACTAATGAAATGAAAAGAAAATTTTCCATTACCTTGTCCATTTTGGTATTGAGTTATTGTTTACCGAACTTCTTTTGTCTTTTGTCTTGTCTGACACCGTCGTTGTTTGAAGGTTCCCAGTCACCGTCATGTTGATTTGCCTTTTTGGTTCATGACCGTAGGTCTTTTCGAGGCCATTTGAGTTTGACGCTTCCTTTCGATGCTCGAGCTTGGGGATCCAAACTTCTCATTACTTTGAGAAAGTCAATTTTCCTTGGCTTGTGTTGAGCTCCCTTTTAGTGACTAAGGGTTTCTTGATAGGAGTATCCTTCCTCATTGAGACGAGATCCCATGTGTCTTTGATGTAGTTTATTTTTCACTTGTCGCTGGTGTAATTCATCGCTTTCCCTTTTCATCTCCCCCTTCTCTTTTTTTTATGTTCGAGTGAGGGTCTTCCCTCTGCTCTTAACGGGGTCGTGAGAGAGTAGAGGAGCCGTTGAGGAGGCTTTCCTCCTTGTTCGATCTTGATCGACTGGGTCTTTGTTTGCATCAGGATGAGGTTCTCCTCTTGTTCCCGACAGCCAATTTCAACTCGTGTTAGGACGAGGTTCTCCTTCTGTTCCTAACAGGGCTATGGGGGCACATAAGGGCCGCTGCGAGGGCCTCTCCCCCATCCGATCTTTAAGTAACCGGGCCTTCAACTTTGCTCATGTTGGATGAGGTTCTCCTCCTGTTCCTAGCAAGGCTGTGGAGGCACATAAGGGCCGTTGCGAGGGCCTCTCCCCCATCGATCTTTAAGTAATCGAGACTTCGACTTTGCTCATATTAGGACGAGGTTCTCCTCCTGTTCCTAACAAGGCTGTGGAGGCACATAAGGGCCATTGCGAGGGCCTCTCCCCCCATCCGATCTTTAAGTAACCGGGTCTTTGACTTTGCTCATGTTAGGACGAGTTCTCTTCCTGTTCCTAACAAGGCTGTGGGGGCACATAAGGGCCGTTGCGAGGGCCTCTCCCCCCATCCGGTCTTTAAGTAATCGGGTCTTCGACTTTGCTCATGTTAGGATGAGGTTCTCCTCCTATTCCTAACAAGGCTGTGGGGGCACATAAGGGCCATTGTGAGGACCTCTCCCCCCATCCGATCTTTAAGTAACTGGCCCTTCGACTTTGCTTATGTTAGGATGAGGTTCTCCTCCTGTTCCTAATAAGCTTAATTTCGACTGAATGAGAGAGTTACTTCCTGTCGTTATAAGCTCATGCTAAAAAGATAAATATGCAAATGTAAAATTTTTATTTAAGACAAAGCTATTGGTAATACATTCGCAGATTTTTCGAATCCTATAGCCACGGAAGGTCTGCTCCCCGTCGGGGTCCTCTTGAGATGGAGTTGATAATCTCAATCGGAGGCCGATCTTTAGGCTGCTCCTCCCTCCTTGGCGGCTCCGACTGCGGTAGGGCCCTAGGCCGATCTTTTCTACCTTCAGGTCGGCGTCGAATGAATCTGTCGAACCGATCTCATCTGATGAGCTCTTCGATCTTATCTCGGAGCTGGATACACTCCTCCGTGTCGTGGCCGTGGTCACAATGATAGAGGCAAAATTTGTTAGGATTGCACTTTTCGGGGTGTGTGCACATTCTTTCTGACCTTGACAGCTGCTCCCTGACCTCCATCAGCACTTGAGTTTTCAATGCATTGAGAGGGGCGTAGCTGTGGAATCTTCCTGGGGGAGAGCTCTGCTGAACTCTGTGGTCCGGACTCCTCTACCTACGAGCCGGGGAGGAGTCTAGACACGCTTGTGTCTGGAGGGAGTTTGAGAACGTGGTCGAGCTTCACTCGACCCTTTTTCAACTGCGGGCTTGCTGGAGTCCCCCACCGGCTGCTCCTTCGCGGCCTCCTCATCTTTCATCCTGAAGACTTCTTCTGCTCGGACATATCCTTCAGCCCGAGCCAGCAAATCAGCAAAGTCCCTGGGATATTTTTTTTCCAGAGAAAATAGAAGATCGTTCTTTTGAAGACCGCCCTTCAGGACGGCCATCACGACTGATTGATCCAAGTTTCGGACCTCCAATGTGGCGATGTTAAAATAGTTGATGTAAGCTCGGATGGATTCTCCCTCCTTCTGCTTGATTTGATAAGGGACTTCGAACCTCTCCGGGGATGCCGGCTACTAACAAAATGAGCCGCAAACTGGTGGCTCATCTGATCAAAGGAGAAGATAGTATCCGACTTCAGCATCGAGTACCAGTTTCTTGCTGCTTCTTTCAAGGTAGATGGGAAAGCTCGGCACAGGATGGCATCTGGCATGCCATGGAGCAACATCATTATCCAGAAGGCCTCCAGATGGTCAACCGAATCTGAGGTCCCATCGTAGCTTTCGAATTGGGAGAGCTTGAAGTTTGGCGGGATCGGTTCCTATATGATCATTTGAGAGAAAGGAGGGTCAGTACAGATGTCCTCACCATAAGCAGGGGGAGCGTGGTGGAGCTCTTCGATCCACCGGTTCATCTCCTGGAGCCTTCGATCCAGGAGGTCCTCTCGACTGCGAGTCTCGAGGGTCTTCGGATAGAGTAGAGGTAGGGATCCTCCAGGAGTGAAATTGTGATCAGACTGAGGGCTCTCCACCCTTGAATTTTCCTTTCCAGGGAAGACAGGATGACTGGCCCAAGTGGCCTACCCTACTATCGGATCTTGATACTCCGACGATGCTCTTTCCAACTGCACTGATGCCTGCAGCTATTGCTGCTGCTGCTGCATAGCCTGCACTGCTTCGGTGAGGCCTCTGACCTACTGAACCAGCAGGTCGAACTGCTCCATACTGACCGCCGTTGCTAGAGGAGGAGGAGGAGCCTGGAAAACTAGAGGCGAGGCCAGAGCCTGAGATCTGACCGTGGAGTACGTGGATCGCCTGGTGGATGCCTTTCGGGGAGGCATCAGGTGGAGATCTAGTAGGAGAAGGAGAAGAGGACGTCAGAGAAGATGACCGGAGACAGTCCCATTGAGTACTCCTTTAGGAACAAGGGTACTGCAAAGACACAGGGCCCTTCCTCTAGCACCAATTATGTTGGTGCAGAATTTCGCCGAAGCCAGAGTTGCTGGAGTCGAGATGACTGCGGCCGTCGTTGGGATCTGCAAGGAAAGTCTAAATCGGAGTTTGGGATGCTCTGACAAGACCCTCCGATGCTCAAGTCAGTACTCTGCTTCAACAGAAATGGAGTGCTCGAGTGAAAATTTTAGCAGAGTTTTGAAATAGGATTTAGAGCTTAGAGAAGAACATATCTGGGGGTCGCTTTTTATAGATGGAGAGCGTAACTGATTGACAGCAACGTCTGTAACCACTGGTAGTGGGCTGTTCAGAGCCATGTGGAGTTTGTTACGGAGAGTAGTGGCGTCAGGGGTCGTTCAGGGCTACATGGAGTTTGTTACGAGAGTGGAGTGGTGTCCGTTGTCGTGACTTGCCAGAGAGTAGTAGAGCCACGCAGAATCCATTGCAAAGAGTGGAGTAGGGTAGTGGCCATTGTCGTGACTTGTCAGAGAGTTCGGATCTGTCAGCTGGAGCTCGACTGGGACATCTGATGGAGCGGAATGGCTCTCTATCCCATCGATCTAGGAGAAGCTCGATGTTTTCAAAGCTACTGACGAGTCTACTGTTGTCGGATACCTTAGGCGCTGATACTACAAGCGGGAGTTATCTACTGTAGAAGCTCAGATGGAGTCTTTCTGTTGGTGAAGTCCGGTAGGAGTTCGAATGTCGGAGAAGTCCGTCTGGGATTTGCCTGATGTGGAAGCTCGTCTGAAGATTATCCATCGGAGAAGTCCAATTTCATAAAGAATCTGACGGAGGGTCGGCCGACGGTGGACTTCGGATGGCGTTGGGGAGGTTCGACAGACACCGGAGGCGATCGACCATTGTAGAAATCCAGCTATCGGAGTCCATCCGTCGTAGAAGCTCGCCTGATATCCATCCGCTATGGAAGCTCGGATGGAGTCTGATTCTTATAGAAGGCTGAAAGGAGACTGCTTATTGTAGAAGCTCGATCGAAGATCGATTTCGTGGGAGCTCGGGGTTGCGACCTGGCTGGTGGATCCTATCCCATTGTAGAAGCTCATCCGGGATCCGGCTACGAAGAAACTCAGCTGAAGTCTGCCTGTAATAGAAGTTCGAAAGAAATTTGTTTATAGTAGAGACTCAAATAGAATTTACTTACAGTAGATATCCGGGGTAGATCGTCCGCTGTAGGAGTTCGAAGTAGACCGCTCATAGTAAAAGATCGGAGTAGACCGCTCGTAGTAGAAGTTCGGCTCTCGCAAGAGCTCGATTGAAATTCTGAAGGCAGTCGACCATCGTAGAAACTTTGATGGAGTCTGGTTACTGTAGAAATCTCGTCGTTGGAGAAGCTCGATATTGATGAAGTCCGGAAGAAGTTTGGAGTAGGGTCATCCACGGCCGAAAGAAGTCTAGAAGGGATTTGGAGAATAGTTGATCACTATGGAAGGTCGGCTGATAGTGAAGCCTAGAGAGCCTTTGGAGTGGCCTGGTAGATGGATGGAGAAGCTCATTGTCGGAGAAGTCCGGAAGCTCGGACGGTCGAGGGGGTTCAGAGAGACGCCACACAAGGTCGAAAGCCGAAAAAGTCCTGGAAGGGTCGGTCTTTTACAAACTTCGGCCGAGGGATATTTTATACCAATATATTCAGTTGAAAGGTTAGTTGGAATATACAAAGAAGAGTTTGTTTTTTTTCTTTTCTCTTCCAATATCATTGGCACTATATTTCTTTACTTTTTTTTATATTGATATATAATTTACATGGTGATATCTTTATAGAGAGTTACGGGAGTCGAAAGGTTATGTGCGAAATAAAGCACATCTAGAAGGCTCAATTGCTGAAGCCTACTTGTCAAAAGAAAGTATGCATCTCTGCTCAAGATACTTGAATGATTTTGATACATTATCAAGAGAAAGAAATTTTGATGGAGTTGAAGTGCAAACTTGTGAGTGGCTATCTATTTTTAAAGTGAGTGGCAGATTTATATTAGCAGAAGACTATAAGTTGCTTGACTTCAATGAGCATAAGCAAGCTCATTTTTATGTACTAAAGAATTGTGAAGAGGTCAATGCATGGGTTGAAGAACACTTTGAAGAGCTCTCAAGAGAAAGTTCTTACAATGTGGAAAGAAGACATAAGGAGCAATTTATAAAATGGTTTGAAAATCGAGTAAGTTTCTATTCAATTAAAATTCAAGGTATAAATATTAGATAATTTTATAACTTCATTTCTATTCTATATATATATATATCCATAGATTTTTTAAATTCTTTGTTTATGTGTGTTTATAGGTTACACAATTGTACATAGAAGGAGATAATCGTGTGAATAAGCAACTACTATCATTGGCTAGAGGTCCTGATCTTCGTGCAACCTACTATAAAGGTTGCATCACTAATGGGTTCAGACTCTATACTCAAACTCATGAAGCTTATTTAAAAACACAGAATAGTGGAGTGATTGTGAAATGTGATGAGCACACAGGGAGTGTGGATTACTATAGAAAAATAGTTGAAATCATCGAATTAGATTACTTGGGTAAGAATAGAGTAATTCTTTTTAAATATGATTGGTATGAGGTTCCACCACAACGTAGACATCAAACAAGGGGATATAAGAAAGACAAGCTTGGGTTTATTACTTTGAATACTATGAGAACTTAGTATACAGATGAACTTTTTATTTTAGCAAGTCAAGCAGAACAAATATATTATGTCAAAGATGTTAACAATTCTAATTAGCAAACAGTAATGAAGGTGCAACCTTGAAATATTTATGATATACTAGAAGTTTATAAAGCTAAAGAAGTAGAAAATTCTATAGATTTATGCGAAGCATATCAGCAAAATGAATTAGGATGTGTGGGCAATTTTTCACATGATTGCTTCTTTACTGATGCTGACCTTGTTTTACAGAGAGATGATATTAAAAGAGTAAGTGTTGATGTGACTAGTGTCACTGATACTACTGCAAATAGTAATGATGAAGATGAGGAAGAAACTGATTACGATATTGATTCTTCAAGTGACAGTGGTGGCTTTATGGAATTAATTGATGATGATTATTATTTGTGACATTTAATGGCACTTAAGAACTTGAACTATTTAATAGCAGCTGTGGAGGATCGGGTGAAGATCCTCTACACTTCACTCTACCACACTAAGTCAATTGCAAACTCTTTTCCCAAATATACATGTTCATATATTTTTTCTCTTTCTTGTAGTCTGGTATACATTTTGAGATGCCATAATCCGTAAGTTGTATATTGGTGTTTGCTTATAAGTTGTATATTTTGAGACACAATTTATCTTTTAGTCTGCTTAAATAATATCTTACTACTTTTAGGTTTTGATATGTTGCCAAAAGGCTAGAATTCAAAGGCTAAGTCTACCAAGTTCATAGCACTTGGCACACTAAGTAGGGTTCATGATCATGGATCGATATTAACTTGAGCATCGATGAAGCTTAAGGGTGCTTCACATGTGACTAATACAACAAATATGCTTAATTCACTGATATATACAAGTATATCAACTAATTTATGTTTATACATGATATTTATTATGAGTTATTTTTTATAGATGACAATTTCCACATTCTTTTGTTCCCTATGGTGAAAAAGTGTGTTAAAAACCTAATTTTGATGATGATTCTATCTGTCTTGATGTGTTGGCTGCATGTAAGAAGCTTTGTGACATTTATTCTATTGGTTTGAAACATTACTATGGGAATCAGAAGATATTGAATGATGATAACTCTATCATGCAAATGCTACATGAGTTTCAAGGCACTAGAGATATCCATGTTTACATGGAAAATGATGAGAAGGCAAGATTTTGTCCTTATATTTTACCAAATTCGAATGAAGGCATAGAGTTTCCATACTTATATGTCTATTACCTTTTCATCTTAAGTGATAGTTTCATCTCAAGTTTGATATTAGTATTAAATATATTTAAACTTATTGCAATAATTTCTCTAGTTACAAATGTTCAAAATCATTGTGATTTAAAGGAAGCACCATCTACTTCAAATGCCCAAGTAGAAGCAATTGCATCAAATGCACAAGTGGCACCATCTGGTAAATAAATAGCATGAAATATTTACTAGAAATGTTTGAATTGTGGAGTTCATGCTTTAAAGGAAAGAGCCTATAGAATCTTATTATTCAATTATAATAGTAAATAGATATTATGCATTTGTTGGCTGAGAAATATAGTAAATAAAAAATAAACCAAATGGATATTAGATAGATAGTAGCAAGTTTTGATTGAAGCATTTTGATAAAACTTTAGCTTGAAATGACAAAGGGATACCTTTATCTATTGACTGTTAGCTATAAGTTTGGTTTTGCAGCATTTAAATATATATGGAGTAACTGAACAATGCACAGATGACTGGTTAATTTTGCTTTTCCTCTCCTACAGGCACTAATAAAAATACAAGAGGCCCGTCTCGACGTATTGCTACAGCTAAGGCAATAAAATAAAGGAGACAGGAAAATTGCCAGTATCAATTCCTTTGTCTGAGTTGGCTGCTGTTGATGCCAATGTCGAAATATTTGTCTCTGAAATAGGGGTAATCACGAGATTGAATACTAATTTTGAAGCAAAAAAATGGAAGGATGTGGTTGCTGGAACTAAAGACAAGATATGTGAGCTCACAATGGTAAAAGTTTTCATATTAAAGACTCATTTTTATTTTATAGAATTATGAATGAGGGCTGTAAATTTATAAAAATTCCATGTTGAAAAATATTATCTATCATGTGATTTTTTTTAGGATAAATTTGACATATCTAAGACTTATCTCATATGGGATGTTATCAAATCAATAGCCAATAATAGCTATCGTGTTGGCCGCTCAGGCTTTACATAATCACTACAAACATTATAAGACTGATGAGGAGCGTTTGCAAAACCCACCAAATTATCTCTCCTGCTAATTGGGAGCATCTTGTAAATTACTTCAAGACACCCGACTTTTAGGTTTGTTTTTTTGCAAACTGTATGTACTTAAGGAAATAGTAAAATTCTTTTTGTTAGCTGAATCTTTTTTTTTTTTTTTAATGTATTCTTATATAGGCAGCTAGTTTAAGAAATACAGCAAATAGGGAGAAGCAACGTGTTCCTCATATTACTGGCTGCAAAAGTTTTAAGAATGTTAGGTATGACAACGTAAGATATGTACAGTGTTGTATCATGATATATTATTTATACGATAATTTAATAATGAAGTTTCTTGTGCAGAGGAATCCTATCACTGGAGAAATGCTCGGTATGCATCAAATGTGGAAGATTACTCATATGAAGAGTAATGGAGATTGGGTTAATGATAAAACAAAGGAAGTTGACGTATGTAATTTATATTTAGCAATAATTATGAACATTTGAATTACAACCCCTGCAATTAAATATTTGATTTCAATATATTAGAGGAACTGCATATGATAGTCAATCTAAAAAAACTGATTATTATACATATGGATTGTATGCTAAATGTAGGAAGATGTGTTAGATTTGTTGGAACAATCTACAAATGAAGAAAATCCTTTGAACTTGATTGCTGATGAAGCCTTTGAGCAAGTGGTTGGTGAAAAATGTTGCCAAAGCTATGGTTCCAAACCTGCAAAGCATAAAATGAGGTTACAAGCTCAATTAGAACAAGCTAATCAGCAGTATGATGAAGTGGCTAAGGAAGTTAAGGAGCTAGAGGGGTGACTTGAAGAGCAACATATTCAACAAGAAGAAGAGATAAGACGTATGAGAGCTGATATGGAGGCTCAAAGTGTAGAGATGCAAGCTAAGTTGCAAGCTGATGTGAAAGCTATGCTGCAAGTCTTGTTAACTAAAATCTCAAATGGTCAAGCTATAAATGTAAGTTAATTTAATAGTATTTACACGTGAAATGCTTGTTCATTTTTTTATTATAAGAATGCTGAAATATAAGTTTAATTTTTTTTTTTTCAAGCTCATTCTTTTTTATCATAGTTTGCTTTGTATGCATTTTGAGGATCAATTAGACCTAAAATCAAGTAGTTCCAATAAATCAGCTTGAAGCAACTTTTGTATTTATTTACAGAGTCTACTAATTTACTGAATTAAATTACTTGGGGTAAGTTCTGAATGCTAGAGTCTCTACTAAGCATAAGTTATTTCACGGCCATCCTCACATTGACTTAGATGTATGGTACTTAATTCATTCTGGGGTTAAAGAGGAACAAATATATAGGTATGAAATGTCACTCTGTTGGCAACTTATTCTAAAGACATCTCCATGCCATAAATGACATACGTGCTGGTATTAAAGAGTGCCAAATTCGAAAGAAAACCCCATCCTTATGCCTCGTAGCTCGATCTAAGATCCATGCTGATCTGAGTATAGTCCTAAGTTTGATATTACCAAATAGGATGGTAAAACATGTTTGGTCTGTAACATATAACAAGAGAGCATGATAGGTATACATTTTTGGCTCAAAGCTGGATACCCTTTATACTCAGTCAATACCTTGTCGCTATCTTTGTTTCAGATAAAACTAATTGATTTGCTTTTGTAGTATAAAACCATGGATTCTCTTGACAATTAAGCTGAGCAGATTTGCTAATATTTATCCCTGTCCATTCCAACAGGTTCTTTTGTTTAGAAAAATTTATCCATTTGTCACTGTCAGTCAGTTGATGTTTTGCTAATTTATCTTAATAATACAGTTAACATGATTTTTGCCATTCGTGATTTCACCTTTATTCTTACTATACTTAGATTTGTAGCCTTCAATCTTAGTATACATAGTTTTGGATCTTTTTTTAATATATTTATTTTTTTTGTAGCTTGACTTGGACACAACAAATTTGTGAAGGACTTCTGCACTTTCCCAAAAGGTTAGAAAATTAAAAACTAAGATTCTACTATACCTTGAACCTCAAATTTGTATGTTATATATAATTTAACAACTTTATTCCATTGAATTTATAGAGCAAGGCAAATGATTAACATTGATCTAATGCTTGAGGATGACATAGTTTTTTGCTGGAAGTTTGCCTTTCGATCTGCAACTTGTTCTTTCTGAGTTGTTTTGTAAAGAAAACTAAGACAAATGATTGCAGGGACTATGGGTGAAGACATAGTTATTGTTGGAAGTTGTCTTATTTCGTAATTAGTCATTGGAACAGGAATATTTTAGCTTTGTTTCTAAAGAAAAGCACGAGCAATGAGCTCTGTGCTTATTTTGGATTCTTGCTAATGGAAATGTATGTAAATCCAAAATATTTATTAAAGAATGTATTCTATTCATTATGTCTACAGGTTTGTATGCGTGTGTGTGTGTGTGTGCACACTCTTAATTTGCATCAATTTTTTTTTTTGTTGCAAATCTTATATTTGAATTTTAATTCTAAAATATGATAACTTAAATATTATTTTTAGCTTCATAAAATATTGTTGCAAAAAATTACTAACAAAAAATATTATTGTAAATTATAGCAAATTTTGTTGCAAATGATGCATTTAAATTTAAATTTTTGAAATAATATAATTAAAATACTATATTTAGCATCACAAAATATTGTTGCAAAAGCTTACCAATAAAAAAATTTGTTGCAAATTATGGAAAAATTTTATTGCAATAAATTATGAAGATCATGATATTTGAATTTTGTTGGGTTGCATTTGCAACAATTTTTGTCTTATTGAAATAGTTTTCTGTATTGCAAAAATGTTGAGATTTTATAACAATTTCAAAATTTATTGTAAATACCTTTTGCAACCGAGCTTTTTGCAACAAATTTATAATAACTAAATGTTAGATTTGTGCCCTAGAAGCTAATTATTGGTTGACACATTATGTAATTCTAAGGTCTAAACTTGTATTTGTAATCTTTTTATTATCAATAAAGGGCTTTTTCATTTCAATCATGTTTATATGTCTATGATTTATCTTAGAAATTAACAAAGATAATTTTTATATATTCTTAAAGTATTAAGAATTTGAGACATATACTAATTAATAGTTAATTTCTAAATGCTTCTGATCAAGGGATCATCACGAAGGACAGTGATCAATCCATTTAAGATCGGTGCATGGTTTACCTCCTTTGTGGGCAGACGAGTCTCGGATCTGCGGTATAGAAACATTGGGGTGAAGGTGCAAGTGGTTATTAGAGAACAACTTGCACTAAGCATGACCAACACAAGAACCAAATGAATGTCTACTCACTCGTCAGTGATCTTCTCGAGCTGCAGTGGTGTGAGTGGTCCTTTGACCTACGGTGCCATTGGCTATTCACAGTGAGGCTACTGGGTTTGACTGTACGTTTTCTTGATCTCTAGCCATTCAGGTTCTTGCTGTGTATGTTGGTTTTGGTAGGTTTAAATTCGCTGTTTGGAGTAGGATGCACCTAGATGGAATTTATCGATCTTGGTAGAAAAGAAGAAGTCCTATGCGATTTGCGAGACTGAGTTTAAAAAATTTTTGGCCGAAGTAAGTATGAATACTGAAAAAGAGTTTCCACAAGATTCATAAATGAATTCGAGTCGAGCCAATCTTGCATATGACTGATAATGGGATCTAAAGAGTGTTGGGAATAGTGTCCCAAAGTCAATCGTTAGTCTGTTGATGGTTGTACTCTTTTTTGTATTAGTATATGAATTATAAATAAATAAAAGTAATTTTGATATTTTTCATCAGAAATTGTTTCATCTTCTAATGAACTCCTGTGTTGTGATGAAGTCTTTAGGACTATTTAGACTCGACAAAGGAGAATTTATCGTTTAGTCCTTAAACCTGTTCGCGATCAAATGATACGTTGTTATCAAGGACAACAATATTTATCAAGCATAGGTCATTGTGTGCCATATGGGTTGGTTGTTCTCTTAACCAAAGAGTGTGGAGACACTGGTATGGCATACAAGTGAGATGTAAGGGTACATCTGCACTGAACGTGATCGACTCCGGAGCTATTTTTGCTGTCAAGATTTGCTCCGATGTGATATGGGTATAACTGTCCCTCTGACCTGAGACCACCATGGTGACTTGCAAGCAACTCACTGCACTTAGGCACTGGACTACCTGAATTTCTAATTTAGTGACGGAAGGCTGCTGGGTGTAGTCAAGTACTTGACTTATCGGTGCGTGTGTCAAGATGGGATTGACCACTCCAGTTCAGGAGCTGTGTACAGTCATGTTTCAATTTAGCAAAATCTTGACCAGGGTAGTCCTAGTGAGAGTCACAAGACTATTTGAGTTGAGCACGATTTGAATGATCTAATCAGGGTTGACAGTTTAACCCTGAGTCGTCCTAAACACAGGGGTCAAAAGGATGAATTATACAGTAACCATATTCACGTAGGTTCTGAATGTTGCGATTATGACAATTTGACCTATCCGGATGTCGGATACCATTGCTAGATGGTCACTTCGATTAGTACAGGAATTGATTCTTGTGCTACCGGCTTAGGTTCGAACTTGTGGGGTCACATACATTAGAGGTTCCTATCTGATCTGATGGCTGGTGAAGAGTCTAATGCTCGTGGACTTTGAGTCCTACATGTCTGAAACTTTGTGATCGAGAATCAAGATTCTCTAATCACGAGTTTCACACATTTTGGATACCGGGGTCAATAGTCCCACTGGTTTGGGACTTTTTGATCAGGATTTTATATCGATAGACTCTGATACCCGATTGCCCATCAGATTTGAACTCAGTATTTATGAGAGGTTTAATTAGTAATTTGATTGCTAATTAACTCAATTTGATTGAGTAATTATTTTTGGATCAAGTCCAATTGAATTGGATTCAGTTGGGTTTGACCCGATTAGGTTAAGTGTTGACCTAATCGCCAAGGTGGTTTGGTCCCTGATCTGATCAGGAATTGGGCTTAGTCAATTCTTGATTTGATTAGGATTTTATTGAATCTAATTAAGCCTAATTAAGTTGGGTTTAACTTAGTCTAATTGTGCCTAATCTATTTTGATTAGGTTGGCTCAATTAGGTTGAAACCACCTTTTGAATTCTCTCCCTGCGCCACCTCACTCATCTGCATCCATTTGAATTCACGAGAAACAACTTCTCATGAATTTTCTCCCATGAAGAAGCCTTCCAAGCTCCTCCATTTGTGTGCCATTTGGGTGGATAAAGATGGTTGGTTGGCCATTCAAATTCAAATGAAGTTTGAATTTGAATGGGCAACTAATCCATGCGCCACCTAGCCTTATCCATTTGTGCACCATTTGCTTTACACGAGAAAGAGTTTCTCATGTAAACTCTCCATGCACAAGGGAGCTCACACCCTTCTCTTCTCATGCCAAGAGTGGATAAGGATGGGTTTGTTAGCATTTGAATTCAAATTCGATTTGAATTCAAATGAGCAACCACCTATCTTTATCCTCTCACGCGTTTAAGATGCTTCTTGCATTGTTTTAAAAGTGAGAAGAAGGTGGGGTGTGCATATGAGATTTTTGAGAAAGAAAAGTGGGTGTGAGGAAGCTTTCTGCATGATTTTGAAAAGTTCAAAAATTTTGAGAGGAAAGAAAAGAGAGTGGGTGCAGGCTTTTCGGAGAGCTCCCTAGGGTTTCTGCCTAGGGTTCGGGAAGTGAGAAAGTGAGCTACGAGTGTTGTGAGCCCACAAGATTTCAAGGAGAGCTTCATCAACCTCTCAAGTACATCTATTGATGATCTAGAGTATTCGAGGAGTCGGCAGATTAAGATCGAAGGAGTTCGATCTATATCGACCATCGAAAGGGTTCTACAATGAACTAGCATTCGTGAGGAGCCGATCAGATCGAGAGCTTCGTGTGGATGATCTGCAGAGATCAGACATACTGTGTGACTGCATTACGATGATCAGACCCTCCTGACGGTGATCAGATTGCGACGATCGACTATCCACACGAAGGTAATGTTTCTGAACACATAACATAAAATGTTTACTGTAGAAGTTTGAATTTCAAATTTAAATGCATGCTATATAAATTATATTTAAATCCTTATGTAAGGTTAATATATGTTAGTTAATTAGATTAATTAATAATTTTTACTGTAAAATTATAATTTTGAAAAGTTTTAAAATTACCATTTTACCCCTACACTCATTTTTACTTCAAATGGTATCAGAGCCAGGTTCTAAAATATGATATACATTTGCATGTGTAGATTAAGTAGTAATCTAAAAGTTTAAATTTAAAATTTAAATTTAAAATTTAAAATTCAAAATTTGAATTTTGAATTTTAAAATTTGAAATTCGAAATTCAAAATTCAAAAATTTGAAATTCAAAATTCAAATTTGAAATTTGTTTAAAATTTTAAATTTAAATTCAAAATTTAAAATTCAAAATTTGAAATTCAAAATTTGAAATTCAAAAATTTGAAATTTAAAATTTGTTTGAAATTTAAAATTTAAAATTTAAAATTTGAAATTTAAATTTGAAATTGATATATTTAGATATACTTGATCCAAGTAGCAAGTAGTCTAATTGGGTTGGTTGCCATGGTCGTCCGGTTATAGGAGAAAAGTAGGGTTTAAAGGCCCTCTCCTCCCATTCGATGGGGTTCTCCTATGGCGGTAGAGGTTCCGATGCGATTATATCCCATGCAGACGAAGTAGCGAAAGAACTTTATTGTAAAGGTTCAATTATAAAATTTATCATGAATGTGTTAGATTAGATCTAAAGAAATATTCATGATTTATTTTGATTGAGTTATTTTCTATTATGTAATTAGCAATAGGATTGCTGTTTATGAAATGTGCTGATCCGTTTGTGAAATGAGTCAACACATTTGGCGAACAGAAAATAAAACTTTTTAAATTTGAAAATTATTTTGAAATGCCAAATCCTGACCCATCAGCCCAAATACTTAATTAAAAGAATTAAGTGTTGTCTAGTTAGTCTAGAATTATGAATTAAGACCTAGGACAATTGCATAAACTTGTGGGTCAATGGGTTAAATGGATTAGGTCCATAATTGGGTTAGACCTAAGGTTAGCTTAAAGAAATGGACTAAATTAGAGTAATTGATCAAATCTAATCAAAAGTTGAATTAGATTAGGTCAAGGACACTCTAGATTCAACTCCAATAGTTGTAGTTGAATGGGTCCATATCTTTAACTAGACCAAGATGGACTTAATTCATGGCTACATGGTGGAAACCTATTTATTAAGTTGATCAAATTAAAACTAATGAACCAGTTGGTGTCTAAGGTAAGTTTGACAGTCTGACCAGTGGTTTTTAAGTGGGAGCTACTCGCATTGATTCGATCTCTGACGAGTTAATGACATATCCCCACTACTGATCTTACTTACCTGGCCAATTGGTGAGTTAGGTTTTGATTAGATCACTTGGTGATTAGGGTCATCCATGTCATTAGGTAAACCAGTGTGACTGATTTAGGTGCTCCTAATGTCGGCTTCAATTAAATCTTTTTTAATCTGACTTGGTGAAGTCAGTGGGAGGATTGAAATTGGCTGGTTAATTTCTTCTCTTCTATCCTTTAATAAAAATCCTCAAAAATTATTAGGTCCCTAAAAATGATTATGTTATATGATAACTAAGTCAAGCCTCCCATTAAGTGAGTGATAATGAGTCCATTAGTTTAATAATCATTGGAGGCCCAAAGGCCTGGTGCTTATTGACTAATAGAATTATCATTCATAATATGATAATTTGGTTGAGTCTTTCTGATGGTGGTCAGGTTGGCCGGCCAAAGTCGGACCTGATCATTTATTAGTCCGATTCACCAAATCTAATCATGTTAATGGTAGGACCTAACCAGATCTTTTTAGTGGAGGCCAGAGCCTACTGATTAGGTTCTGGGGCAAAATTAATTACTAGAAGTTGTTTAGAGAAACAACTGGTTATGAACTTACCCATAGATGCACATAGATTGACCAACCAAAGTTGGGCTCGTGTGTAGTCTGTGTGGATTCTAGTACCCACTAAGGAATTAAAGTAATTTCTCGAATTGGTGGTTGAGGCTACCAGTTCGTAAAAATACTGGAAGAAACTTTAGACTAAAGTAAAGTCTTTAGTATTAATAATTTATATACTAATAAAGATCTGATTTTTCTTTATGCTGCTATAGCCACTACCCTGTCGCTCCGATCATTATTAGATAATGATAAGCTCATGGGACCTATTTTGATAGCTGTATCAAAATTGAAAATCATCCTTGAGCATGAGCGGATCCTTTATGTAGTAATGGATCCGACACCTGAGAAGCCAGCCCCGAATGCTAGAGGGACAGTTCGAGACACTTATCAGAAGTGGCTCAACGATCGTACCACCGTACGATGCATAATACTGACAGCAATAAATGATGAGTTCAGTCACAGGTTTGAGAATGTCCAGCCATAGGAGATGCTTCAAATGTTGAATGACTCTTTTGGCACGTCTGACGATGTTGAAAGGTACAAAACTAGTTGTACCATTTTCAATGCTTAGATGAGGGATGGGTCTCAGTCACTGATCATGTACTGTACATAATCGAAATGATTGAGCACCTAAGTAAACTGGGCTTTCCCTTGCACGAGCAGCTCGCTAAGGATGCGATCCTTAATTTTTTGCCCAAGTCCTTCCTCCCTTTCCTTACTCATTTTTGGATGGCAAAGCCTGCAGTGAACTATCACGGTTTGTTGGGGTTGCTGCAGAACTTTGAGAAGGACCACCAGCTCCATAAGGAGTCGGTGCATGTTGTGGGAGGGTCTTCTTTTGTCGTCGACCCTTTAAGAAAGAGAAGAAGAACAAAAAGAAGAAGAATAAAAAGGTGCAGCCGTATGCTGGGACATATGCACAGGGTTAGACCAAGAAGCGCATGCCCGACCAGAGCCAGGTAGAGTGCTTCTTTTGCAAGAAGCAGGGGCACTGGAAGAAGAACTGTCCTCTATACATTGCCTCCCTGGACCCGAACAGGCCGAAGAAGAAGCAAGGTAATTATATGATAACACCTTGCAACTTTTCATTTGTGATACTACTGCCTGGGTATTGGATACCAGAAGTCCTTATCATATCTGTAATTCGATGCAGGGTCTGCAGGTCAGTAGAAGATTTGATGAAGGCGAGAGGTTCCTGAACGTTGGAGATGGAAGCAAAGTTTCAGTTCTAGCTTTAGGAATCATGAACCTTGTAATCAACTCTCGTAATGTAATTCTGAGTGAATGTCACTATTGTCCAAGTTTTTTATTAAATATTATTTCTGTAGGCCTTTTGGCCATGAACAGTTATGAATTTTTAATAAAAGAAAATGTTTGCAATATCATTTTGAATGGTGCTACAATATTTGTTGGATAAATAAATAATGAAATTTACTTACTATCACAGCCTGTTAATGTGGTTCAAACCTCCAGTAAATGCCCTAAAATGGATAATATGTCAGAAGTCTACCTTTGGCACTGTAGGCTAGGTCATATCAATAAGAACAGAATAAACAGGTTGGCTCAAGAAGGAATTCTCGAAGTTGGTGATTGTGAATCACTTCCAACCTGTGAGTCCTGTCTTCTTGAAAAGATGACCAAGTCACCTTTTATTGGAAAAGGTGAGCGAGCCAGTGAACTCTTGGGTCTGATACATTCTGATGTATGTGGACCCATGAGCTCAAGTGCAAGAGGTGGATATTTCTACTTCATAACCTTCACAGATGACCTATCGAGGTATGGGTATATCTACTTAATGAAGCATAAGTCGGAGTCATTTGAAATGTTCAAACTATTCCAAAATGAGGTAGAAAAATAAATTGAAAGTGTATTAAAACTCTTCGATCTGATCGAGGAGGTGAATACCTTTTCAATGATTTTCTGACATATCTTGGGGAGAATGGATTCTCTCTCAGTGGACTCCTCCTGGAACACCACAGCATAATGGTGTGTCAAAAGGAGGAATCGGACCTTGTTGGACATGGTTCGATCCATGATGGGGTTTGTTGGTCTGTCGATCTTTCTCTAGGGATATGCACTTGAATCGGCTTGTTACCTTCTAAATAGGGTTTCGAGTAAGTCTGTAATCAAAACGCCATATGAGATGTGGATAGGACGTAAGCCAGTACTCTCGCACCTTAGAATTTGGGGGTGTCCGTCTTATGTTAAACGTTTAATTATGGACAAGCTTGGACCTAAGTCTGACAAGTGTTATTTCATAGGGTACCCAAAAGAGACCAAAGGGTATTATTTCTACCTAGCTGATGAGCAAAAGATGTTTGTCAGCCTTAAGGCAATCTTTTTGAAAAAGAAGTTCCTTGGTGAAGGGACTGTTGCCTCTAAGGTCGAACTTGATGAAGTTCGGCAGGTGGAAAAACCAACACAAGTTGCTGAACCTGAACTGGATTTGGTTAGATCAGATCTGGAGCCCATTGTTCCTGCACCCTTAAGGCGATCTGGTAGAGTACTACGTCAACCGGACAGATACTATGGTTTCTTGGTCTGGGATGACTATCCTGTCGAACTTGATGAAAACGATGAGGATCCGATCACCTACATGGATGCAATGCAGAGACCTGACTCTAAGAAATGGCTAGAGGCCATGAAATTCGAAATGGAGTCCATGAAGGTCAACGATGTGTGGACATTGGTTGACCCACCCGAAGGAGTAAAACTCATAGGGTGTAAGTGGGTCTTCAAGAGGAAGAGGGGCGCAGACGGAAAGGTGGAGACCTTTAAAGCCCATCTGGTTGCCAAGGGATATCGTCAACGTTATGGTATAGACTATGACGAGATATTTTCTCCTGTGGCAATGCTCAAATCCATTCGGATCATACTTGCGATAGTTGCCCATCTGGACTATGAAATCTGGTAGATGGATGTGAAGACAGCTTTCCTAAACGGAGAGCTGGATGAAGAGGTGTATATGATACAACCTGAAGGGTTCACATCCACAGATGAGTCTAAGGTGTGCAGGCTACAGAGGTCCATTTATGGACTTAAGCAAGCATCCCAGAGTTGGAACATACATTTTGATAGGACGATCAAAATGTATGGCTTCGTTAAGAACGGAGAAGAGCCCTGCATTTATAAGTGGGCTAATGGTCCAGTAGTGGTATTTCTTGTATTGTTGTGGATGACATTCTCTTAATCGGGAATGATGTCCCTGCATTACAGAGAATAAAGATTTGGCTGTCGTCACCGTTCTCCATAAAGGATCTGGGAGAAGCATCCTACATCCTAGGGATGAGGATCTATAGAGATAGATCTAAAAGGTTGCTTAGCTTATCCCAGTCCACGTACATTGATACTATGCTGAAGAGGTTCAGCATGGAGAATTCCAAGAAAGGCTATCTACCGATAGGCAATGAAATTTCTCTCTCGAAGAAGGATTGTCTGACAACACCTCAAGAGAGAGAGCGTATGGGTAGAATTTTATATGCTTCGATAGTGGGATCTATCATGTACACCATGACATGTACACGACCAGATGTGGCATACTCACTAGGGGTAGTGAGTAGATACCAATCTGATCCAGGGGAGAATCACTGGAAGGTTGTTAAAATCATCTTAAAGTATTTAAGAAATACTAAGGATCAGTGGCTTGTTTATGGTGAATCGGACTTGAGACTTATAGGGTTTACAGACTCTAGTTTTTAGTCTGATCACGATGACAGCAAGAGTGTGTCGGGATTTGTTTTTACCCTTAATGGTGGGGCTGTCTGCTGGAAGAGTTCCAAGCAACACATAGTGGCTGATTCAGTTTGTGAGGCATAGTATGTCGCTACATCAGATGCTGCCAAAGAAGTGGTGTGGCTGAAAAAATTCATCACCGAGCTCAGAGTAGCACCCTCCCTTGTTGGTCCAGTTCTGCTTAAATGTGACAGCTCTGGAGCCATTGCTCAGGTGAAGGAACCGAAGGCACACCAGCGGATGAAGCATATTTTGCGATGCTACCATCTCATCTGGAAAATCATGGATCGAGGTGACGTCGACCTTCAGAAGATCGACGAAAAGGAGAACCTGGCCGACCCATTCACTAAAGCCATTGTGGTGAAAGAGTTCGATGACTTCAAGTCAAAGATGGATATTAGATACTACATCGATTGGCTTTAGGCCAAGTGGGAGATTGTTGGGAATAGTGTCCCAAAGTCAATCGTCAGCCTGTTGATGGTTATGCTCTTTCTTGTATTAGTATATGAGTTATAAATAAATAAAAGTTATTTTAAATTTTTCATCACAAATTATTTCATCTTCTAATGAACTCCTGTGTTGTGGTGAAGTCTTAGGACTATTTAGACTTGACAAAGAAGAATTTATCATTTAGTCCTTAAACCTGTTCGCGTCCAAATAATACATTGTTATCAAGGACAACAACGTTTATCAAGCATAGGTCATTGTGTACCATATGGGTTGGTTGTCCTTTTATCCAAGGAGTGTGGAGACACTGGTATGGTATACAGGTGAGATGTAAAGGTACATCTGCAATGAACGTGACCGACTCCGGAGCTATTTCTGTTGTCAAGATTTGCTCAGATGGGATATGGGTATAAATGTCCCTCCGATCTGAGACCATCACGGTGACTTGCAAGCAACTCACTGCACTTAGGCATGGACTACCTGAATTTTCAATTCAGTGACGGATGGCTGTTGGGTGTAGTCAAGTACTTGACTTGTCGGTGCGTGTGTCAAGATGAGATTGACCACTTCAGTTTAGGAGCTGTGTACAGTCGTGTTTCAATTTAGCAAAATTTTGGCCAGGATAGTCCTTGTGAGGAGTCACAGGACTGTTTTGAGTTGAGCATGATTCGGATGATCTAATCAGGGTTGACAGTTTAACCCTGAGTCATCCTAAACACAGAGATTAAAAGGATGAATTATATAGTAACCATATTTATGTAGGTTCTGAGTGTTGCGATTGTGACTATTCGATCTATCCGATCATCGGGTACCATTACTAGATGGTTACTTCGATTAGTACAGGAATTGGTTCCTGTGCTACCGGCTTAGGTTTGAACCTGTGGGGTCACACACATTAGAGGTTTCTATCTGATCTGATGGCTGGTGAAGAGTCCTAATGCTCATGGACTTTGAGTTCTACATATCTGAAACTCTATGATTGAGAATTAGGATTCTCTAATCATGAGTTCCACATATTTTGGGTACCGGGGTCAATAGTCCCACTGGTTTGGACTTTTTGATCAGGGTTTCATATCGATGGACTCTGATGTCCGATTGCCCATCCGATTTGGACTCAGTATTTATGAGAGGTTTAATTAGTAATTTGATCACTAATTAACTCAATTTGATTGAGTAATTATTTTTGGATCAAGTCCAATTGAATTGGATTCAGTTGGGTTTGACCCGATTAGGTTAAGTGTTGACCTAATCGCCAAGGTGGTTTGGTCCCTGATCTGATCAAGGGTTGGGCTTAGTCAATTCTTGATTTGATTAAGATTTTATTGAGCCTAATTAAGCCTAATTAAGTTAGGTTTAACTTAGTCTAATTGTGCCTAACCTATTTTGATTAGGTTGGCTCAATTAGGTTGAAACCACCTTTTGAATTCTCTCCCTACGCCACCTCACTCATCTGCGCCCATTTGAAATCATGAGAAACAACTTCTCATGAATTTTCTTCCACGGAGAAGCCTTCCACACTCCTCCATTTGTGTGCCATTTGGGTGGATAAAGATGGTTGGTTGGCCATTCAAATTCAAATGAAGTTTGAATTTGAATGGGCAACTAATCCATGCACCACCTAGCCTTATCCATTTGTGCACCATTTCTTTACATGAGAAAGAGTTTCTTGTGTAAACTCTCCATGCACAAGGTGAAGCAAAATTTAGTGTAGGGGTAAAATGATAATTTTAAAACTTTTTCAAAATTATGATTTTACGGTGAAAAAATATTAATTAATCTAATTAATTAACATAAATTTACCCTACACTAGGATCTAAATATGATATTAGCATGCATGCATTTAAATTTGAAATTCAAATTTGAACAGTAAACACTTTACTGTAATGTGTTCAGAACACAATACCTTTATCGGGTAGTAGATCATCGCAATCTGATCATCGTTGGGAGATTCTGATTGTTGTGATGCAGCCACACAGCTTGTCTGGTCTCTATGGATCATCCACACGAAGCTTCCGATCTGATCGATTCCTCACGAGTGCTAGCTCGTTGTAGAGCCCTTTCTACGATCGATGCTGATCGAACTCCTTTGATCGATGTCTGCCAATTCTTTGGATACTTCAAATTATCAGCAGACGTGCTTAAGAGGATGTTGAAGATCTCTCTGAAATTTGGCGGGCTCACAACACTCGTAGCTCACCTTCTCACTTCCCGAACTCCAAGCTGAAACCCTGAAGAACTCACTGAAACCCTACACACATTTTTTCTTTCTTTTCTTTCTTTTTCTCTCGAAGGATATAGACCTTCACCTAGCACACAAGGATTCCTCATGCCCAGATTTTCTCTCCAAAATTTTTCTTGCACACGCCCCACTCTTCTTCTACTTTTAAAACAATGTCAAACGTCTTATCCACGTGAGAGGATAAAAATGAGTAATTGCACATTTGAATTCAAATCAAATTTTGAATTCAAATAGAAACTAATTTATTCCTATCCACTAAGGGTGAGAGAAGAGGAGGGCGTGGCTTAATTTGTGCATGAGTGATTTCATGAGAAACATTTTCTCGTGTAATAAATGGGGCGTTAAAAGAGGATAAGGTCAAGGTGCTAAGATTGGTTGCTCATTCAAATTCAAACTTTGTTTTGAATTTGAATGGCCAACCAATCATCCTTATCCACGCATTTGTGCATTAAAGTAGGGCATGAGGAGGGCTTTGCATGAGAAAAAATTCATGAGAACTTCCTTCTCGTGAATTCAAATGGGCACAGTGGAAGTGAGGTGGCGCAGGGAGAATGGGTCAAGGTGGTTTCATTATTTAAACCAACCTAATTGAACCAAATAAGTTAGGCCCAATTAGACTAATTTAAATCCAACTTAATTAAGCTTAATTAGGCTCAATAAAATCTTAATCAAATTAGAAATTGATTAAGCCCAACCCCTGATCATATCAAGGACCAAACCATCTCGACAATTAGGTCAACTCTTAACCTAATCGGGTCAAACGCAACTGAATCCAATTCAATTGGACTTGATCCAAAAATAATTACTCAAACAAATTGAGTTAATTAATGATCAAATCACTAATTAAACCTCTCATAAATATTGAGTCCAAATTCGATGGGTAATTGGGCATCAGAATTCATCGATATGTAACCCTGATCGAAGAGTCCTAAACCAGTGGGACTCTTGACCCCGGTACCCAAAATGTATGGAATTTATGATCAGAGAATCCTGATTCTCGATCACAGAATCTCAAACACATAGGACTCATAGTTCATGAGCATTATGACTCTTCATCAGCCATCAGATCAGATAAGAACCTCTAATGTGTGTGACCCCGCAGGTTCGAACCTAAGCCGGTAGCACAGGAATAAATTCCTGTACTAATCGAAGTAACCATCTAGCAATGGTACCCGATGACCAGATAGATCGAATAGTCACAATCGCAACACTCAGAACCTACATAAATATGGTTACTATATAATTCATCCTTTTTACCTCTGTGTTTAGGATGACTCAGGGTTAAACTGTCAACCCTGATTAGATCATCCGAACCATGCTCAACTCAAAACAGTCCTGTGACTCCTCACAAGGACTACCCTGGCCAAAATTTTGCTAAATTGAAATACGACTGTACACAGCTCCTAAACTGAAGTGGTCAATCCCATCTTGACATACGCACCAACAAGTCAAGTACTTGACTACACCCAGCAGCCTTCCATCACTGAATTGGAAATTCAGGTAGTCCAGTGCCTAAGTGCAGCGAGTTGCTTGCAAGTCACCGTGGTGGTCTTAGATTGGAGGGACATTTATACCCATATTCTATCGGAGCAAATCTTGACAACAGAAATAGCTTCGGAGTCAATCACGTTCAGTGTAGATGTACTCTTACATCTCACCTGTATGCCATACCAGTATCTCCACACTCATTGGTTAAGAGGACAATCAACCTATATGGCACACAATGACCTATGCTTGATAAACATTGTTGTCCTTGGTAACAATGTATCATTTGGTCGCGAACAGATTTAAGGACTAAACGATAAATCCTCCTTTGTCGAGTCTAAATAGTCCTAAGAACTTCACCACAACATAGGAGTTCATTAGAAGATGAAATATTTTGTGATGAAAAATACCAAAATAATTTTTATTAATTCATAATTCATGTACATATACAAAAATGAGCACAACCGTCAACAGGCTGATGATTGGCTTTGGGACACTATTCCCAACAATCTCCCACTTGGCTTAAAGCCAATCGGTGCAGTATCTAATACCCATCTTCGACTTGTAGTCGTCGAACTCGTTCACCGCAATGGCTTTAGTGAATGGATCGGCCAGGTTCTCCTTTCTGTCGATCTTCTGAAGGTCGACGTCACCTCGATCCATAATTTCCCGAATGAGATGGTAGCGACGCAGAATATACTTCGTCCGCTGGTCTGCCTTGGGTTCCTTCGCCTGAGCAATGGCTCCAGAGCTATCACAGTAGAGCAGAACTAGACCAACAAGGGAGGGTGCTACTCTGAGCTCAATGATGAATTTTCTCAGCCACATCACTTCTTTGGCAGCATCTGATGCAGCGACATACTCCACCTCGCAAACTGAATCAGCCACTGTGTGTTGCTTGAAACTCTTCCAGCAGATAGCACCACCATTAAGGGTAAAAATAAATCCTGACACACTTTGCTATCATCGTGATCAGACTAAAAACTAGAGTCTGTAAACCCTATAAGTCTCAAGTCCGATTCACCATAAATAAGCCACTGGTCCTTAGTATTTCTTAAATACTTCAGGATGGTTTTAACAACCTTCCAGTGATTCTCTCCTGGATCAGATTGGTATCTACTCACTACCCCTAGTGAGTATGCCACATCTGGTCATGTATATGTCATGGCGTACATGATAGATCCCACTGCGAAGCATATGAAATCTACCCATACGCTCTCTCTCTTGAGGTGTTGTCGGACAATCCCTCTTCGAGAGAGAAATTCTATGGCCTATCGGTAGATAGCCTTTCTTGGAATTCTCCATGCTGAACCTCTTCAGCATAGTATCTATGTACGTAGACTGGGATAAACCAAGCAAACTTTTAGATCTATCCCTATAGATCCTCATCCCTAGGATGTAGGAAGCTTCTCCCAAATCCTTCATGGAGAACTGTGACGACAGCCAAATCTTTATTCCCTGTAATGCAGGGACATCATTCCCGATTAAGAGAATGTCATCCACATACAATACAAGAAATACTACTACTAGACTATTAGCCCACTTATAAATGCAGGGCTCTTCTCCGTTCTTAACGAAGCCATACATCTTGATCATCCTATCAAAATGTATGTTCCAACTCCAGGATGCCTGCTTAAGTCCATAAATGGA
The DNA here is from genome assembly GCF_000442705.2 of Elaeis guineensis. Taxonomy (NCBI): domain Eukaryota; kingdom Viridiplantae; phylum Streptophyta; class Magnoliopsida; order Arecales; family Arecaceae; genus Elaeis; species Elaeis guineensis. The sequence goes on from NC_026003.2 coordinate 66,845,917, forward strand.
CCTCTGTAGCCTGCACACCTTAGACTCATCTGTGGATGTGAATCCTTCAGGTTGTATCATATACACCTCTTCGTCCAGCTCTCCATTTAGGAAAGCTGTCTTCACATCCATCTGTCAGATTTCATAGTCCAGATGGGAAGCTATCGCAAGCATAATCCGAATGGATTTGAGCATTGCCACAAGAGAAAACATCTCGTCATAGTCTATACCATAACGTTGACGATATCCCTTGGCAACCAGATGGGCTTTATGGGTTTTCACCTTTCCGTCTGCGCCCCTCTTCCTCTTGAAGACCCACTTACACCCTATGGGTTTTACTCCTTTGGGTGGGTCAACCAATGTCCACACATCGTTGACCTTCATGGACTCCATTTCAGATTTCATGGCCTCTAGCCATTTCTCAGAGTCGGGTTCTGCATTGCATCCATGTAGGTGATCGGATCCTCATTGTTTTTATCAAGTTCGATAGGATCATCGTTCCGGACCAAGAAACTATAGTATCTGTCCGATTGATGTGGTAATCTACCAGATCGCCTTAAGGGTGCTTGAACAATGGGCTTCGAATCTGATCTAATCAAATTTGGTTCAGGTTCAGTAACTTGTGTCAGTTTTTTCACCTATCGAACTTCGTCAAGTTCGATCTTAGAGGCAACAGTCCCTTCACCAAGGAACTCTTTTTCCAAAAAGATTGCCTTAAGGCTGACAAACACCTTTTGCTCATCAGCAGGTAGAAATAATACCCTTTGGTCTCTTTTGGGTATCCTATAAAATTACACTTGTCAGACCTAGGTCCTAACTTGTCCGTAATTAAATATTTAACATAAGCCGACACCCCCAAACCCTAAGGTGCGAGAGTACTGGCTTACGTCCTATCCATATCTCATATGAAATTTTGATTACAGACTTACTCAAAACTCTATTTAGAAGGTAACAAGCCGATTCGAGCGCATATCCCCAAAGGAAGATCGGCAGACCAGCAAACCCCATCATGGATCAAACCATGTCCAACATGGTCTGATTCCTCCTTTCAGATACACCATTATGCTGTGGTGTTCCAGGAGGAGTCCATTGAGAGAGAATCCCATTCTCTCCAAGATATGTCAGAAACTCATTGAAAAGGTATTCACCTCCTCGATCAGATCGAAGAGTTTTAATATACTTTCCAGTTTATTTTTCTACCTCATTTTGGAATAGTTTGAACATTTCAAACGACTCCGACTTATGCTTCATTAAATAGACATACCCATACCTCGATAGATCGTCTGTGAAGGTTATGAAGTAGAAATATCCACCTCTTGCACTTGAGCTCATGGGTCCACATACATCAGAATGTACCAGACCCAAGAGTTCACTGGCTCGCTCACCTTTTCCAGTAAAAGGTGACTTGATCATTTTACCAAGAAGACATGACTCACAGGTTGGAAGTGATTCACAATCACCTACTTCAAGAATTTCTTCTTGAGCCAACCTGTTTATCCTGTTCTTATTGATATGACCAGCCTACAGTGCCAAAGGTAGACTTCTGACATATTATCTATTCTAGGGATTTACTAGAGGATTGAACCACATTAACAGGTTGTGATAGAATGTAAATTCTATTATTAAGTTGTCCAACAAATATTGTAACACCATTCAAAATGATATTGCAAACATTTTCTTTTATTAAAAATTGATAACCGTATATGGCCAAAAGATCTACAGAAATAATATTTAATAAAAAGCTTGGACAATAGTGACATTCACTCAGAATTATATTTTGAGAATTGATTATAAGGTTCATGATTCCTAATGCTAGAACTGGAACTTTGCTTCCATCTCCAACATTCACGAATCTCTTGCCTTCATCAAATCTCCTACTGACCTGCAGACCCTGCATCGAATTGCAAATATGATAAGGGCTTCCGGTATCCAATACCCATGCAGTAGTATCACAAATGGAAAAGTTGCAAGGTGTTATCATAAAAGTACCATGCTTCTTCTTTGGCCTGTTCGGGTCCAGTGAGGCAATGTACAGAGGACAGTTTCTCTTCCAGTGCCCCTACTTCTTGCAAAAGAAGCACTCTGCCTGGCTCTGGTCGGGCTTGCACTTCTTGGTCTGAACCTATGCAGACGTGCCAGCATGCAGCTGCACCTTCTTATTCTTCTTCTTCTTGTTCTTCTTCCCTTTCTTAAAGGGTCGACGACCAGAAGAAGACCCTCCCACAACATTCACCGACTCCTTATGGAGCTGGTGATCCTTCTCAAAGTTCTGCAGCAACCCCAACAAGCCGTGGTAGTTCACTGCAGGCTTTGTCATTCGAAAATGAGTAAGGAAGGGAAGGAAGGACTTGGGCAGAGAATTAAGGATCGCATCCTTACCGAGCTGCTCGTGTAGGGGAAAACCTAGTTTACTTAGGTGCTCAATCATTTCGATCATGTATAGTACATGATCAGTGACTGAGACTCCATCCCTCATCCGAGTATTGAAAATGGCACAACTAGTTTTGTACCTTTCAACGTCGTTAGGCATGCCAAAGGAGTCGTTCAACATTTGAAGCATCTCCTGTGGTTGGGCGTTCTTGAACCTGTGGCTAAACTCATCATTCATTGCCACCAGCATAATGCACCGAACGGTGGTGCGGTCGTTGAGCCACTTCTGGTAAGTGTCTCGGACCACCCCTCTAGCATTCGGGGCTGGCTCCTCAGGTGCCGGATCCGTTACTACATAAAGGATCTACTCATGCTCAAGGACGATTTTTAATTTTAGATACCAGCTATCGAAATTAGGTCCCATGAGCTTGTCATTATCTAATAATGATCGGAGCGAAAGGTAGTGGCCATAGCTGCATAAAGAAAAACCAGACCTATATTAGTACATAAATTATTAATACTAAAGACTTGGACTTTAGTTTAAAGTTTCTCCCAATATTTTTATGAACTGGTAGCCTCAACCTCCAATTCGAGGAATTACTTTAATTCCTTAGTGGGTACTAGAATCCACACAGACTACACACGAGTCCAACTTTGGTTGGTCAACCCATGTGCATCTATGGGTAGGTTCATAACCAGTTGTTTCTCTAAACAACTTCTAGTAATTGATTTTGCCCCAGAACCTAATCAGTAGGCTTTGGCCTCTACTGAAAAGATCTGGTTAGGTCCAACCATTAACATGACTTGATTTGGTGAATCAGACCAATAAATGATCAGGCCCAACTTTGGCCGGCCAACCTGACCACCATCAGAAAGACTCAAACCAAATTATCATATTATGAATGATAATTCCATTAGTCAATAAGCACCAGGCCTTTGGGCCTCAAATGATTATTAAACTAATGGACTGATTATCACTCACTTAATGGGAGGCTATGACTTAGTTATCACTATAACTTAATCATTTTAGGGATCTAATAATTTTGAGGATTTTATTAAAGGATAGATGAGAAGAAAATATCATATCCAGCCAATTTCAATCCCTCCATTGACTTCACCAAGTCAGATTAAAAAGGATTTAATTAAAGCCGACATTAGGAGCACCTAAATCAGTCATACTGATTTACCTAATGACATGGGTGAGCCCTAATCACCAAGTGATCTAATGAAAACCTAATTCACCAGGTTGGCCAAGTAAGTGAGATCAGTGGTGGGGATAAGCCATTAACTCGTCAGAGATCGAATCACTACGAGTAGCTTCCGCTTAAAAATCACTGGTCAAACTGCCAAACTTACCTAAGACACCAACCAGTTCATTAGTTTTAATTTGATCAACTTAGTAAATAAGGTTCCACTGCATAGCCATGAATTAAGTCCATCTTGGTCTAGTTAAAGACATGGACCCATTCAACTACAACTATTAGAGTTGAGTCTAGAGTATCCTTGACCTAATCTAATTAAACTTTTGATTAGATTTGACCAATTACTCTAATTTAGTCCATTTCTTTAAGCTAATCTTAGGTCTAACCCATCTAACCCATTGACCCACAAGTTTATGCAATTTTCTTAGGTCTTAATTCACAATTCTAGACCTACTAGACAATACTTAATTCTTTTAATTAAGTATTTGGGTTGATGGGTCAGGGTTTGGCATTTCCAAAATAATTTTTAAATTTGAAAGATTTTATTTTTTGTTCACCAAATATGTTGACTCATTTCACAAATAGATCAGCACATTTCATAAATAGCAATCCTATTGCTAATTACATAACATAAAATAACTCAATCAAAATAAATCATGAATATTTCTTTAGATCTTAGCTAACACATTCATGATAAATTTTACAATTGAATCTATACAATTAATTCTTTCACTGCTTCATCTACATGGGATATAATTACAGCGGCACCCCAACCACCATAGGAGAACCAATCGAATGGGAGGAAAGGGCCTTTAAATCCTACTTTTCTCCTATGACCGGATGGCCATGGCAACCAACCCAATTCGATTACTTGCTACTTGGATCAAGTATATCTAAATATATCAATTTTAAAATTTAAAATTTAAAATTTAAATTTTAAATTTTAAAATTTTGAATTTTAAATTTCAAAATTTAAATTTCAAATTTTGAATTTCAAATTTTGAATTTTGAATTTGAATAACTTTCAAAATTTAAATTTTAAATTTTGAATTTCAAATTTTAAATTTAAACTTTTAGATTACAATTTAATCTACGCATGCAAATATATATATATCATATCTTAAAACCCTGCTCTGATACCATTTGAAGCAAAATTCGGTGCAGGGGTAAAATGATAATTTTAAAACTTTTTCAAAATTATGATTTTACAGTGAAAAGATATTAATTAATCTAATTAATTAATATTAATTTATCCTACACTAAGATCTAAATATATTATATAGCATGTATACATTTAAATTTGAAATTCAAATTTGAACAGTAAACACTTTACTGTAATGTGTTCAGAACACAATATCTTTCTGCGAGTAGTAGATCGCCGCAATCTGATCACCGTCAGGAGAGTCTAATCATCATGATATAGCCACACAGTATGTCTGGCCTCTGTGGATCATCCACACGAAGCTCTCGATCTGATCGACTCCTCACGAGTGCTAGCTCGTTGTAGAGCTCTTTCTATGGTCGATGCTGATCGAACTCCTTCGATCGATGTCTGTCAATTCTTTGGATGCTCTAGATCATCAACAGACATGCTTGAGAGGATGTTGAAGATCTCTCTAAAATTTGATGGACTCACGACACTCGTAGCACACCTTCTCACTTTTTGAACTCCAGGTTGAAACCCTGAAGAACTCACTGAAACCCTGTGCATACTTTTTCTTTCTTTTCTTTCTTTTTCTCTCGGAAGGATATAGACCTTCACCTGGCACACAAGGATTCCTCACACCCAGATTTTCTCTCCTAAATTTTTCCTGCACATGCCCCACTCTTGTCCTCCTTTTAAAATAATGTCAAACGTCTTATCCACGTGAGAGGATAAAGATGAGTAATTGCATATTTGAATTCAAATCAAATTTTGAATTCAAATGGTAATCAATTTATTCCTATCCACTAAGGGCATGAGAAGAGGAGGACGTGGCTTAATTTGTGTGTGAGTGATTTCATGAGAAACATTTTCTCGTGTAATAAATGGGGTGTTAAAAGAGGATAAGGTCAAGGCGCTAAGATTGGTTGCTCATTCAAATTCAAACTTTGTTTTGAATTTGAATGGCCAACCAATCATCCTTATCCACTCATTTGGTGCATTAAAGTAGGGTGTGAGGAGGGCTTTGCATCAGGAAAAATTCATGAGAACTTCCTTCTCGTGAATTCAAATGGGCGCAGTGGAAGTGAGGTGGCGCAGGAAGAATGGGTCAAGGTGGTTTCATTGTTTAAACCAACCTAATTGAACAAAATAAGTTAGGCCCAATTAGACTAATTTAAACCCAACTTAATTAGGCTTAATTAGGATCAATAAAATTCTAATCAAATTAGAAATTGATTAAGCCCAACCCCTGATCATATCAAGGACCAAACCATCTCGACGATTAGGTCAACTCTTAACCTAATCGGGTCAAACCCAACTGAATCCAATTCAATTGGACTTGATCCAAAAATAATTACTCAATCAAATTGAGTTAATTAGTGATCAAATCACTAATTAAATCTCTCATAAATATTGAGTCTAAATTCGATGGGTAATCGGGCATCAGAATTCATCGATATGTAACCCTGATCGAAGAGTCCTAAACCAGTGGGACTCTTGACCCCGGTATCCAAAATGTGTGGAATTCATGATCAGAGAATCCTGATTCTCGATCACAGAATCCCAGACACATAAGACTCATAGTCCATGAGCATTAAGACTCTTCATCAACCATCAGATCAGATAGGAACTTCTAATGTGTGTGACCCCGCAAGTTCGAACCTAAGCCGGTAGCATAGGAACCAATTCCTGTACTAATCGAAGTAACCATCTAGCAATGGTACCCAACGACCGGATAGGTCGAATAGTCAAAATCGCAACACTCAGAACCTACGTGAATATGTTACTGTATAATTCATCCCTTTGATCTCTGTGTTTAGGATGACTTAGGGTTAAATTGTCAACCCTGATTAGATCATCCGAATCGTGCTCAACTCAAAACAGTCCTGTGACTCCTCACAAGGACTACCCTGGTCAAGATTTTGCTAAATTGAAATACGATTGTACACAGCTCCTAAACTGGAGTGGTCAATCTCATCTTGACACACGCACCGACAAGTCAAGTACTTGACTATACCCAGCAGCCTTCCGTCACTGAATTAGAAATTCAGGTAGTCTAGTACCTAAGTATAGTGAGTTGCTTGCAAGTCACCGTGGCGGTCTCAGGTCGGAGGGACATTTATACCCATATTCCATCGGAGCAAATCTTGACAGCAGAAATAGCTCGGAGTCGGTCACGTTCAGTGCAGATGTACCCTTATATCTCACCTGTATGCCATACCAGTGTCTCCATACTCATTGGTTAAGAGGACAACCAACCTATATGGTACACAATGACCTATGCTTGATAAACGTTGTCGTCTTTGGTAACAACGTATCATTTGATCGCGAACAAATTTAAGGACTAAACGATAAATCCTCCTTTGTCGAGTATAAATAGTCCTAAGGACTTCACCACAACATAAGAGTTCATTAGAAGATGAAACATTTTGTGATGAAAATATCAAAATAATTTTTATTAATTCATAATTCATGTACATATATAAAAATGAGCACAACCGTCAACAGACTGATGATTGGCTTTGGGATACTATTCCCAATACAAGGGAGCCCACGCCCTTCTCTTCTCATGCCAAGAGTGGATAAGGATGGGTTGGTTAGTATTTGAATTCAAATTCGATTTGAATTCAAATGAGCAACCACCTATCTTTATCCTCTCACGCGTTTAAGATGCGTCTTGCATTATTTTAAAAGTGAGAAGAAGGTGGGACGTGCGTACGAGATTTCTGAGAAAGAAAAGTGGGTGTGAGGAAGCTTTCTACATGATTTTGAAAAGTTTAAAAATTTTGAGAGGAAAGAAAAGAAAGAGAGTGGGCACAGGCTTTTCGGAGAGTACCCTAGGATTTCTGCTTAGGGTTCGGGAAGTGAAAAGTGAGCTATGAGTGTCGTGAGCCCACAAGATTTTAGGGAGAGCTTTATCAACCTCTCAAGTACATCTACTAACGATCCAGAGCATTTGAGGAGTCGACAGATCAAGATCGAAGGAGTTCGATCAACATCGGCCGTCGAAAGGATTCTGCAATGAACTAGTATTCGTGAGGAGCCGATCAGACTAGAAGCTTCATGTGGATGATCCATAGAGGCCAGACATACTGTGTAGCTATATTATAATGATCAGACCCTCCCGATGGTGATCAGATTATGGTGATCGACTACCCGCACGAAGGTAATGTGTTCTGAACACGTAACAGTAAAATATTTACTGTAGAAGTTTGAATTTTAAATTTAAATACATGCTATATATATCATATTTAGATCCTTGTGTAGGGTTAATACATGTTAGTTAATTAGATTAATTAATAATTTTTATTATAAAATTATAATTTTGAAAAAATTTTAAAATTATCGTTTTACCCCTGCACTCAATTTCACTTTAATAAAGAGTTCTCCATGACCTCCATCAAGTTGAAACTCATGACAGAAGAACTGAATCATACGATAACTATAGAAGTTCGTACATTCATTCTACTGGATTGCCACTACATACTGCTAGGTATCACTAGTAGATTGTGAGACTCATCGAGCGTCATCTTGATGATCGATGATCCTCAAAGGGTAGAATTAAAAATATTTCAATCCATCAAAAAAAATTTTGATGATATTGTGATGGAGATCACAATATATCTCACTATCAGATAGAATAGAACTTATGGGGTCACGCATTAAGGGATTTAATCTCGAATTTATCAATTAAACTTTTGATATTTTAATTGGATTAGGGTTTATGAAAATCCTATTAGGTTTATAAGAATCATGCTAGCTATGGTTAAATCTAATTCTTCTCGGGACTTCGATTTGATCAAGTCCATAATTGAAGAAAAAATAGATAGTTCAAAGCATATATTTTTAAAATTTTATCACAAAAAATAAAAGATTAAATACTTTAATCTTTTAAATATGCCTTAGATCGATCTAAACTACCAATTAAGAACCTATGATATAAAAAATTTATAAATAAAATCTAATCTAAAATAAGAAACTGCATCGATCACATTGATACCCTGAATCTAATCTAACCTTTAGATCACATCGGTTGAGTTCAGAACTCATCACCTTTTCATGGGTCGATGATCTCCACTACTAATAGGCATGGTATGAAGCTCTCATTGATATTGAGTAGCCATACAGATTATCCGGCTTCTACAGATCATCCACTCAAAGTCCTGATCAGATCTTCCTTCGCGGGAGTGCTAGCTCACAGCGAAGGCTCTAGATGGTTGATCCAAGCTCTTTCTTCAAATCTCCTAGACTCCTCTGAAATAAAATATGAAGCTTTACAAGGAAGTGATGGTGTGAGATATTGAACAAGACTCACTCTTGTATTTTTCTTTGCACAAAATCTAGAGTTGAAACCTAGACCCTACACCTCATGCCTGAGAGGAAGAATACTTCCTCTGTTTCTCATGCATGGAAGCCCAACCCACTGTCAACTTTTTGCACCCCAAATCTCAAGTTTCTCACACCAAAAATTAGTTCTAATCTCACACAAAACTGATCCCTTCTTAAGAGTGGCATCCCATAGAATATAAGAATAAGAAAAAGATAGTTTCAGTTCAATTTCAAACATTGGTTGATGCTTATCATCAATTCAAATCAAATTTAAATTAAATTTTAAATCAAATATTATCCTCATCTTATAAACTCAGAGAGAGATTGACCAACATCAGAATGGTATAAAAAATCTCATACAAAAATACTTTATGCATGGAGAAAGGTGATGGCATGAAGAGAAGAGTCCAACTCAATTTAGACTCTAAATTTTCATTCAAATTCAAACCCATTTGAACTCAAATTTAAACCAATCAATTTTTAATTCAAAAAAAATCAAATGTGAATATAGAAAAACTTTTGGGTATGAGAAAAATCCATATAAAAAAAAATTTTCGCATGAAGAATAAGAGGGCGTAGAGAAAGGAGGCGTAAAGAATTTGAATTCGAATTATTTTTTCATCCAATTAGATTTTTAATCCAACAAAATTAGGTTAGATCTAATTGAACTACTAAACTTAATCTAATTAGATAGCAAATAGTTTTGATTAAATTTTAATCAAATCAAAAATTAATCGATCTCAAATCCTGATCAAATCAAGAATTGAACATCCATAGCGATTCGATCATCTCATAACCTAATCGGGTCAAACCAAATTATATCTAATTCAACTAGATTTGATCCAAACCTCAATACTCAATCAAATTAAGCTAATTAGTAATCTAATTATTAATCAATTCTCTTATAATTTATCAATAATTAATGAATTGATTTATTACAACTTTAGGGTTAATCATCAATCAAATTAACTATTTTACCTTAGAGCGATTCTTAACCGTCGATCAATCATATGATCAGTTAGAAACTTCTTTTGAATGTGACCTCATAAATTCAAACCTAAGCCGGTAGTATAGAAGTAATCTTCCTATACTAATCAAAGTGACCATCTAGCAATGATACCTAACATCCAGATAGGTCGAAAGATTATAAAGCATCATTCAAAAATCTATTGGCATATGGTTACCATATAATTCATCCCTTTGATCCAAAGCTCAAGGTGACTTAGGGTTTAACTGTCAACCCTGTTATGATCATCCACATTGTATTTTAATTTTCAAAATCCATCATATGGATTACCCTGATCGAGATTTTACTGAATTAAAATACACTGATACATTAACTCCTAGTTATTCGGAGGGGTCAATTCCATCTTAACTCATACACCAACTTTGCAAGTACTTGACTGTGCCCAAAAATCTTTCATCATTGAACTAAAAATTTAGGTAGTCCGCTATCAAAGCATAGTGAATTGCTTGCAAGTCACTGTGGTGATCTCAAGTCAGAGGGACACTTATACCCATATCTTTCGCAAGCTATTTTTGACAACAGAGTGCTCAGCAGTTGATCACGTTCAGTGAGATATACTCCTACATCTCACTTGCATACCATACCAGTGTCTCCACACTCTTTGGTTAAGAGGACAACCAACGTACATGACACACAACGATCTATATTTGATATAGCTATTGTCCTAATAATAGTATATCATTTGATCATGAACTTAAGATTTAAGGACTAAATGATATATCCTCTAATATCGAATCCAATAGTCCTACGGACTTCATCATATAATGAAAGTTCAAAATAAGATGTACACAGTGATAAAAAAATAAATAATATTTATTAATTTAATAATTTATATATAATTATAATAATAAATACAACCATCAATAGGCTGATGATTGATTTTGAGATATAATTTTCAACAACTCTCACTTGGACAAAAGTCAATCGGTACAGTATCATATACCCATCTTTGATTTATAGTCTTCGAACTCTTTGACACCGAGGGCTTTAGTAAATGGGTCGGTCGGATTCTCCTTTCTATCAATCTTTTGAAGCTTGATGTCATCTCGATCCATGATCTCTCAGACTAGATGGTAGCGGCACAGAATGTGCTTGGTCCACTGATATGACTTCGGTTCCTTCGCTTGAGCAATGGCGCCAGTACTGTCATAATGCAACAAGATGGGGCCATCAAGGGAGATTGCCACTCCAAGCTTGTTGATAAATTTTCATAACCACATAGCTTTCTTTGTAGCATCGGATGCCACGATATATTCCATCTCAAAAGTAGAGTCGGCCACAATGTGCTACTTGAAACTCTTCCAGCAGATCACTCCACCATTCAGGATATAAATATATCCCAATCGCTCTTACTGTCGTCATGATCCAACTAAAAATTAAAGTCGGTAAATCCTATAAGTTTTAAGTCAGATTCTCCACAGATAAGCCACTGATCCTTAGTATTTCTCAAATACTTAAGGATGGTCTTTACGACCTTCCAATGGTTTTTACCTAGATCGGACTAGTATCTGCTCACTACCCCTAGTGAGTATGCCACGTCTGATCGCGTACATGTCATGGCGTACATAATAGATCCCATTATCAAAGCATATAGAATTCTACTCATATGCTCACTCTTTTGAGGAGTTGTCGGACAATCACTCTTCGAGAGAAAATTTTTTTGGCCTATCGGATGCTAGTCTTTCTTGAAATTCTCTATGCTGAACCTTTTCAGCACAATATCAATGTACGTCAATTGGGATAATCCAAAAAATCTTTTAGATCTATCTCTATAGATCTTCATCCCAAGCATGAAAGATGCTTCTCTCAAGTCCTTCATGGAGAACTGTGATGATAGCCAAATTTTTATTTTCTATAATATAGGGATGGTATTTTTTATTAAGAGAATGTTATCCACATACAAAATAAAAAATACTATCACAGAGTTATTAACCCACTTGTATATGCAAGGTTCCTCTCTATTCTTAATGAAGCCATACATTCTTATCACTTTATCAAAATATATGTTTCAACTCCGAGATGTCTGCTTAAGTCCATAAATAGATCTCTGAAGCTTACACACCTTAGACTCATCTGTGAATATAAAATTTTTAGGTTGTATCATATACACCTCTTCTCCCTATTTAAGAAGGCTATTTTCACATCCATTTGTCAGATTTCATAGTCCAGATGTGCTGCTACCGCAAGTATGATCCGAATAGACTTGATTATTACCATAGAAGAAAATATCTCATCATGGTCAATATCATAACACTGACGGTAATTCTTGGCAACCAAACGAACATTATAGGTCTCCACCTTTCCGTTTGCGTCCCTCTTCCTTTTGAAGATCCACTTACACCCAATGGATTTTATCCTTTTAGGTGGATCAACAAATATCCATATATTGTTGACCTTCATGGACTTCATTTTGAATTTCATAGCTTCCATCCACTTATCAAAGTCAGATCTCTGCATCGCATCCATATAGGTGATCGAATCCTCATTATTCTCATTGAGTTCAATCGGATCAACGTCTCGGATCAAAAAATCATAGTATCTATCTGATTGATGTGGTACTCTATTGGATCTCCTTAAAGATATTTCTACAGTAGATTTCGAATTTGATCTAATCAAGTCCAACTCTATGGATTTACTAGATTGTGTCGGTTCTTCACCGATCAAACTTCATCAAGTTCAATCTTTGAGGTATTAGTTCTTTCTCCAAGGAACTTCTTTTTTAAAAAGACTGCCCTATTACTGACGAACACCTTCTGTTTGTCAGCAGGATAGAAGTAATACCCCTTGATCTCTTTTGGATATCCTACAAATAGATACTTGTTAGACCTAGGTTCAAGCTTGTCAGTTTTCAAATGTTTGACATAAGCCGGACATCCCCAAACCCTAAGGTGAGAGAGTGCTGGCTTACGCCCTGTCTACATCTCATGCGATATTTTACTTACGGACTTACTTAAAATTTTATTTAAAATATAATAAGCTGATTTGAGTGTATATCTTTAAAAGGAGATCGACAGACTTGTAAAGCTCATCATAGACCGAACCATGTCTAACAGGGTTCGATTCTTCTTTTCTGACACACCATTAAACTGTGGTGTTCTAAGAGAGATCCATTATAAGAGAATCTCATTCTCTTCTAAGTATGTCAGAAACTCACTGGAGAGGTATTCTCCTCCTTGATCAGATTGAAAAATTTTAATACTCTTTCAAGTTTATTTTTCTACTTCATTACGGAATCGTTTGAACATTTCAAATGATTCTGACTTATGTGTCCTTAAGTAGATGTGCCCATACCTCGATAGATCATCTGTAAATGTAATGAAATAATAATATCTGCCTCTGGCATTGGTGTTCATTGGTCCATATACATCAGATGTATCAAACCTAGAACTTTACTAGCTCGCTCATCTTTTTCAGTTAAAGATGACTTGGTCATTTTTTTCAAAAAGACAGAACTCGCAAGTTGGAAGTGATTCACAATGACTGACTTTGAGAATTTCCTCTTGTGTCAACCTATTTATTCTGTTCTTATTAACATGACCTAACCTACAGTGCCAAAGGTAGATATTAGAGATATCACTAATTCTAGGGCATTTACTGGACGTACACATTACACTAACAGGTTGTGATAATATGTAAATACTATTGTTCAGCTGTCCATTCATCATATTAATATCATTCATCATGATATTAAAATTATTTTTTTTTATTAAAATTTTATAACTGTTTATGGCCAAGAGGCCTACAAAAATAATGTTCAATAAAAAGGAAGAACAAAAGTGACATTCACTAAGAACAATTATATTAAACTTGAATACAAGCTAAATAGTCCCTAATGCTAGAACTGAAACTGATCTTCCATCTCCAACATTAAGAAATTATTTGCCTTCTTCAAATCTCCTACTGACCTGCAGACCCTTCAACAAATTATAAATAATAAAAGAACTTTCGATATCTAATACCCAGGTAGTAGAATTATAAATTGAAAAATTATAAGGTGTAATCATATAATTACCTTGCCTAGCAATAACTTGCTTCTTTCTTGGCCTGTTCGGATCCAAAGAGGTAATACACTGAGGACAATTCCTCTTTCAGTGCCCTTGCTTCTTGTAGTAGAAGTATTCCACCTGACTCTGATTGAACTTGGATTTCTTGGTTTGACTGGGCTTGGGTGCCCCAGCACTTTACACTCTTTTCTTATTCTTCTTATTTTTTGTCTCTTTCTCAAAAGGTTGATGTCTAAAAGAAGACCCTCCCACAACATTCACTGACTCCTTGTGGAGCTAGTGATCTTTCTCAAAGTTCTGCAGCAATCCCAGCAAACATGGTAGTTGACCACAAGCTTTATCATTCGAAAATGAGTAAGAAAAGGGAGGTAGGACTTGAGCAGAGAGTTCAGAATGACATCTTTCTCCAACTGCTCATTTAGGAGAAAGTCGAGCTTGCTTAAGCGCTCAATCATCTCGATCATGTATAGTACATGATCGGTGACTGACGCTCCTTCCCTCATTTAAGCATTGAAGATGGCACAACTAGTCTTGTGCCTCTCAACATCGTTAGGTGTGCCAAAGGACTCGTTTAACATTTGTAACATATCCTGTGGCTGAGCATTCTCGAAATGATGGTTGAACTCATTATTCATTATCGCCAGCATAATATAATGAACCATAGTTCGATCGTTGAGCCACTTCTAATAAGTATCTCTGACCATGCTACGCACATTCGAAGCTAGCTCCTTGAGTACCGGATCTATCAATACATACAAGATCCATTCATGCTTTAGGACTATTTTGAGCTTTTGATACCAGCTATCGAAATTTGATCCCATCAATTTATCACTATCTAATAGTGATCGGAGCGACAAAGTAGTGACCATAACTGCAAAAAGAAAATCAAAACCTAATTAGTATATGAATTGATTAAGCCTAAAGATATAAATTTTAGTCTAAAGATTTTTTCACTACTTTATTCAAATTAGTATCCTCTACCTCCAATTTGAGGAATTACACTAATTTCTTAGTAGGTACTAGAATCCACATGGGCTGCACATGGGTTTGAGTGTGGCTCGGCTAACCCTAGTGCACCTATGGGTAGGTTCTCAACCAATTATTTTACTAAATAATTTTTAGCATTCAATTTTGCCCCAAACACCTCTTCAGTAGGCGTGTGGTGTCTCTATTGAAAGTTCTGGTTAGGTCCCACCATTAACATGCCAGAATTTAGTGTATCTAACAAATGAGTGATCAGTCTTGAGTATGGCTCGGCCAACCTGACCATCATCAGAAAGATACAACTAAATCAACATATTATGAATGATAATTTCAACAGTTAGATGAGCATCAGGCGTGTGGCACCTCCAATGATCATCTAAACTGTTGGACTCATTATCACCTAACTTAATGGGAGGCTATGATCTAATTATCATCATAACTATTTTATTTTTAGGAACATAATAATTTTAGAAGATTTAATTAGTTGAATTGAGAGATGAGAAAAGACTTGACCAATTAATCTTAATCCTCCCACTGACTTTACCAAGTCAGATTAAAAAAGATTAGGCATAAACTAGTCCAGCCAACCAGTCATAAAACCTCCCACTGACTTCATCAAGTCATGAAGAGGACTCAAGATAAGTTGAACTAGGGGCACCTAAATCAATTATACTGATTTTTAGTTAGCATGGGTCAACCTCAATCATTAAGTGATCTAATCAAAACATGTTTCATCATGTTGGCTAGATAAGTGAGATCGGTGGGAGGGATATGTCATTAACTCGATATAGATTCAATCTGTGCGAATAACTCCTAATTAATGACCATCGATCAAAGCTGCCATACTTACCATAGACACTAATTGGTTAGTCATTTTCAATTTGATCAACTTATAGACTTGGGTTCGACTATGGAGCTATGATCAAAATCTATATTGGTCTAATCAAAGACATGGACTTGACCAACTATAACTATTGAAATTGATCAAGAGAAGAAATTGATCCAATCAAAATTAATTTTTAATTAGATTTGATCAATTACTAACATGGTCCATTATCAATGATTTCTAATCCTTGGTCTAACCCAGTTAAATGGACTTGACTCGAGCTAACACATTAACCCATGAATTATAAAATTTATATCTTAGATCTTTGATTCTTAAATCTAGATTGCTTAATTCTCAATTAAGTTTTGGACTGATATGGATTCAGATTTGGTGTTTGAAAATAATTTTTAATTTTATAAAATATTTTTACAATCAATCATCTAATGATCAAAATGCTAATTTTAGATTTAATATATATTATTTCAAATTTAAAATAAAATTTAATTTTTTTTTTCATTGTTCATCATCATGAAAAAGATCGTACAGTACCCCTACATGCCATAGGAGACCCATCGAATGGATAAATAGAGTTGCAAAATTCTGATTTCTCCTATGATCGGATAGCTATGAAGATCTATCCAATCAGATTACTATACTACTCAGATTTTAAATTAATTATTTAGATCTAATCTAAATAATTAAAATCAGATTTTATAAAGATCAGTACAAATTAGGATAACTTTTGCACTGTAAGGGGTAAACCTTACAGTAAGATAACCTTATATCAATTTGTGCGATTAGATCTATAATTAATTTTAGATCTAAATATCATATATCAGATCTAATCTAAATTAAATTATAGATCTAAATACATATAATATCAGGTTATATGCAAAAAAATTCATGTCATAAGAAATCAGGCTCTGATACCAATTGAAAAAAAAATGGATAGTTCAAAGCATGTATTTTTAAAATTTTATCATGAAAAATAAAAGATTAAGTACTTTAATCTTTTAAATATACCTTAGATCAAATCTAAACTATCAATTAAGAATCTATAATATAAAAAATTTACATATAAAATCTGATATAAAACAGAAAACTGCATTGATCACAATGATGTTCTGAATCTGATCTAACCTTTAGATCACATCGGTTGAGTTTAGAACTCATCACCTTTTCATAGATCGATGATCTCCACTATTGGTAGGCATGGTATGAAGCTCTCACTAATATCGAGCAACCACACAGGTCATCCAACCTCTACAGATCATCCACTCGAAGTCCTGATCGAATCTTCCTTCGTGGGAGTGCTAGCTCGCGTCGAAGGCTCTAGATGACTGATCCAAGCTCCTTTCTTTAGATCTCCTAGACTCCTCTAGATTAGAAGATGAAGCTTTACAGAGAGATAGTGGTGTGAGAGATTGAATATATTGAGAATTATGTCTTAAAATTAATCATGTGATGATTGAGTTCATCCTTGATATGAATTATTGATCAATTGAATAATAGTTATTCTGACCTTTTTTTTTACAAAGTGACACCTTCTTTGAACTCTTGTACTGTGATGAAGTCCCTAGAACTATGCTAGTGTACGATAAAAATGTCAGAATAACTTTTGTGACTAAATGATACGTCATTATGGAACAATGATGTTTATCGAGTGGAGGTTGTTGTGTGCCATATGGGTTGGTTGTCCTTTTAACTAAAGAGTGTGGTGACACTGATATGGCATACAGATAAGATGTAGGGGCACATCATCACTGAACAAGTGACTCACTTGCTGAGTATTCTGTTGTCAAAAGCTGCTCGTGAAACATATGGGTGTAAGTGTCCTTCAGACCTTAGATCACCATAGTGACTTACAAGCAACTCATTGTGCTTTGGTGTCAAACTATCTGAATTTCTAATACAGTGATGGAAGGCTACTTGGTACAATCAAGTACTTACGAAGTCTGTACATGGATTAAGATGGGATTGATCCCTCCAGATTATTGGAGTTGATGTATCACTGTATTTGAATTTAATAAAGTCTTGGCCAGGATAATCTATGAGATAGATTTGAAAGGTTGAAATATAATGCGGATGAAGCAATCTCGATTGACAGTTAACCTGAGACCATCCTAGAGCATTCAGGATCAAAAGAAAAAATTATACGATAACCACGTGTGTGTTGAAAATAGTATCCCAAAGCCAATCGTCAGCCTGTTGATGGTTGTGCTAATCTTGTATTAGTATATGAATTATAAATAAATAAAAATTATTTTGATATTTTTTATCACAAATTATTTCATCTTCTAAAGAACTCCTGTGTTGTGGTGAAGTCCTTAGGACTATTTAGACTTGACAAAAGAGAATTTGTCGTTTAGTCCTTAAACCTGTTTGTGACCAAATGATATGTTGTTACCAAGACAACAATGTTTATCAAGTATAGGTCATTGTGTGCCATATGGGTTGGTTGTCCTTTTAACCAAGGAGTGTGGAGACACTGATATGGCATACAGGTGAGATATAAGGGTACATCTGCACTGAACATGACTGACTCCAGAGCTATTTCTGCTATCAAGATTTGCACTGATGGGTTATGGGTATAACTGTCCCTCCGACCTGAGACCGCCACGATGACTTGCAAGCAACTCACTGCACTTAGGCACTGGACTACCTGAATTTCTAATTCAGTGATGGAAGGATGCTGGGTGTAGTCAAGTACTTGACTTGTCGGTGCGAGTGTCAAGATGGGATTGACCACTCCAGTTCAGGAGCTGTGTACAGTCGTATTTTAATTTAGCAAAATCTTAGCCAGGGTAGTCCTAGTGAGGAGTCACAGGACTATTTGAATTGAGCACGATTCGGATGATCTAATCAGGGTTGATAGTTTAACCCTGAGTCGTCCTATACACAGGGGTCAAAAGGGATGAATTATATAGTAACCATATTCACGTAGGTTCTAAATATTACGATTACGACTATTCGACCTATCTGAACATCGGGTACCATTGCTAGATGGTCACTTTGATTAGTACAGAAATTGATTCCTGTGCTACCGGCTTAGGTTCGAACCTGCGGGGTCACACACATTAGAGATTCCTATCTGATCTGATGGCTGATGAAGAGTCCTAATGCTCATGGACTATGAGTCCTACATATCTGGGACTCTATGATCGAGAATCAGGATTCTCTGATCATGAGTCCCACACATTTTGGGTATCGGGGTCAAGAGTCCCACTGGTTTGGGACTCTTCGATCAAGGTTTCATATCGATGGACTTTGATATCTGATTGCCCATCGAATTTGGACTCAGTATTTATGAGAGATTTAATTAGTTATTTGATTGCTAATTAACTCAATTTGATTGAGTAATTATTTTTGGATCAAGTCCAATTGAATTGGATTCAGTTGGGTTTGACCCGATTAGGTTAAGTGTTGACCTAATCGTCGAAGTGGTTTGGTTCCTGATTTGATCAGGGGTTGGGCTTAGTCAATTCCTGATTTGATTAAAATTTTATTGAGTCTAATTAAGCCTAATTATATTGAATTTAAATTAGTCTAATTGGATCTAACTTATTTTAATTAAGTTGATTCAATTAGGTTGATTTAAAATCAGAAACCACCTTGACCTCAACTCCCTGCGCCACCTCACTTCTTCTGCGCTCATTTGAATTCACGAGAAGCAACTTCTCGTGAATTTTCTCCCATGTAAAGGCCTTCCCATGCCCCACATTTTTGCACCATATGGGTGGATAAAGATGGTTGGTTGGCCATTCAAAGTCAAAAGAAAGTTTGAATTTGAATGAGCAACCAATCCATGCGCCACCTAGCCTTATCCTTGCGCCATTTGTTTTACACGAGAAAGAGTTTCTCGTGTAAATTCTCCATGCACAAGAGAAGCCATGCCTCCTCTCTTCTCATGTGTAGAGTGGATAGGAATGAGTTAGTTGGCATTTGAATTCAAATTCAATTTGAATTCAAATGAGCAACCACTTATCTTTATCCTCTCACGTGATAAAAATGCTGCAAAGATGCGGTCTTACATCATTTTAAAAAGGAGATAAGAGAGGGCGTATGCATGGGATATCTAAAAATAAAAAGGATGGCGTGAGAGAGGTTTCTTGCATGAGAAAAGAAAAGAAAAAGATAAGAAAAGAAAAAAACAAGTGGGCACTAGTTTCTTCGAAGTGTACCCTAGGGTTTTGGCTTAGGGTTTGGGAAGTGAGAACGTGAGCTACGAGTGTCGTGAGCCCACCAAACTTCAAGGAGAGCATCATCAATCTCTCTACAATCTTTGCTAATGATCCAGAGTATTCGAGGAGTCGACAGACATCGATCGAAGGAGTTCGATCAACATCGGCCATTAAAAAGGTACAGTCACGAACTAGCATTTATGAGGAGCCGATCAGATCGAAAGCTTCATGTGGATGATCTGCAGAGGTCAGACATACTGTGTGGCTATATTGCAATGATCAGACTCTCCGACGGTGATCAGGTTGCGGTGATCAACTATCCGCATAAAGGTAATGTGTTCTGAACACATAGCAGTAAATTATTTACTATAGAATTTTGAATTTCAAATTTAATTATTTACTGTAAATTATTTATAGTAAATTATTTACTGTAAGATAAATATATATTAATTAATTAGATTAATTAATAATTTTCACTATAAAATAGTGATTTTAAAGTTTTAAAATTACCATTTTACCCCTGCACTAAAATTCTCTTCAATTAGTATTAGAGCGGGTTCTAAAATATGATATATATTTGCATGTGTAGATTAAGTTATAATCTAACAGTTTAAATTTGAAATTTAAAATTTAAAATTTGAAATTTATTCAAAATTTAAAATTCAAAAATTTAAAATTCAAAATTTAAAATTTGAAATTTGAAATTCAAAATTCAAAATTCAAAAAATTGAAATTAAAAATTAAAAATTAAAAATTTATTTGAAATTTTAAATTTGAAATTCAAAATTTGAAATTCAAAAATTTGAAATTCAAAAATTTGAAATTTGAAATTTATTTGAAATTTAAAATTTGAAATTTAAAATTTAAATTTTAAAATTGATATATTTAGATATACTTGATCCAAGTAGCAAGTAGTCTAATTGGGTTGGTTGCCATGGTCGTCCGGTCATAGGAGAAAAGTAGGGTTTAAAGGCCTTCTCCTCCCATTCGATGGGATTCTTCTATGGCGGTAGGGGTGCCGCTGTAATTATATCCCATGCAGATGAAGGAGCGAAAGGACTTAATTGTAAAGGTTCAACTATAAAATTTATCATAAATATGTTAGATTAGATCTAAAAGAATATTCATGATTTATTTTGATTGAGTTATTTTCTATTATGTAATTAGTAATAGGATTGCTGTTTATGAAATATGCTGATCTGTTTGTGAAATGAGTCAACATATTTGGTGAATAGAAAATAAAACCTTTCAAATTTGAAAATTATTTTTGAAATGCCAAACCCTGACCCATCAGCCCAAATACTTAATTAAAAAAATTTAGTGTTGTCAAGTTGTTCTAGAATTATGAATTAAGACCTAAGATAATTGCATAAACTTGTGGGTCAATGGGTTAGATAGATTAGGTCCATAATTAGGTTAGACCTAAGGTTAGCTTAAAGAAATAGATTAAATTAGAGTAATTGATCAAATCTAATCAAAAGTTGAATTAGATTAGGTCAAGGACACTCTAGACTCAACTCCAATAGTTGTAGTTGAATGGGTCCATGTCTTTAACTAGACCAAGATGGACTTAATTCATGGCTACACGGTGGAATCCTATTTACTAAGGTGATCAAATTAAAACTAATGAACTGGTTGGTGTCTAAGGTAAGTTTGACAGTTTGACCAATGGTTCTTAAGTGGGAGCTACACACATTGATTCGATCTCTGACTAGTTAATGGCATATCCCCACCACTGATCTCACTTACCTGGCCAACCTGGTGAGTTAGGTTTTGATTAGATCACTTGGTGATTAGGGCTCACCCATGTCATTAGGTAAATCAGTGTGACTGATTTAGGTGCTCCTAATGCTGGCTTTAATTAAATCTTTTTTAATCTGACTTGGTGAAGTCAGTGGGAGGATTAAAATTGGCTGGTTAATTTCTTCTCTTCTATCCTTTAATAAAATTTTCAAAAATTATTAGGTCCTTAAAATGATTAAGTTATAGTGATATTTAAGTCATAGCCTCCCATTAAGTGAGTGATAATGAGTCCATTAGTTTAATAATCACTGGAGGCCCAAAGGCCCGATGCTTATTGACTAATGGAATTATCATTTATAGTATGATAATTTGGTTGAGTCTTTCTGATGGTGGTTAGGTTGGCTGGCCAAAGTCGGGCCTGATCATTTATTGGTCTGATTCACCAAATCAAGTCATGTTAATGGTTGGACCTAACCAGATCTTTTCAGTGGAGGCCAAAGCCTACTGATGAGGTTCTGAGGCAAAATTAATTACTAGAAATTATTTAGAGAAACAACTGGTTATGAACCTACCCATAGATGCACATGGGTTGACCAACCAAAGTTGGGCTCGTGTATAGTCTGTGTGGATTCTAGTACCCACTAAAGAATTAAAGTAATTCTTCGAATTGGAGGTTGAGGCTATCAGTTCGTAAAAATACTGGGAGAAACTTTAGACTAAAGTCCAAGTCTTTAGTATTAATAATTTATACACTAATAAAGGTCTGATTTTCCTTTATGCAGCTATGGCCACTACCCTGTCGCTTCGGTCATTATTAGATAATGACAAGCTCATGGGACCTAATTTCGATAGCTGGTATCAAAAATTTAAAATCATCCTTGAATATGAGCGAATCCTTTATGTAGTAACAGATCCGGCACCCGAGGAGCCAGTCCCGAATGCTAGAGGGACGGTCTGAGACACTTACTAGATATGGCTCAATGACCGCACCACCGTTCGATGCATAATGCTGGCGGCAATGAATGATGAGTTCAGCCACAGGTTTGAGAATGCCCAGCCGCGGGAGATGCTTCAAATGTTGAACGACTCCTTTGGCACGCCTGACGATATTGAAAGGCACAAAACTAGTGTGCCATTTTCAATGCTCGGATCAGAGATGGGGCTTCAGTCACTGATCATGTACTGTACATGATCGAAATGATTGAGCGCCTAAGTAAACTGGCTTTCCCTTGCACGAGAAGCTCGATAAGGATGCGATCCTTAATTCTTTGCCCAAGTCCTTCCTCCCCTTCCTTACTCATTTTCGAATGACAAAGCCTGCAGTGAACTACCACGACTTATTGGGGTTGCTGCAGAACTTTGAGAAGGACCACCAGCTCCATAAGGAGTCGGTGAATGTTGTGGGAGGGTCTTTTTCTGGTTGTTGACCCTTTAATAAAAGGAAGAAGAACAAGAAGAAGAAGAATAAGAAGGTGCAGTCGCATGCTGGGACGTTTGCACAGGGTCAGACCAAGAAGCGCAAGCCTGATCAGAGCCAGGCGGAGTGCTTCTTTTGCAAGAAGCAGGGGCACTGGAAGAGGAACTGTCCTCTATACATTGCCTCCCTGGACCCGAACAGGTCGAAGAAGAAGCAAGGTAATTATATGATAACACCTTGCAACTTTTTCATTTGTGATACTACTGCCTGGGTATTGGATACCAGAAGTCCTTATCATATCTGTAATTCGATGCAGGGTCTGTAGGTCAGTAAGAGATTTGATGAAGGCAAGAGGTTCCTGAATGTTGGAGATGGAAGCAAAGTTCCAGTTCTAGCTTTAGGAATCATGAACCTTGTAATCAATTCTCATAATGTAATTCTGAGTAAATGTCAGTATTGCCCAAATTTTTTATTAAATATTATTTCTGTAGGTCTTTTGGCCATGTATGGTTATGAATTTTAATAAAAAAAAATATTTACAATATCATTTTGAATGGTGTTACAATATTTGTTGGACAACTAAATAATAAAATTTACTTACTATCACAGCCTGTTAATATGGTTCAAACCTCCGGTAAATGCCCTAGAATAGATAATGTGTCAGAAGTCTACCTTTGGCACTGTAGGCTAGGTCATATCAATAAGAACAGGATAAACAGGTTGGCTCAAGAAGAAATTCTTGAAGTACGTGATTGTGAATCACTTCCAACCTATGAATCCTGTCTTCTTGGAAAGATGATCAAGTCACCTTTTACTGAAAAAGATGAGCGAGCCAGTGAACTCTTGGGTCTAGTACATTCTGATGTATGTGGACCCATGAGCTCAAGTGCAAGAGGTGGATATTTCTACTTCATAACCTTCACAGACGACCTATCGAGGTATGGATATGTCCACTTAATGAAGCATAAGTCAGAGTCATTTGAAATGTTCAAACTATTCCAAAATGAGATAGAACAATAAACTGGGAAGTGTATTAAAACTCTTCGATCTGACCGAGGAGGTAAATACCTTTCCAATTAGTTTCTGACATATCTTGGAAGAATGGGATTCTCTCTCAGTGGACTCCTCTTGGAACACCACAGCATAATGGTGTATCTGAAAGGAGGAATCAGATCTTGTTGGACATGGTTCGATCCATGATGGGGTTTGCTGGTCTGCCAATCTCCCTCTGGGGATATGCACTCGAATCGACTTGTTACCTTCTAAATAGAATTTCAAGTAAGTCTGTAACCAAAACGCCATATGAGATATGGATAGGACGTAAGCCAGTACTCTCGCACCTTAGGGTTTGGGGGTGTCTGGCTTATGTTAAACGTTTAATTACGAACAAGCTTGGACCTAGGTCTGACAAGTGTAATTTCATAGGATACCCAAAAGAGACCAAAGGATATTATTTCTACCTAGCTGATGAGCAAAAGGTGTTTGTCAGCCTTAAGGCAATCTTTTTGGAAAAAGAGTTCCTTGGTGAAGGGACTGTTGCCTCTAAGGTCGAACTTGAGGAAGTTCGATAGGTGGAAAAATCGACACAAGTTGCTAAACCTAAACTGAATTTGGTTAGATCAGATCCGGAGCCCATTGTTCATGCACCCTTAAGGCGGTCTGGTAGAGTACCACGTCAACCAGACAGATACTATGGTTTCTTGGTCCGGGACAGCGATCCTGTCGAACTTGATGAAAATGATGAGGATCTGATCACCTACATGGATGCAATGCAGAGACCTGACTCTGAGAAATGGCTAGAGGCCATGAAATCCAAAATGGAGTCCATGAAGGTCAACGATGTGTGGACATTGGTTGACCCACCCGAAGGAGTAAAACCCATAGGGTGTAAGTGGGTCTTCAAGAGGAAGAGGGGTACAGATGGAAAGGTGGAAACCTATAAAGCCCATCTGGTTGCCAAGGGATATCTCAACGTTATGG
Organism: Elaeis guineensis; assembly: GCF_000442705.2. NCBI lineage: Eukaryota > Viridiplantae > Streptophyta > Magnoliopsida > Arecales > Arecaceae > Elaeis > Elaeis guineensis. The sequence continues at coordinate 66,871,103 of NC_026003.2, forward strand.
TATAGACTATGACGAGATATTTTCTCCTGTGGCAATGCTCAAATCCATTCGGATTATGCTTGCGATAGTTGCCCATCTAGACTATGAAATCTAGCAGATGGATGTGAAAACAGCTTTCCTAAATGGTGAGCTGGATGAAGAGGTGTATATGATACAACCTGAAGGATTCACATCCACAAATGAGTCTAAGGTGTGCAGGCTACAGAGATCCATTTATAGACTTAAGTAGGCATCCCAGAGTTGGAACATACATTTTGATAGGACGATCAAGACGTATGGCTTCGTTAAGAATGGAGAAGAGCCCTGCATTTATAAGTGGGCTAATGGTCCAATAGTGGTATTTCTTGTATTGTATGTAGATGACATTCTGTTAATCGGAATGATGTCCCTACATTACAGGGAATAAAGATTTGGCTGTCGTCATAGTTCTCCATGAAGGATCTGGGAGAAGCTTCCTACATCCTAGGGATGAGGATCTATAGGGATAGATCTAAAAGGTTGCTTGGATTATCCCAGTCCACATACATTGATACTATGCTGAAGAGGTTCAGCATGGAGAATTTTAAGAAAGGTTATCTACCGATAGGCCATGGAATTTCTCTCTAAAAAAAGAATTATCTGTCAACACCTCAAAAGAGAGAGCGAATGGGTAGAATTTCATATGCTTCGACATAGGATCTATCATGTACGTCATGACATATACACGACCAGATGTGGCATACTCACTAGGGGTAGTGAGTAGATATCAATCTGATTCAAGAGAAAATCACTGGAAGGTTGTTAAAACCATCCTGAAGTATTTGAGAAATACTAAGGACCAGTAGCTTGTTTATGGTGAATCGGACTTGAGACTTATAGGGTTTACAGACTCTAGTTTCCAATCTGATCACGATGATTGCAAGAGTGTGTCGGGATTTATTTTTACCCTTAATGATGGGGCTGTCTGCTGGAAGAGTTCCAAGCAGCACACAGTGGCTGATTCAGTTTGCGAGGCAGAGTATGTCACTGAATCAGATGCTGCCAAAGAAGTGGTGTGGCTGAGAAAATTCATCACCGAGCTCGGAGTAGCACCCTCCCTTGTTGGTCCTGTTCTGCTCTACTATGACAGCTTTGGAGCTATTGCTCAGGCAAAGGAACTGAAGGCACACCAGCAGATGAAGCATATTCTGTGCCACTACCATCTCATCCGGGAAATCATGGATCGAGGTGACGTCGACCTTCAGAAGATCGATGAAAAGGAGAACCTGACCGACCCATTCACTAAAGCCATTGCGGTGAAGGAGTTCGATGACTTCAAGTCGAAGATGAGTATTAGATACTGCACCGATTGGCTTTAGGCCGAGTGGGAGATTGTTGGGAATAGTGTCCCAAAGCCAATCGTCAGCCTGTTGACGATTGTGTTAATTCTTGTATTAGTATATGAATTATAAATAAATAAAAATTATTTTAATATTTTTTATTACAAATTGTTTCATCTTTTAATGAACTCCTATGTTATGGTGAAGTCCTTAGGACTATTTAGACTCGACAAAGGAGGATTTGTCGTTTAGTCCTTAAACCTGTTCGTGATCAAATGATACATTGTTACCAAGGACAATAACGTTTATCAAGTATAGGTCATTGTGTGCCATATGGGTTGGTTGTCTTCTTAACCAAGGAGTGTGGAGACACTGGTATAGCATGCAGATGAGATGTAAGGGTACATCTGCACTGAATGTGACCGACTCTGGAGCTATTTCTGCTGTCAAGATTTACTTCGATCGGATATGGGTATAACTATCCCTCCAACCTGAGACCGCTATGGTGACTTGCAAGCAACTCATTGCACTTAGGCACTGGACTACCTGAATTTCTATTTCAGTGACGGAAGGATGCTGGGTGTAGTCAAGTACTTGACTTGTCGGTGCATGTGTCAAGATGAGATTGACCACTCCAGTTTAGGAGCTGTGTATAGTCATATTTCAATTTAGCAAAATCTTAGCCAGGGTAGTCCTAGTGAGGAGTCACAGGACTGTTTGAATTGAGCATGATTCGAATGATCTAATCAGGGTTGACAGTTTAACCCTGAGTCATCCTATGCACAGGGGTCAAAAGGGATGAATTATATAGTAACCATATTCACGTAGGTTCTGAGTGTTGCGATTGTGACTATTTGATCTATCCAGACATTAGGTACCATTGCTAGATGGTCACTTCAATTAGTACAGGAATTGGTTCCTGTGCTACCGGCTTAGGTTCGAACCTGCGGGGTCACACACATTAGAGGTTCCTATCTGATCTGATGACTGATGAAGAGTCCTAATACTCGTGGACTATGAGTCCTACATGTCTGGGACTCTGTGATCAAAAATTAAGATTCTCTGATCACGAGTCCCACACATTTTGGGTATCGGGGTTAAGAGTCCCACTGGTTTGGGACTCTTTGATCAAGGTTTCATATTGATGGACTTTGATACCCGATTGCCCATCGGATTTGGATTCAGTATTTATGAGGGATTTAATTAGTAATTTGATCACTAATTAACTCAATTTTATTGAGTAATTATTTTTGGATCAAGTCCAATTGAATTGGATTCAGTTGGATTTGACCCGATTAGGTTAAGTGTTGACCTAATTGTCGAAGTGGCTTGGTCCCTGATTTGATCAGGGATTGGGCATAGTCAATTCCTGATTTGATTAGAATTTTATTGAGCCTAATTAAGTCTAATTATGTTGGGTTTAAATTAGTCTAATTGGACCTAACTTATTTTAATTAAGTTGGTTCAATTAGGTTGATTTAAAATCAGAAACCACCTTGACCTCAACTCTCTGCGCCACCTCACTTCTTCTACGCTCATTTGAATTCATGAGAAGCAACTGAAGCAAAAATTTAGTGTAGGGGCAAAATGGTAATTTTAAAACTTTTTCAAAATTACTATTTTATAGTGGAATTATTAATTAATCTCATTAATTAATACTAATTAACCCTACACTAAGATCTAAATATGATACAACAGCATGCATTTAAATTTGAAATTCAAATTTGAATCAGTAAACGTTTTACAGTACTGTGTTCAGAACACATCACCTTTTGCGGGTAGTCGATCACCGCAATTTGATCACCGTCGGGGGGCTCTGATCGTCATGTCACAGCCACACAAATGTCTGGCCTCTGTGGATCATCCACATGAAGCTCCCGTCTGATCAGCTCCTCACGAATGCTAGTTCGTGATTTCACCCTTTTGATGGTAGATGTTGATCGAACTCCTTCGATCGATGTGTGCTGACTTCTCGGATGCTCTGGATCATCTGCACAGTTGCTTGAGAGGCTGATCGATCTCTCTCTAAAATTTGGTAGACTCACGACACTCGTGGCACACCAATCTCACTTCCCGAACCCTAGGTAGAAACCCTAGGGTACACACCAAAAACCCTGCGCCCAATTTTCTCTCTTTTCTTTCTTTTTCTCTCGGAAGGTTTTGGACCTTCACCTTACACAGAAGCCTTCCTCATGCCTCAAAGTTTTTCTCCTAAATTTTCTACACACGTCCCACCTTTCTCCTCTTTTTAAAACAACATCGAACGTGTCTTATCCGCGTGAGAGGATAAAGACAAGAGGTTACACATTTGAATTCAAATCAAATTTGAATTCAAACGAAAACCAACTTATCCCTATCCTTTTGGGTGTGAGAAGAGAAGGGGCATGACTCTTTGTGTGTGGAAAATGTTTCATGACAAACCTTTTCTCATGTAAGTAATGTGGTGCACAAAATGGATAAGGATGAAAGGGCAAGTGATAAGTTATCCATTCAAATTCAAACATGCTTTGAATTTGAATGGCTAACTAATTATTTTATCTATCCATATGGTGGACAAATGAGGGTGTGGAGAAGGGTTTTGCATGAGAAAAATTTCATGAGAAGTTTCTTCTCGTGAATTCAAATGGGTGCAAGGAAGTTGGGTGTCGCAGGAAATTTAAAACAAGGTGGTTTGATTCAAATTGAGCCAACCTAGTTTAAAATAGGTTAAGCACAATTAGACCAGATTAAACCCAATATAATTAGGCTTAATTAGGCTCAATAAAATCCTAATCAAATTAAGAATTAACTAAACCTAACCCCTGATCGAATCAGGGACTAAACCACCTTAGCGATTAGGTCAACATTTAACCTAATCAGATCAATCCAAACTGAATCCAATTCAATTGGATTGATCTAAAAATAATTACTTAATCAAATTGAGTTAATTAGTGATTAAATTACTAATTAAATCTCTCATAAATATTGAGTCCAAATCGATGGGCAATCAGGCATCAGAGACCATCGATATGAAACCCTGATCAAGGAGTTCAAATTTCAAATTCAAAATTTGAAATTCAAAATTTTGACCCCGGTACCCAAAATATGTGGAACTCATGATTAGAGAATCCTAATTCTCAATCATAGAGTCTCAGATAGATAAGACTCATAATCAGCCATCAGATCGGAAAGGAACCTCTAATGTGTGTGACTCCGCAGGTTCGAACCTAAGCCGGTAGCACAGGAACCAATTTCTGTACTAATCGAAGTGACCATCTAGCAATGGTACCCGACGATCGGATAGGTCGAATAATCGCAATCGCAACATTCAGAACCTACGTGAATATGGTTACCGTATAATTCATCCCTTTTGACCCCTGTGTTTAGGACGACTCAGGGTTAAACTGTCAACCCTAATGATATCATCCGAATCGTGCTCAACTCAATTAGTCCTGTGACTCCTCACTAGGACTACCCTGGCCAAGGTTTTGCTAAATTGAAACACGACTGTACACAGCTTCTAAACTGGAGTGGTCAATCCCATCTTGACACACGCACCGACAAGTCAAGTACTTGACTACACCCAGCAACCTTCCGTCACTGAATTAAAAATTCAGGTAGTCCAGTGCCTAAGTGCAGTGAGTTGCTTGCAAGTCACCGTGGTGGTCTCAGGTCAGAGGGACATTTATACCCATATCCCATCGGAGCAAATCTTGACAGCAGAAATAGCTCCGGAGTTGGTCATATTCAGTGCAGATGTACCATTACATCTCACCTGTATGCCATACCAGTGTCTCCACACTCTTTGATTATGAGGACAACCAACCCATATGGCACACAACGACCTATGCTCGATAAACGTTGTCGTCCTTGGTAACAACGTATCATTTGATCGCGAACATGTTTAAGGACTAAGCAACAAATCCTCCTTGTCGAGTCTAAATAGTCCTAAGGACTTCACCACAACACAGGAGTTCATTAGAAGATGAAATATTTGTGATGAAAAAATACCAAAATAACTTTTATTTATTTATAATTCATGTACTAATACAAAAAGGAGTACAACCATCAACAGGCTGACGATTGGCTTTGGGACACTATTCCCAACAATCTCTCACTTGGCCTAAAGCCTATCGGTGCAGTATCTAAAACCCATCTTCGAATTGTAGTCGTTGAACTCCTTCACCGCAATGGCTTTAGTGAATGGGTCGGCTAGGTTCTCCTTCCCGTCGATCTTCTGAAGGTCGACGTCACCTCGATCCACGATCTCCTGGATGAGATGGTAGCGGTGCAGAATATGCTTCGTCTGCTGGTGTGCCTTTGGTTCCTTTGCCTGAGCAATGGCTCCCGAGCTGTCGCAGTAGAGCAGAACTGGACCAACAAGGGAGGGTGCTACTCCGAGCTCGGTGATGAATTTCCTCAGCCACACCGCTTCTTTGGCAGCATCTGATGCAGCAATATACTCCGCCTCGCATACTGAATCAGCCACAGTGTGCTGCTTGGAACTCTTCCAGCAGACAGCCCCACCATTAAGGGTAAAAATAAATCCGGACACACTCTTGCAATCATCACGATCAGACTGGAAACTAGAGTCTGTAAACCCTATAAGTCTTAAGTCCGATTCACCATATATAAGCCACTGGTCCTTAGTATTTCTTAAATACTTCAGGATGGTTTTAACAACCTTCCAGTGATTTTCTCCTGGATCAGATTGGTATCTACTCACTACCCCTAGTGAGTATGCCACATCTGGTCGTGTACATGTCATGGCGTACATGATAGATCCCACTGCCGAAGCATATGGAATCCTACCCATACGCTCTCTCTCTTGAGGTGTTGTCGGACAATCCCTCTTCGAGAGAGAAATTCCATGGCCTATCGGTAGATAGCCTTTCTTGAAATTTTCCATGCTGAACCTTTTCAGCATAGTATCAATGTACGTGGACTGGGATAAGCCAAGCAACTTTTTGGATCTATCCCTATAGATCCTCATCCCTAGGATGTAGGAAGCTTCTCCCAGATCCTTCATGGAGAACTGTGACGATAGCCAAATCTTTATTCCCTATAATGCAGGGACATCATTCCTGATTAAGAGAATGTCATCCACATACAATACAAGAAATACTACTACTGGACCATTAGCCCACTTATAAATATAGGGTTCTTCTCCGTTCTTAACGAAGCCATACGTTTTGATCGTCCTATCAAAATGTATGTTCCAACTCCGAGATGCCTGCTTAAGTCCATAAATGGACCTCTGTAGCTTGCACACCTTAGACTCATCTGTGGATGTGAACCCTTCAGGTTGTATCATATACACCTCTTCGTCCAGCTCTCCATTTAGGAAAGCTGTCTTCACATCCATCTGTCAGATTTCATAGTCTAGATGGGCAGCTATCGCAAGCATAATCCGAATGGATTTGAGCATTGCCACAGGAGAAAACATCTCGTCATAGTCTATACCATAACGTTGACGATATCCCTTGGCAACCAGACGAGCTTTATAGGTCTCCACCTTTCTGTCTGCACCCCTCTTCCTTTTGAAGACCCACTTACACCCTATGGGTTTTACTCCTTCGGGTGGGTCAACCAATGTCCACACATCGTTGACCTTCATGGACTCCATTTCGGATTTCATGGCCTCTAGCCATTTCTCAGAGTCAGGTCTCTGCATTGCATCCATGTAGGTGATCGGATCCTCATCATTTTCATCAAGTTTGATAGGATCACCATCTCGGACCAAGAAACCATAGTATCTGTCCGGTTGATGTGGTACTCTACCAGACCGCCTTAAGGGTGCATAATCAATGGGCTCCGGATCTGATCTAATCAAATCCGGTTCAGGTTCAGTAACATGTGTCGGTTTTTCCACCTGTCGAACTTCGTCAAGTTCAACTTTAGAGGCAACAGTTCCTTCACTAAGGAACTCTTTTCTAAAAAGATTGCCTTAAGGCTGACAAACACCTTTTGCTCATCAGCAAGGTAGAAATAATACCCTTTGGTCTCTTTTGGGTACCCTATAAAATAACACTTGTCAGACCTAGGTCCAAGCTTGTCTGTAATTAAACGTTTAACATAAGCCGGACACCCCCAAACCCTAAGGTGCGAGAGTACTGGCTTACGTCCTATCCATATCTCATATGGCATTTTGGCTACAGACTTACTCGAAACTCTATTTAGAAGGTAACAAGCCGATTCGAGCGCATATCCCCAGAGGAAGATCGGCAGACCAGCAAACACCATCATGGATCGAACCATGTCTAACAGGGTCCGATTCCTCCTTTCAGACACACCATTATGCTGTGGTGTTCCAGGAGGAGTCCACTGAGAGAGAATCTCATTCTCCCCTAGATACGTCAGAAACTCATTGAAAAGGTATTCACCTCCTCGGTCAGATCGAAGAGTTTTAATACACTTCCCAGTTTGTTTTTCTATCTCATTTCGGAATAGTTTGAACATTTCAAATGATTCTGACTTATGCTTCATTAAATAGACATACCCATACCTAGATAGGTCGTCTGTGAAGGTTATGAAGTAGAAAAATCCACCTCTTGCACTTGAGCTCATGGGTACACATACATCAGAATGTACCAGACCTAAGAGTTCACTGGCTCGCTCACCTTTTCCAGTAAAAGGTGACTTGGTCATCTTCCCAAGAAGACAGGACTCACAGGTTAGAAGTGATTCACAATCACTACTTCAGGAATTTCTTCTTGAGCCAACCTGTTTATCCTGTTCTTATTGATATGACCTAGCCTACAGTGCCAAAGATAGACTTCTGACACATTATCTATTCTAGAGCGTTTACCGAATTTTTGAACCACATTAACAGGCTGTGATAGTAAGTAAATTCTATTATTTAATTGTCCAACAAATATTGTAACACCATTCAAAATGATATTGCAAATATTTTCTTTTATTAAAAAATCATAACCGTACATAGCCAAAAGGCCTACAGAAATAATATTTAATAAAAAACTTGAACAATAGTGACATTCACTCAAAATTATATTACGAGAATTGATTACAAGACTCATGATTCCTAAAGCTAGAACAGGAACTTTGCTTCCATCTCCAACATTCAGGAACCTCTCACCTTCATCAAATCTCCTACTGACCTGCAGACCCTGCATCGAATTACAAATATGATAAGGGCTTCCGATATCCAATACCCAGGCAGTAGTATCACAAATCGAAAAGTTGCAAGGAGTTATCATATAATTACCTTACTTCTTCTTTGGCCTGTTTGGGTCCAGGGAGGCAATGTATTGAGGACAGTTCCTCTTCCAATGCCCGTGCTTCTTGCAAAAGAAGCACTCCGCCTGGCTCTAATCGTGCTTGCGCTTCTTGGTCTGACCCCGTGCTACTATCCCAGTATGAGATTGCACCTTCTTATTTTTCTTCTTCTTGTTCTTCTTCCCCTTCCAAAGGGTTGATGACGAGAAGAAGACCCTCCCACTACATTCACCGACTCCTTATGGAGTTGGTGATCCTTCTCAAAGTTCTGCAGCAACCCCAACAATCCGTGGTAGTTTACTGCAGGCTTTGTCATTCGAAAATGAGTAAGGAATGGGAGGAAGGACTTGGGCAAGGAATTAAGGATCGCATCCTTACCGAGCTGCTCGTACAGAGGAAAGCCCAATTTGCTTAGGTGCTCAATCATCTCGATCATGTACAGTACATGATCAGTGACTGAGGCCCCATCCCTCATCCGAGCATTGAAAATGGCATAACTAGTTTTGTGCCTTTCAACGTCGTCAGGCATGCCAAAGGAGTTGTTCAACATTTGAAGCATCCCCTGTGGCTGGGCGTTCTCAAACCTTCGGCTGAACTCATCATTCATTGCTGCCAGTATAATACATCGAACGGTGGTGCGGTCATTGAGCCACTTCAAGTAAGTATCTCGGATCGCCTTACTAGCGTTCGGAGCTGGCTCCTCAGGTGTTGGATCCGTTACTACATAAAGGATCCGCTCATGCTCAAGGACGATTTTCAATTTTCGATACCAGCTATCGAAATTGGGTCCCATGAGCTTGTCATTATCTAATAATGACCAGAGCGACAGGGTAGTGGCCATAGCTGCTTAAAGGAAAACGAGACCTCTATTAGTACATAAATTAATACTAAAGACTTGGATTTTAGTCTAAATTTTTTTCCAATATTTTTACGAACTGGTAGCCTCATCCTCCAATTCGAGGAATTACTTTAATTCCTTAATGGGTACTAGAATCCACACAGACTACACACGAGCCCAACTTTGGTTGGTCAACCCATGTGCATCTATGGGTAGGTTCTTAACCAGTTGTTTCTCTAAACAACTTCTAGTAATTGATTTTGGCCCAGAACCTAATCAGTAGGCTTTGGCCTCCACTGAAAAGATCTGGTTAGGTCCAACCATTAACATACTTAATTTAGTGAATCAGACCAATAAATGATCAGGCCCGACTTTGGCCGGCCAACCTAACCACCATCAGTAAGACTCAATCAAATTATCATATTATGAATAATAATTCCATTAGCCAATGAGCACCAGGCCTTTGGGCCTCCAATGATCATTGAACTAATGGACTCATTATCACTCACTTAATGGGAGGCTATGACTTAGTTATCATTATAACTTAATCATTTTAGGGACCTAATAATTTTGAGATTTTATTTAAGAATAGTAGAGAAGAAATCATCCAGCCAATTTCAATCCTCCCACTGACTTCACTAAGTCAGATTAAAAAAGAATTTAATTAAAGCTGGCATTAGGAGCACCTAAATCAGTCACACTGATTTACCTAATGACATGGGTGAGTTCTAATCACCAAGTGATCTAATCAAAATCTAACTTACCAGATTGGCCAGGTAAGTGAGATCAGTGGTGGGAATTTGCCATTAACTCGTCAATGATCGAATCAATGCGATTAGCTCCCGCTTAAGAACCACTGGTCAAAACTGCCGAACTTACCTTAGACACCAACCGTTCATTAGTTTTAATTTTGATCAACTTAGTAAATAGGGCTCCACTGCGTAGCCATGAATTAAGTCCATCTTGGTCTAGTTAAAGACATGGACCCATTCAACTACAACTATTGAAGTTGAGTCTAGAGTATCCTTGACCTAATCTAATTCAACTTTTGATTAGATTTGACCAATTACTCCATTTAGTCTATTTTTTAAACTAACCTTAGGTCTAACCCAATTATGGACCTAATTCATCTAACCCATTGACCCACAAGTTTATGCAATTGTCTTAGGTCTTAATTCACAATTCTAGACCTACTAGACAACACTTAATTCTTTTAATTAAGTACTTGGGCTGATGGGTCAGGGTTTGGCATTTCGAAAATAATTTTCAAATTTGAAAGATTTTATTTTCTGTTCACCAAATGTGTTAACTCATTTCACAAACGGGTCAGCACATTTCATAAACAGCAATTCTATTGCTCATTTCATAACAGAAAATAACTCAAAATAAATCATAAATTTTTTTTTAGATCTAATCTAACACATTCATGATAAATTTCTTAATTAAGTCCTTTCGCTGCTTCATCGACATGGGATATAATTGCATCGGCACCCCTACCGCCATAGGAGACCCCATCGAATGGGAAGAGAGGGCCTTTAAACCCTACTTTTCTCCTATGACCGGACGGCCATGGCAACCAACCCAATTAGATTACTTGCTACTTGGATCAAGTATATCTAAATATACCAATTTCAAAATTTAAATTTTGAATTTTAAATTTTAAATTTCAAATTTTAAATTTCAAATTTGAGATTTCAACCAAATTTTAAATTTCGAATTTCCAATCTTTGAATTTTAAATTTTGAATTTTGAATTTCAAATTTCAAATTTCAAATTTCAAATTTTAAATTTGAGATTTCAACCAAATTTCAAATTTCAAATTTCAAATTTCGAATTTTAAATTTTAAATTTCAAATTTGAGATTTCAACCAAATTTCAAATTTCAAATTTTGAATTTCAAATTTGAAACTTCTAACAAATTTCAAATTTCAAATTTCAAATCTTTTTGAATTCCGAATTTTGAATTTCAAATTTAAACTTATAGATTACACCTTAATCTACGCATGCATATGTATATCATATTCTAGAACCATGCTCTGATACCATTTGAAGCGAAAATTTAGTGCAGGAGCAAAATGATAATTTTAAAACCTTTTCAAAATTACTATTTTACAGTGAATTATTAATTAATCTCATTAATTAATACTAATTAACCCTACACTAGGATCTAAATATGATACAACAGCATGCATTTAAATTTGAAATTCAAATTTGAATCAGTAAACGTTTTACAGTACTGTGTTCAGAACACATCACCTTTTGCGGGTAGTCGATCACCGCAATCTGATCACCGTCGGAGGGCTCTGATCATCACGTCACAGCCACCAACTGTCTGGCCTCTGCGGATCATCCACACGAAGCTCCCGTCTGATCAGCTCCTCACGAATGCTAGTTCGTGATTTCACCCTTTTGATGGCAGATGTTGATCGAACTCCTTCGATCGATGTGTGCCGACTTCTCGGATGCTCCGATCATCTGCACAGTTACTTGAGAGGCTGATGGATCTCTCTCTAAATTTGGTGGACTCACGACACTCGTGGCACACCAATCTCACTTCCCGAACCCTAGGTAGAAACCCTAGGGTACACACCAAAAACCCTGCACCCAATTTTTTCTCTTTTCTTTCTTTTTCTCTCAGAAGGTTTTGGACCTTCACCTTATGCAAAAGCCTTCCTCATGCCTCAAAGTTTCTCTCCTAAATTTTCTACACACGTCCCACCTTTCTCCTCTTTTTAAAACAACGTCGAACGTGTCTTATCTGCGTGAGAGGATAAAGACAAGAGGTTACACATTTGAATTCAAATGAAAACCAACTTATCCCTATCCTTTTGGGCGTGAGAAGAGAAGGGCGTGGCTCTTTGTGCATGAAAATGTTTCACGACAAACTTTTTCTCGTGTAAGTAATGTGGCGCACAAAATGGATAAGGATGAAAGGGCAAGTGATAAGTTATCCATTCAAATTCAAACATGCTTTGAATTTGAATGGCTAACTAATTATTTTATCCATCCATATGGCCACAAATGAGGGCGTGGGGAAGGGTTTTGCATGAGAAAAATTTCACAAGAAGTTTCTTCTCATGAATTCAAATGGGTGCAAGGAAGTTGGGTGTCGCAGGGAATTTAAAACAAGGTGGTTTGATTCAAATTGAGCCAACCTAGTTTAAAATAGGTTAAGCACAATTAGACCAGATTAAACCCAACATAATTAGGTTTAATTAGGCTCAATAAAATCCTAATCAAATCAAGAATTAACTAAACCTAACTCCTGATCAAATCAGAGACTAAACCACCTTAGCGATTAGGTCAACATTTAACCTAATCGGGTCAATCCAAACTGAATCCAATTCAATTGGACTTGATCCAAAAATAATTACTCAATCAAATTGAGTTAATTAGTGATTAAATCACTAATTAAACCTCTCATAAATATTGAGTCCAAATTCGATGGGCAATCAGGCATCAGAGACCATCGATATGAAACCCTGATCAAAGAGTTCAAATTTCAAATTCAAAATTTGAAATTCAAAATTTTGACCCCGGTATCCAAAATGTGTGGAACTCATGATTAGAGAATCCTAATTCTCAATCATAGAGTCCAGATAGATAAGACTCATAATCAGCCATCAGATCAGAAAGGAACCTCTAATGTGTGTGACCCCGTAGGTTCGAACCTAAGCCGGTAGCACAGGAACCAATTTTTGTACTAATCGAAGTGACCATCTAGCAATGGTACCCGACAATGGATAGGTCGAATAATCACAATCACAACATTCAGAACCTACGTGAATATGGTTACTGTATAATTCATCCCTTTTGACCCCTGTGTTTAGGACGACTAAGGGTTAAACTGTCAACCCTAATGATATCATCCGAATCATGCTCAACTCAATTAGTCCTGTGACTCTTCACTAGGACTACCCTGGCCAAGGTTTTGCTAAATTGAAACACGACCGTACACAGCTCCTAAACTGGAGTGGTCAATCCCATCTTGACACACGCACCGACAATCAAGTACTTGACTACACCCAGCAACCTTCCGTCACTGAATTAGAAATTCAGGTAGTTCAGTGCCTAAGTGCAGTGAGTTGCTTGCAAGTCACCGTGGTGGTCTCAGGTCAGAGGGACATTTATATCCATATCCCATCGGAGCAAATCTTGACAGCAGAAATAGCTCCGGAGTTGGTCACGTTCAGTGCAGATGTACCATTATATCTCACCTGTATGCCATACCAGTGTCTCCACACTCTTTGGTTATGTGGACAACCAACCCATATGGCACACAACGACCTATGCTCGATAAACATTGTCGTCCTTGGTAACAACGTATCATTTGGTCACGAACATGTTTAAGGACTAAGCAACAAATCCTCCTTTGTCGAGTCTAAATAGTCCTAAGGACTTCACCACAACAAGGAGTTCATTAGAAGATGAAACATTTGTGATGAAAAAATATCAAAATAATTTTTATTTATTTATAATTTATGTACTAATACAAAAAGGAGCACAACCGTCAACAGGCTGACGATTGGCTTTGGGACACTATTCCCAACAGCAACTTCTCGTGAATTTTCTCCCACACAAAGGCCTTCCCACGCCCTACATTTGTGCACCATATGGGTGGATAAGTATGGTTGGTTGGCCATTCAAATTCAAAAGAATGTTTGAATTTGAATAAGCAACCAATCCATGCGCCACCTAGCCTTATCCTTGCGCCATTTGTTTTACATGAGAAAGAGTTTCTCATGTAAATTCTCCATGCACAAGAGAAGCCATGCCTCCTCTCTTCTCATGCATAGAGTGGATAAGAATGAGTTGGTTGGTATTTGAATTCAAATTTGATTTGAATTCAAATGAGCAACCACTTATCTTTATCCTCTCATGCGGTAAAAATACTGCAAAGATGCGGTCTTGCATCATTTTAAAAGGGAGATAAGAGAGGGCGTGTGCATGGGATTTCTAAAAAAAAAAGGGTGGCATGAGAGAGGCTTCTTGATTGAGAAAAGAAAAGAAAAAGATAAGAAAAGAAAGAAACAAGTGGGTGCTAGTTTCTTCGGAGTGTACCCTAGGGTTTTGGCTTAGGATTCGGGAAGTGAGAACGTGAGCTACGAGTGTCGTGAGCCCATCAAACTTTAAGGAGAGCATCATCAACCTCTCTACAATCTTTGCTGATGATCCGAAGTGTCCAAAGAGTCGACAGACATCGATCGAAGGAGTTCGATCAATATCGACCATCAAAAAGGTGTGGTCACGAACTAGCATTCGTGAGGAGCTGATCAGACTGGGTGCTTTATGTAGATGATCTACAGAGGCCAGACACACTATGTGGCTACATTACGATGATCAGACCTTTCCGACGGTGTTCAGGTTGCGGTGATCAACTACCCGCACAAAGGTAATGTGTTTTGAACACATAGCAGTAAATTATTTACTGTAGAAGTTTGAATTTCAAATTTAAATACATACATGCTATATATCATATTTAGATCCTAGTGTAGGGTAAATATATGTTAATTAATTAGATTAATTAATAATTTTCACTGTAAAATAATAATTTTGAAAAAGTTTTAAAATTACCATTTTACCCCTATACTAAAATTCTCTTCAGTGTATAGGTTCTAAAATACTCTATTTTGATAATTTGATCTATCTAGATGTCAGAAATCGTTGCTAGATGGTATCTCGATTAGTGCAAAATTGGTTCCTGTACTACCGACTTAGTGTTTGAACCTATGGAGTCACACACACAAGTCAAACAAAGTAGAAAGAAATTGATCTATATTTATATATCCAATTTGAAAGTACTAGACTTAATTGAATATATAAGCTAACTTGATTGAGAATTAAGTTATGGAGCAAATGGGATTGAAGAGTTGACTATGTCTAGCTAGCACTGCATATGAGGTTCAGGTTCGATCTGGAGGATAAACAGTTTCTGATTTGTGATTCATGAAATATATGAAAGAGTGAATTTAAGTGCCAATTAATTTTAGATTAGATCTAAATTAATTAGACTTAAATGGATTCAAAATCTAAGTTAGACTTAGTACAAAAGTCCTAAAGAGTTCTATTTTGGATCGGATTCGAATCGGACCTGTTTTGAATGAGATATGAGTATTCCTACTAGCATGAGAATACCCCCTCATGAAGCATGACCAAAACCTGGTTTGGTGCTTATTTGGGGCATCCCAAGTGGGTGAGAGATTGGGTGCAAGTTGATTGTCATATATGATGATAATTATATCTCATATAGGAATTCTTCTTTCATGAGTATTGGACTAATTCAAATCAAATTTGAATTAAGAGTCCTAATCTCATTGGATCATGAGAATCATCTATAAATACAGAGAGTCTCTACCTATAAATGAATAGTAATAGCTACAGCATAGCAAACAAATCAGATTGAGAGAACAGAAAAGAGAGAGAGAGGCATGAGAAGATAGAGAGGTCCTATCTTTCCTTTGGCCTCTCCCCTTGTTGCCGGCCCTCTTCCTTTGGGCATGGGGTCTCTTTGGGCATCTCACCTACTAGTGTAAGGTGTCATACTAGCATATCTCATCTTTCAATTGATCGAGTTGCTAAATCAATTGGATTGGAGTTCATCCTGCTTTCCTGCAGCGTCAGACGTGCATGCGAAGTAGAGGGTCTGCACATCCAGGCCTCCGTGAAGGTTTATATCAGATAATTTAGAATTTGATCCCTAGTTTTACTATATTTCAGATAAAGATTTGATCATTAAATAGGTAGAATATTAAAAAATTTTTAGATGTAACTTGGGTATTCTGGAGAAAAACTGTTTCCTTCCCTTCAACTGGTATCAGAGTAGGTCTGAAATATATACATATAAAATAAATTTTTTAAAATTTTTTATATAAGGTATAATTAAAATTTTTTGTAAGATATTAAATCTCATTTAAATCTATTTATATAAAATTTTTAATCTAATTTTGACTGGATTAGAGGTGCCTAATCAATGGTTGATTGAGATTGTTATAAATCTGTTATAATAGAATTCTGCTATTGCTAAATTTTTTATAAAAAAATAATATGAATTAAAATTTATTTTAAATTTATTTTAATAAAATTTTAATATTATTTTTTTTTATAAAGTGATATTTATTTTAGATTTAAATTAGATCTATTTCGATAGATATTTAAATCTGAATCCTATCATAATTCAGCACTGTATGAAAATAGATTTTATCAAAAATTAATTTCTTATGTATTTATATTTATATCTAATTAATTTTCTATTTGATATCAAATTTAAAATTAATATTTTATAATTAGTATAAGATATATTTCAGATTTGATATGATGTATATGATGTATCAAATCTAATTAGATTAGATGAAGAACATAATTGATAAGATCAAGGATATGTTCATAACACAAAATAGTTTTGTCAATAATTGTATGTTGATGTAATTATATATAAAATTAAATTTCAAATTCTAGTAACCTAGTACTTGGATTGATGAGATCATCAGACTGTTTGGTCATAAGAAATTGAAGAGATTAATCTCTTTTTTGCCTATTCGATGGGTTCTCTTATGACGTGTAAGGGTGTCATTGTGATCCAGTTTCATAAAGAAAAAAAATGAATAGATTTTTACGTATTATTTTGATCATTAATATGTTTAGATTAGATCTAAATTAATTTATGATTCATTATAATAAGATAAAATTTAGATATAAAATTATTTTAGATCTTAATTACTTGTTGCATACGATGTAATTAATATTGATCTAAAAGTTATCATGATACATGAGATGTATGAATAAAGTTTAGATTATACCTATGTATATTTAATTGTTAAACATATTATGAAAATTATTTTCATATGTTGAAACATATGGTATGCTTCACTCGAAATTCTTGTAGAATAGTTCTACAAACTGAAACATACGTTTCACACACTTAACTTTGAATTAAGTTTGAATGATCTAGATTTGAGAATTGAAGATCATTAAGATACCACATAAAATGATGGGCAAAGGGTTAGCATGAATCAGGTCCTTCTAATGGGTTAGAACTAGGGTTAGAAATACATATGGATCAAGTAGAGAAATTGATTAAATCTATCAAGTATTGAATTAGATTAGGTCAGTATTTCTCTAAATTAATCTCAATAGTTGAAGTTTGATCAAGTCCATGTATTTGACCCTAATAAATGGACCATGATCATGGCTCCGTGGTTGAGCCTGAATCTTCTGGTATGTCCAATCGAAATTAATTAACTAGTTGGTGTCTAAGGTAAGTTTGGCAGATTCGATCAAGTGATTTTTAATTGGGAGCTATTCATCTAGATGCATCTACGGTGAGTTAAGGGCAGATCTCTCCCGCTGATCTTACTTATCCAGCCAACATAATAGATTATGTTTTGATTAGATTACTAGTCGATTCATGTAGACCCATGCCATTAAGGTGAATCAATGTGACTAATTTAGGTATCTTTAGACTAGCTTGTGCTTAATCCTTTACATGACTTGGTGAAATCAATGGGAGGATTTGCAGCTTGTAGGTCGACTTCTTCTCTTATTCTCAGATCAATTAAATCAAAATTTCTAAATTATTAGATCCATAAAGTGTTAAAGTTATGAGATAACTTGGTCATTGCCTCCCATTAAGGTGTGTGATAATGAGTCCAATATTCCAAATAGGCATTGGAGGCGCCACACGCCTGATGTCTATTACATATTGAAA
This sequence comes from Elaeis guineensis, assembly GCF_000442705.2. Lineage (NCBI taxonomy): Eukaryota > Viridiplantae > Streptophyta > Magnoliopsida > Arecales > Arecaceae > Elaeis > Elaeis guineensis. The sequence continues at coordinate 66,889,158 of NC_026003.2, forward strand.
TTGTCATTTATCATATGAGCACCATGATGTACCTTCAGATCAATGCTCAGGTTGGTCGAGCCACACTTCGGCCTGGACATCCGTTTGTTGGATGCACTTGGTGTGTCATGTTAATGGTTGGACGTAACTAAGATTTTCAGTGGAGGTGCCACACGCCTGCTGAAGGGACACCTGGTGCAGAACCCATTGCTAGAAGTTGTTTGAAGAAATAATTGATTATGAACATACCCATAGATGCACTAAGGTTGGTCGAGCCACACTCGATCCTGAATGCAGTCCTTATGGATTCTAGTACCCGCTAAGAAATTAATATAATTTCTTAAGTTGGAGGTAGAGGCTATCAATTCATTAAAAATAATAGAAGAATCTTTTGACTAAAATCCATATCTTCAAAATTAAAAATAATTCATATACTAATAGGCTAGTATTTTTTTTTTCAGTTATGGCCAACACACTATCCCTCTGTTCGCTGTTGGACAGCGACAAGCTCATCAGACCCAACTTCGATAGCTATTATCAAATGTTGAAGATCATTTTAGAGTATGAAAAAAATTTATATATCCCTATGGATCAGGCACCTGAAAAATCTATAGCCAATGCTCCTCGTGTTGTAAGAGACACTTACATGAAGTGGCTCAATGACCACACGACTGTATGTTGCATGATGAGGGTAGCTATGAACGACAAACTTAGTCATAAGTTCGAGGATGCACAGTCTGAGGAGATGATTCAAATATTGAATGAGTCCTTCGACACCCCTGAGGATGTGAAAAGACATAAACCTCCTGCATAGTGTTCAATGCCCGTATGCGAGAGGGGTCTTCAGTCATCGATCATGTATTATACATGATTGAGCAGATTGAACGTCTTAGCAAACTTGACTTTTCATTGCATGAATAGTTAGGCAAGGATGCTATCTTCAATTCGCTATCGAAGTTCTACTTACCCTTTCTCAGTCATTATAGAATGATGAAGTCCATGGTAAACTATCATGGTTTGCTAGGGTTACTACAGACTTTTGAGAAGGATCACCAGCTCCAGAAAGAGCCAGTGAATTTAGTGGGAGGTTCATCTGCAGGGCATCGATCCTCTAGGAGAGAAAAAAAGAAAAAAGTACAGAAATCCCATACCGTCGATCCCAAGCAGAGCAAAACATCAAAAATTGATAAGAGCCAGGAAGAGTGCTTCTTCTGTAAAAAGCTGAGTCATTAGAAAAGGAATTGTCCTGCTTATATAGCCATCCTTGCCCAAACAGGCCTAAGAACAAGAAAAAAAGACAAATAGTTGCTTCACAAGGTATTTATATGATAACATCTTATAATTTCTCTATTTGTGATACTACTATCTAGGTATTGGATATCGAAAGTTCTATTAATATATGTAATTCATTGCAGGGACTACAGGTAAGTAGAAAATTTTGAAAGGGTGAGCGGTTCCTTAATGTTGGAGATGGAAGCATTGTTCCAGTTCTGGCCTCGAGAACTTTACAGCTTGTCTTCGAGTCCAGTAGTGTCATGTTGGATGATTGTCATTATTATCCCTCTTTTATGATGAATGTCATCTCTGTAGACTTTTTAGTCAAATTTGGTTACAAGTTTATAATAAAGGATGATTTTTATGATATCATTATGAATGATACTACAATTATACGTAGATAATTAAAACATGGCATATACATAATATCATAATCTGTTAGTATAATGTACACCTCTAGTAAAAATCCCAAAATAGATAATATCAATAAATTCTACCTTTGGCATTGTAGGCTTGGTCATGTGAACAAGAATAGGATTGACAGGTTGATCAAAGAACATGTCCTTGAGATAGATGATTGTGAATCATTGCCTACTGTGAGTCCTGTCTACTTGGTAAGATGACTAAGTCACCTTTTAAAGAAAAAAGTGAGAGAGCCAGCGATGTCCTAGGTCTAATACATATTGATGTATACAGGCCTACAAACATAAGTGCCAGAAAAGGATACTACTATATCATTATATTTACAAATGACCTATCAAGTTATGGGTATATCTATCTTATGAAGCATAAGTCAGAATCATTTGAAATGTTCAAATGATTCTATGCTAAAGTAGAGAAATAAACTGAAAAGAGTATTAAAATCTTTCGATCAGATCGAGAAGGTGAATACCTCACCAGTGAGTTACTGACATATCTGAAAGAGAATGAGATTTTCTCACAATGGACCTCTCTTGGAACACCACAATATAATGGTGTCTGAGAGGAGGAATCAAACCTTGTTAGACATGATCCGATTCATTATGGGCTTTTTCAATCTGCTAATCTCCTTTTGAGGATATGCTTTAGAGACTGCCTGCTACATTTTGAAAAAGGTGCCCAGCAAGTCTGTCGATAAAACTCCATATGAGATATAGACTGGGCGTAAGCCAGTGTTCTCACACCTTAGGGTCTGGGGATGTCTAGCTTATGTCAAGCATTTAAAGACAGATAAGCTTAGATCAAAGTCTGATAGATGCTTGTTTGTAGGGTATCCAAAGAAAACTAAAGGATTCTACTTCTACCTCACTACAGAACAAAAGGTATTTGTTAGCAGCCGGATAGTCTTTTTGGAAAAGAAGTTCTTTGGTGAAGGAGCTAATGCCTGTAAAATTGAACTTGATAAAGTTCATGAGATGGAAGGACAGACACATACAGAATTGGATGTGATTGGTGAATCAAATCTAGAGCCAATAGAGGCACCATTATGGAGATCTGGTAGAGTACCACATCAGTCAGATAGATACTATGATTTTTTGGTCCGAGACAGTGATCCCATTAAACTTGATGAGAATGATGAGGATCCGATCACCTATATGGAGGTTATGCAAAGGCCCGACTCTCAAAAATGGCTTGAGATCATGAAGTCCAAGATGGAGTCCATGGAGATCAATAGTGTATGGATACTAGTTGATCCATCTGAAGGGATAAAATCCATAGGATGTAAATAGATTTTCAAGAAAAAAAGAGGAGCAGACGGGGAAGTAGAGACCTATAAAGCCCATCTAGTTGCCAAAGGTTACCATCAGCATTATGGTATTGACTATGATGAGACGTTCTCTCCTGTGGCAATGCTCAAGTCCATTCAGATTATGCTTGCTATCGCTGTACACTTAGATTATGAGATCTGACAGATGGATGTCAAAATCATTTTTCTTAATAAGGAGCTGGAAGAAGAGGTGTATATGATACAATCTGAAGGGTTCACATCCATAGATGAGTTAAAAGTGTGCAAGCTGAAAAGATCTATTTATGGACTTAAGCAGGCATCAAGGAGTTGGAGCATGCATTTTGATAAGATGATTAAAACATAGGGCTTCATTAGGAACGGAGAAGAGCCTTGCATCTACAAGTGGACTTTCGATTTTGTGGTCATTTTTCTTATACTGTATGTAGATGACATATTGTTACTAGAAAATGACATCCCGACTTTGCAGAGTATGAAGCTGTGGTTATCATCATAGTTCTCTATGAAGGACTTGGGAGAAGCATCCTACATCCTAGGGATGAAGATCTATAGAGATAGATCCAAAAGATTGCTTGGATTTTCCCAATCCACATATATTGATGTCTTGTTGAAGCGGTTCAACATGAATAATTTCAAGAAAGGCTATCTTTTGATAGGCCATGAAATTACTCTTTTCAAGAAGGATTGTTCGACAACTCCTGAAAAGAGAGAGCACAGGAGTAGAATACCATATGCTTCGACAGTGGGATCTATCATGTATGCTGTGACATGTACAAGGTCGGATGTAGCCTATTCACTAGGGGTAGTGAGTAGATACTAGCCAGATCTGGATGAGAAGCATTGAAAGATTGCGGAAGCAATTCTTAAGTATTTAAGAAATACTAAAGACCAATGGCTTATCTATAGAGACTCTAACCTGAAACTTGTGTGATATACTAATTCTAGTTTTCAGTCAGATTGTGATGACAGTAGAAGCGTGTCGAGCTATGTATTTACCTTGAATAGAGGAGTTGTTTACTGGAAGAGTTCCAAACAACATATTGTGGTCGATTCTATATGCGAAGCAGATCACATTGCTGCATCAGATGCTGCAACATGTTCTATGCTGCTATCATCTGGTGCGAGAGATCGTGAACTAAGGTGATATCGAGCTTCAGAAGATTGATAGAAAAGAGAACCTAGTCGATCCCTTCATTAAAGCTCTCAGAATCAAAGAGTTCGATAACTTCAAATGAAAGATAGGTATAAGATACTGCCCCGATTGGCTTTAGTCCAAGTGGGAGTTGTTGAAAATTATGTTATAAAATCAATCATGTGACGATTGAGTTCATCCTTATATATGAATTATTGATTAATTAAATAATAATTCTTCTGATATTTTTCATCATAAAATAATATCTTTCTTGAACTCTTATACTGTGATGAAGTCCCTAGAACTATGCTAGTGTACGATAAAGAGAGGATTTATCATATAGTTCTTAAACATATTCGCGATGAAATGATACGTCATCACGGGACAATGATGTTTATCGAGTGGAGGTTATTGTGTGCCATATAGGTTGGTTGTCCTCTTAACCAAGGAGTGTGGTGACACTGATATGGCATACAGGTGAGATGTAGGGGTACATCATCACGGAACAAGTGACTCACCTACTGAGTGTTCTGCTGTCAAGAGCTGCTCGCGAAACACATGGGTGTAAGTGTCCTTCAAACCTGAGATCACCATAGTGACTTGCAAGCAACTCACTATGCTTTGGTGTCGGACTTTCTGGATTTCTAATGCAGTGATGGAAGGCTACTGAGTATAATCAAGTACTTACGAAGTTTGTGCATGGATCAAGATGGGATTGACCTTTTTAAATTATTGGAGTTGATGTATCACTGTATTTTAATTTAGTAAAGTCTTGGTCAGGATAATCCATGAGATAGATTTGAAAGATTAAAATACAATACGGATGAAGCAATCTCAGTTGACAGTTAATCTGAGACCATCCTAGATCATTCAAGATCAAAAGGATGAATTATGCGATAACTATGTATATGAGTTTTGAAATATTTCTTTGCGATAATTTGACCTATCTGGATGTCGAGAACCATTGCTAGATGGTATCTCGATTAGTGTAAAAATTGGTTCTGTGCTACCGGCTTAGTGTTTGAATCTATGGAGTCATGCATATTAGTCAGACAAAGTAGAAAAAAATTGGCCTATATTTATATGTCTAATTTGAAAGTACTAGACTTGATTGAATATATAAGCTAACTTAATTGAAAATTATGTTATGGATCAAATGGGATTGAAGAGTTGACTATGTCTAGCTAGCACTCCACATGATGTTCAGGTTCGATCTCAGATATGAACAGTTTATGATCTATGATTCATGGAATATATGAAAGATTGAATTTAAGTACTAATAAATTTTAGATTAGATCTAAATTAATTGAACTTAAATGGGTTCAAAATCTAAGTTAGACTTGGTACAAAAATCTTAAAGAGTTTGGGATTGACAGCCTTTCGATATTGTTTCGAACCAGCTTCGAATCTGATTCGAATCGGATCAGTTTTGGATGAGATATGAGTATTCCTACTTGCACTGGAAATATCCCCTCATGAAGCATGACCGAAACCTAGTTTGGTGCTTATTTGGGATGTCCCATGTGGGTGAGAGATTGGGTGCAAGTTGATTGTCATATGTGATGACAATTATATCTCATATAGGAATCCTTCTTTCATGAGTATTGGATCAATTCAAATCAGATTTGAATTTGGGGTCCTAATCTCATTGGATCATGAGAATCATCTATAAATAGAGAGGGTCTCTACCTATAAATGAATAGCAATAGCAATAGCATAGCAAACAAATCAGATTGAGAGAAGAGAAAAGAGAAAGAGAGGCATGAGAAGAGAGAGAGGTCCTATCTTTCCTTTGGCCTCTCTCCTTGTTGTCGCCCCTCTTCTTTTGGCCGTGGGGTCTCTTTGGGCATCCCACCTGCTAGTGTGAGGTGTCACACAGTACATCTCATCTCTCAATTGATTGAGTTGCTAAACCATTTAGATTGGAGTTCATCCTGCTTTCTTGCAGCGTCTGATGTACATGCGAAGTAGAACGTCTGCAAATCTAGGCCTCCGTGAAGGTTTATATCAGATAATTTGGGATTTGATCTCTGGTTCCACTACGTTCTAGGTAAGGATTTGATCATTCAATAAGTAAAATATTAGAAAATTTTTAGATACAACCTGAGCATTCTGGAGAAAAATTATTCCCTTCCTTTCAGAACAAAACTCACTCTTGTATTTTTCTTCTCATAAAATCTAGAGTTGAAACCCTAGACCCTACACCTCACATCCGAGAGGAAGAATACTTCCTCTATTTCTCATGCACGAAAGCCCAACCCACTCTCAACTGTTCATACCCCAACTCTCAGGTTTCTTATACCAAAAATTACTTCTAATCTCGCACAAAATTGATCCCTACTTAAGGGTGGCGTCTAATGGAAGATAAAGATAAGAAAAAGATAGTTTCGATTTAATTTCAAATATTGGTTGATCCTTATCACCAATTCAAATCAAATTTGAATTAAATTTTGAACTAAACTTTATCCTTATCTTAAAAACTTAGAGAGGGGTCGACCAACATCAGAATGGTACAAAAAATCTCATGCAAAAATACTTTATGCATGGAGAAAGGTGATGGCATGAAGAAAAGAGTCCAACTCAATTTGGACTTTAAGTTTTCATTCAAATTCAAACCCATTTGAACTCAAATTTAAACCAGCTAATTTTTAATTCAAAAGAAATTAGATGTAGATGTGGAAAAGCTTCTGAGCATGAGAAAAATTTATGTAATAAAATTTTTTTGCATGAAGAATAAGAGGGCACAGAGAAATGAGGCACAAGAGATTTGAATTCAAATTATTTTCTCATCCAATTAGATTCTTAACCCAACCAAATTAGGTTAGATCTAATTGGACTACTAAACTTAATCTAATTAGATAACAAATAGCTTTGATTAAATTTTAATCAAATAAAAAATTAATTGAGCTCAAGTCCTGATCAAATCAAGAATCGAATACCCTTAGTGATTAGGTCATCTCATAACCTAATCGGGTCAAACTAAATTGAATCTAACTCAATTAGATTTGATCCAAACCTCAATTCTTAATCAAATTGAGTTAATTAAAAATTTAATTACTAATCAATTCTCCTATAATTCATCAATAATTAGTAAATTGATTTATTGCAACTTTAGGATTAATCATCAATCAAATTGACTGTTTTATCCTAGAGTGATTCTTAATCATTGATCAGTCATATGATCAGTCAAAAAATTTTTTTGATTGTGATCCTATAGGTTTGAACCTAAATTGATAGTATAGAAATAATCTTTCTATATCAATCAAAGTGACCATCTAGCAATGATACCCGACGTCCAGATAGATCAAAAGATTGTAAAGTATCATTCAAGAACCTATTGGCATATGGTTATCGTATAATTCATCTCTTTGACCTAAATACTCAAAGTGACCTAGGGTTTAACTATCAACCCTGATATGGTCATTCACATTATATTTTAATTTTTAAAATTCATCATATAGATTATCCTGATCGAGGTTTTATTGAATTGAAACACACTAATACATTAGCTCCTACTTATTCGGAGGGGTCAATTCCATGTTGACTCATACACCGACTTCGTAAGTACTTGATTGTGTCAAAAAAATTTAATCACTAAATTAAAAATTTAGATAGTCCGGTATCAAAGCACAGTGAGTTGCTTGCAAGTCACCGTGGTGATCTCAGATTGGAGGGACACTTATACCCATATCCTTCGTGAGCTAATCTTGACAGTAGAGTGCTCAACAGTTGGTCACATTCAGTGAGATATACTCTTACGTCTCACTTGCATGTCATGCCAGTGTCTCCATACTCTTTGATTAAGAGGACAACCAACATACATAGCACACAACGATCTATACTTGATATAGATATCATCTTAATAATAGTATATCATTTAATCATGAACTTAAGGTTTAAGGACCAAACGATATATCCTCCTATATCGAATCAAATAGTCTTAAGAACTTTATCACATAATAGGAGCTCAAAATAAGATATACACAGTGATGAGAAAACTAAATAATATTTATTATTCAATAATTTATATATAATTATAATAATAAGTACAACCATCAATAGACTGACGATTGATTTTGGGACATAATTTTCAACAATCCATAACCATAAGCTTAACCTAAATTCTTTTGGATTTAATTGAACTCTTAATTATGAGCCCAAGAAGATTTGATGAAGTCAATTAGTTGGCATAATTATCCTAACATAATCTTTTCTTTATCTTCTAATTATCTCTAAGGTGCATGTGGAATAAATGGAAGAATGGGTGGCGCCTACTTTTGTTTTTGGCAGAAACTGGATGCCAAATCCCAAGATATTGAATGCAGGAGCCCGCCCCCTCTTATGTGGCATGGTGTGGAAGAGAGAGAGAGGGACGACACCCCCTCTTATATGATAAGAAACCCTTATGTGGGGCACCAAGAGTTGGCGCCCCAACTACCTGACTTATATTCCATGGGGCACCTCTTGTACCTACCTAAAAGGGTGATTATTTACCAATTATATCTGATTTTATTGAGAATAAATCAGATTAAAAAGGTAGAGGATTCTTATGAGATAAGAATTTATCTTTTTAAGATAATTGAATTCCTATTATGAGTCAGGGTAGTGCCTATATAAGGAGAATGTCTCTAGGATTTCTAAGTAATAGAGTTTTTGAGAAACAAACCTCTCCCTCTCCCTTCTCCATGCCTCCTCTCCTCCCTATCTTCCCTTCCACACCCAAGGGTTAGGCGTCCCATTTTTCACATGCCAAGAATATTCTGAGGAGATTTTTCTTCAAGAGCAAAAAATGAAGAGAAGAAAAGAAAGGCTGCAAATCAAGGAGTTGATCCCACAGTCCAGATCAAGGTGTTGATCTAAGATCTCAAGGCTAAGATTCTTCTTAGAAGAAGATTCTACAATGAGAAGATCAGTCCGAGATTGATCTCGATGGATATCCGTAGAAATCGGACATATGTACGGCTTAAGTATCTATGAATCCGTGATCATCGAAAGCAGTGAATATCTATCCACACTAATATATTGAGATCCGATCTTATACTTGTCTCTAAATTTCAGATTATATATTTATTTTCTCCTTGGCTTTGGATAGGATTAGATTTGATCTTATGCATGTGAGGTTAAAGGGTTTAATCTGTTTTATTTTCTACTGTATTTTTGGAAAGTTTTTGAAATATATACATGCTGCATATCTGATTTTCTAATAGTGGTATCAGAGCCACTGATTTTTGAAAATATATATGATTTGATTTTTTTATTAGATCGAAAAGTTTTAATGATTTAAAATCAATCTTATGCTAATATAAGGTTATTCTAGTATAGGGTTTGTCTCCTATATTGTAAAGATTGTCCTAATACAAGATTGATTGATTTTGAAAACTATTTTTAAAATAATTAAATCAATCTTTTAGATCTAAAAATTAGCATATATGATATATTTAATTTTAGTTTAGATATAAAATTAGAATGATTAAAAGTTCACATAAAACTGGAATAAGGTTGTCCTGATATAGGATTTACCCCCTATATTGTGAAGATTGTCCTAGTTTGATATGAATTGATTTTTAAAAAAATATTTTTAAAATATTTTAATCATTATTTTAGATCTAATTATATATATATTTGATATATATAAATTTAATTTTAAATCTAAAATTTAATATATATGTGATGTATATTTAATTTAGATCTGAAACTACATATATTTGATATATGAAATTAGGTTTAGATCTGAAACAGTTTCAAGATCATAAGCCATTAATTGCATGCAATAAAATATAATCTAGAAATTATTTTTAGATATGAATTTATGTTGTTGCATGTGGGTATGGGTTGAACAAATTAGGTCTAGTGATCAAACTACAATTAGGATCTAATTAATTAGATCAAGTTAGAACTCATTTTTGATTTTGTACAGTTGATTGAGCCTAATCGATGGCTGATTAGCATTAGATTAAAGGGGCTCAAAATCAAGTTTAGTTGTAGTTGATCTCATCGATTCGTATTTTGATATGAGTTGATTGACTCATGATCGAATTTAGCTCAGTGGTTCGGACTCATTTCAATAGGTTAATCTGATCAATTCTAATCGACCAATTTGGTGTCTAAAGCAAGTATTTACATGGTGGTTATTTAATTGGTTCTGTTGTCTGATCTGATTAATTTTGATTGGTGTCTAAGGAAAGCAATGAGGAGACCCCATGCATCTTAACTTATCTGGCCATCTTGGGAGATTCAGTTTCGTGTTAGGTTACTTGTTGACTTGAGTTCACCCATGCTAACTAGGATGGTTAGACATATTGATGTGCTGACCTAATTTAATCAGTCAGATGTCAGATCTACTGATTTAGAAGAGATCTAAATCTAAATCTCTTCACTAAATACTAAATCTAAAAGTCTTCCATCATTCTAGAGATGCAGGTGTCTTCCTGACGTTGATCATTCTCGACTGGTTATAATGGTTTGGTTGCATCGAAAAGGTATAACCACTCTATTGACAATTAATATCCCAAGGTAGAGATGGGGTTGGGCCCAATAACTGTTAGATGAGGGGTCAAGGAACTTAGAGACCAAGCCCAGTGCATCTTGCTTAGTGAAGCAATAGATAAAGTGTTGCCACTCATTAGTCTGTACTCACCAATAACTGTTAGGTGAGGTGTGCATAGATTAATGAGACCGCAGTACCCACTTGAAATCGATCATATATAGATTTTTATTTCTCTACCCTGAGGAGTGTGGAAGATTCGAGGAAATAGTGAGAGCCTTTATTTATTTTTAAAGTTTTTAGAACAAATAATCTTATAAGTACAAATATCTAACTAGAAATTGTTCTTTCTGTAGATAACTATGTTGAGTTCCAACTCTTTAGCCCATATCCTAGATCCCAATAGGTTGATCGGCACCAATTACAATGATTGGCTTCAAAATTTGAGAATTATTTTCAACTCCAAAAAGCTAACCCATGTCCTAAACCAAGAAGCGTCTGTATTATCTACTCATCCATCCGTTGATCAACGAGCTGCACTTGAGAAATGGATGGACGAAGATAACAAGGCAAAGTGCTACATCTTAGCATCTATATCCAATGATCTTAGCAATAGCATGAAGACATGAGGACTGCCAGAGAGATGCTGACTCACTTATAAGAGTTGTATGGTGAGCAGAATCGCACAGCTTGCTTTGAGATCTTTCAGAGACTTTTTAGAGCAAAGATGCTTGATGGGTAGTCTATCAATGATCATTGTCTGATGATGATCAAAGACATAGAAGAGCTTCAAAAGCTCGGTATGAATATGGATAAAGAATTATAGGTGGATCTGATCCTCTAGTCTCTTTCTGATTCATATGGGCAGTTCATCATGAACTACTATATGAATAAAATAGATAGCACTTTGTCCGAGTTATTGAATATGTTGGTAACAGTAGAGGGCACCTTGAACAGTTCAAGGGGCATAGTTCTGGTTGTGGAGCAGGCTTCCTCTAAAAAGAAGTCTTCTTTTAAGAAGAAGAAAAAGCCCCATGAAGAAGTAGAAGAACAAGGCCAAGCCAAAGAAATAGATTCCGAAGAAGGCTGACGATAGAGGAAAATATTTCCATTACAACATCGAAGGCCACTGGAGAAGGAATTGTCTGGCCTATTTGATGACTATCAAGAGCAGAAAGAAGGATCGGCCTTCTTAAGGTATATCTGAATTACTCATTATCAAAACTAATCTAACGATTTTCTCTTCTTCTAGTTGGATTCTTGATTCTGGTTCAAGTGCTCATTTGTGCACTTCTATATAGGGTCTTGAAGAAATTAGAAGACTAAGAGAAGGTGAGATCACTCTTTGGGTCGATAATGGAGCAAGAGTTACTGCTGTGACGGTCAGAATCTATCCTCTACGACTACCATTAGGATTTAGTTTGCTTTTGAAAGACTGTTATTATGTACCTGTAGCTAGTAGAAATTTGATTTCGATCTCTGTGTTGGCACAGAACAATCATAATTTTTATTTCAATAAAGACATATATTCAATTTATTTTAAAAATAAAATTATTACATGTGCTTTTTTGATTGACGGTCTTTACCATTTGCATATGGATGCGAGTGTAAATATTAACGAGCAAATAATGAATGCCATAGGGTATAAGAGATCTAGAGATAGGATTAATCAAAAGTATTTGTGGCACCTTAGTCTAGGCCATATAAGAGACGACAGACTCAACAAACTGGAGAAAAATGATCTTCTCGGACCATTGATTTCTAAGTTTTATCCGGTTTGTGAATTGTGTCTTCAAGAAAAAATGGCCATGCTGTCCTTTATAGGATAAGGAGAAAGGGCCATTGAGATATTAACCCTAGTACACACTAAAGTATGTGGTCCATTTGATGTACAAGTTAGGGGTGGCTATGTCTACTTCATAATATTTATCGATAATTATTCATGGTATGGGTTTGTGTATTTGATGCATCAAAAATTTGAAGTCTTTGAAAAGTTCATAGAGTTTAGACATGAAGTAGAAAAATAGAGTAGAAAACCATATATAAAGGTTCTTCAATCAGATCGAGGAGGGGAGTACCTTAGTGAGAAATTTCGAGTCTATCTCAAAGATAATGGCATAGTCTCACAGTGGACACCTTCAAAAATATCTCAGGTTAGCAAGTATCTGAAAGAAAGAATCGGATCCTATTAGATATAGTCCGATCTATGATAAGCTTCACGACCTTCTTATCTTTCTCTGGGGACATACTTTACTTTCTGCGATTCATATTTTGAATCGGGTTCCCTTTAAATCTGTTCCTACCACACCATATGAGTTATGGTATGGTAAGAAGCCAACTCTTGGATATCTTAGGATTTGAAGATGTCTGACCCATATCAAACGACAGCAGGCGGATAAGTTAGAGGCTAGGTCCTTTAGGGCTCACTTTATAGGGTATCCTAAGAAAATCATGGGATACTTCTTCTATCTTTCTAAGGATCATAATATGATTGTGAGTCATTATACCATATTTTTGAAAAAAGAGTTTGTCTAAGATGGAGGCAGTGGGAGGAAGATTGAGCTCGAAGAGAAAGTCTCTGAAGAGCATCGAGTCCAAGAACCTGAACCCAATAATGAGCCAGTAGATATGATATCTCCTCCACCTCGTAGACCAAGTAGGATCTCCCGTCCTCCTAAAAGTTACATAGATATTCTTATAGAAAATTTAGAGGAAGCATTCCTTATGGGAGATAGGGATATTAGGAATGATCCCAAAACCTACAATGAAGCAATGTTAGATATAGACTCTGAGAAATGGATGGATGCGATAAAGTTAGAAATTGACTCCATGCATTCCAACCAGGTTTGGTCTTTAGTAGATTCACCTGAAGGTATTGTACCTATTATGTGTAAATAGATTTATAAAAAAAAAATTAGATCAAATAGTAAGGTAGAGACCTATAAGGCAAAGCTAGCTGCGAAAGGTTATAATCAATGCGAAGGCATTGACTATCATGAAATCTTTTTGCCTATAGCCATGCTGAAATACATCCATACTTTGCTTGCTGTAGTAGCCTTTCATGATTATGAAATTTGACAGATGGATATGAAAACTACCTTCTTAAATGGATATCTTGAGAAAAATATCTATATAGAGCAGCCTCTAGATTTCATGTCCAGTGATAGTAATCACGAAGTCTGCAAGCTGCAAAGATCTATATATAAACTCAAGCAAGCATCTCGGAGTTGAAACACTTGCTTCAATGATGTAATCAAAATATTTGATTTCATAAAAATGAGGAGCCATGTGTGTACAAAAAGGTCAGTAGGAGTGCTGTCACATTCTTCGTATTATACGTGGATGACATCCTCCTGATTAGAAATGATATTCCCATGCTGACGTCGATCAAAGTATGATTGTTGAAAGAGTTTGCTATGAAAGACCTAAGAAAAGCTTCCTACATTCTTGGTATAAAGTTCTATAGAGATAGATCTAAGAGAATGATAGGACTCTCATAGTAAATGTACAAAGAGGAGGTGCTGAAGAGATTCAACATGAAAAATTTTAAGAGGGGTCTTTTGCCCCTTAGACATGATATTTATCTCTCTAAGAAGATGTGCCCTGACACACCTGAGGAGATCCAACACATGAGTAAGATCCCTTATGCTTCAACAATAGGGAGCCTCATGTATGCTATATTATGTACACATCCTGATATAGCATTTGCCATGAGTGTCACAAGTAGATATCAAGTGAATCCAGGTGAAAAACATTGGATTGCTGTTCAAAACATCCTTAAGTACTTAAGAAGGACTAAGAATTTAATGTTGGTCTTTGGTGAAGGATTAGAGCTAAAAGTTGAGGGATACATCGATTCAAATTTTATGGCTGGTGTCGATGATAGAAAGTCTATATCGGAGTGTATTTTTTTGTGTAATGATGGTACGCTTAGTTGGAAGAGTTTCAAGTAGTTGATCATTGTAGATTCAACCATAGAAGCTGAGTACATCACCACCTCTAAAGCTATTAAGGAATTCTTTTGGTTCAAGAAATTTATTGCGGAGCTGAATGATGCCATCATATGCCATTGCACTGCACTATGACAACAACGACATCATAGCCCTCGCTAAGGAGTCCAGATCTCACTAGATGTCCAAGCACATAGAGCGATAGTTTCACATCATACGTGAATACCTCGAGAAGAAGTTCGTCAAGGTGCAAAAAGTTGACTCTATGCTGAATATGGTGGACCCACTGACCAAGCCTCTCAGCCTGCAGAAGATTAAAGCTCACCTTGAGAAGATAGGTCATAGGTATATGGCCAATTGGCTTTAGGTCAAGTGAGAGTTTGTTAGATTTGTGCTCTAGAAGCCAATTATTGACTGACACATTATATAATTCTACATTCTAAACTTGTACTTATAATCTTTTTATTATCAATAAAAGATTTTTTTATTCCAATCATGTTTATGTGTCCATGATTTATCCTAAAAATTAATAAAGATGATTTTTGTATATTCTTAAAGTGTTAAGAATTTGAGATATACACTAATTAGTAGTTAATTTCTAAATGCTTCCGATCAAAGGATCGTCATGGAGGATAGTGATCAATCCATTTGAGATCGGTGCACGATTCATCTTTTTTGTGGATAAATAAGTCTCGAATCTATGGTGTAGAGACACTGGGATGAAGGTGCGAGTGGTTGTTAGAGAACAACTTGCACTGAGCATGACTAACACGAGAACCACATGGATGTCTACTCACTCGTCAATGATCTTCTCGATGCTGTAGTGGTGTGAGTGGTCCTTTGACCTACGGTGCTGTTGGTGCAAAAATCTGCTTGCACCGGAGAAGCTGGAGTCGGGGAAGTCGCGGTCGCCACCGGGACCTGCAAGGGAAGTCTAAACCGGAGGTGGGGTTGCTCCGGCAAGACCCTCCGACGCTCAAGTCAGTTCTCGCCTCAACAAGAATGGAGTGCTCGAACAGAGAATTTAGCAGAGTTTTTAGATGAAAAAATGAGCTTAGAGAATAACGTATCTGGTCCCCCTTTTATAGGCGGAGGAGGTAACGGATTGATGGCGATGTTTGTAACCGTCTGGTAGTGGGCCGCCCATAGTCAGGGGAAATTTATTACGAAGGGTAGTGGAGCAGAATCGTGGCTATCGCCGTAGCTCGCCACGTGGAACCAGTTGCGAGGAGTGGAGCAGTGTCCGTTGTCGTGACTTGCCAACGGAGGGGAGAATCGCACGGTATCCGTCACAGGAAGTGGAGCAGGATCGTGGCCGTTATTGCGGCCTGCCATGGAGTAGTGGGGCTGCACGGAATCCGTTGTAGGAAGTGGAGCAGAGCTGCGACTGTCACTGCGGCCTGTCAGGGAGTGATGGACCTGCGCAAAATCCGCCACAGGAAGTGGAGCAGGATCATGGTTGTTATTGTGATCTGCCAGGGGGTGCGGATCTGTCGGCTGAAGCTTAGCAGCGGTCGGAGTCCGGCCTCTGTAGGGGTCCGGGCGGAGTCCTCCTTGCGGTTGGGGTCATGGATGGAGCCCGGCTTCCGTGGGAGTCCGAGTGGAGCCCTCCCGGAGCCAGAGTCGCGGGCGGAACCCGGCTCCTGTAGGAGTCCGGGTGGAATCCCCTGCAATCAAAATCAGATGCGGAGTCCGGCTCCCGTAGGAGTTCGGACGAAGTCTGTGTGGAGTCGAGGACGGAGCCTGGCTCCCGTAGGAGTCCGGGCGGAGTCTTCCTGCGGTCTAAGTTAAAGATGAAATCTGGCTCCCGTAGGAGTCCGGATGGGGCTTACCAGCAGTTGATGCTGAGGACGAAGCCCAGCTCCCGTAGGAGTCCGGGCGGAGTCTACTTGAGGTCAAAGTTGTCGGCGGAGTCCGACCCCCGTAGGAGTCCGGACGAAGTCTGTCTGCAGCCGTTGGAGTCGAGGACGAAGCCCGGCTCCCGTAGGAGTCCGGGCGGAGTCTTTCTGCAATCAAAGTTAAAGGTGAAATCCGGCTCCCGTAGGAGTCCGGACGGGGCTTACCAGTAGTTGACGCTGAGGACGAAGCCCGGCTCCCGTAGGAGTCCGGGCGGAGTCTACTTGAGGTCGAAGTTGTCGGCGAAGTCCGGCTCCCGTAGGAGTCCGGACGAAGTTTGTCTACAGCCGTTGGAGTCGAGGACGAAGCCCGGCTCCCGTAGGAGTCCGGGCGGAGTCTTCCTGCAATCAAAGTTAAAGGTGAAATCCGACTCCCGTAGGAGTCCGGACGGGGCTTACCAGCAGTTGACGCTGAGGATGGAGCCCGACTCCCATAGGAGTCCGGGCGGAGTCTGCTTGCGGTCGGAGTTGTCGGTGGAGTCCGGCTCCCATAGGAGTCCGGACGAAGTCTGTCTGCAGCCGTTGGAGTCGAGGATGAAGCCCGACTCCCATAGGAGTCCGGGCGGAGTCTTCCTGCAATCAAAGTTAAAGGTGAAATCCGGCTCCCGTAGGAGTCCGGACGGGGCTTACCAGCAGTTGACGCTGAGGATGAAGCCCGACTTTCGTAGGAGTCCGGGCGGAGTCTACTTGAGGTGAAGTTGTCGGCGGAGTTCGGCTCCCGTAGGAGTCCGGACGAAGCCTGTCTGCAGCCGTTGGAGTCGAGGACGAAGCTCGGCTCCCGTAGGAGTCCGGGATGAGTTGTTATGTGTCGATTCTGTCGAGGGCTTCGGCTGTGGGTATTTTATACCCAACACCAGTCCCCCTACTTCGAGTTTGAATTTCGAACGAAGGAAGTACAGAGAGATGGGCACAGCCGAAGCCGTCCCCTCGAATCCCGTGCACTGCTGCCCCCAGATATTTTGGGCATTAATTGCGCGCGTGCCGGAGTCTTTTCGAATTGGGGTGGTACGAAGGGATGCTTCGAAATTCCCATAGGTACACTGGCCTAGGTACGGCGCAATTATAATCCTGCCAACCGTCAGCCGCTTTTAGCTGCCTGCCATGGGGAGTGGGACACGTGTCGGGCACGGACTGGCCTGGGGGGATTCGCGATCATTATAGCGTCGGATCTCAGGATCTATTTAAACCCGTCCCCCCACCTTTAGGTGTCCTACCCCGTTTCTGTGTTCTTACCAGCGTCTGCCTTCTCTTCAAGAGCCTTGTTTCAGTGGGCATCTTCTCGAGCCGTAGGCGTCTCCTGTTTTCGTCCCTCAGGTCCCTCAGAGTGATATAGGTTAGTTCCAGCACCGCCAACCTTCTTCTCACCACCTAGGGACTTCTTTTCAGTTATTATCTTTTGCATCCTTCCGAGTTAGCCTGCGGTCTCTCGCTCCCCCTTCTGTTCGCCTTCTTAGGGTCCTTTAGAGTCCCCCTTCGAAGCTACTCAAAATGTCTTCTGGCTCTTCTGCTCCCTGCAGTTCTAGGAGTTCTTCTGCTTCAAACCCCCAGGTCCCCGTCTCTGTGGACGAACCCGCGTTTGGGGCTGAGCTCCGCCCGGTTTTCGCACCGGGCGCCATTCCGTGTTCCTTGACTTCGGAGGAACTCCTTCTGATAAGGGTTTAGTATGGAGTTCCTCCGGAGTACGACTTGGAGCTGCCAGGCCCCTCTGATCGGGCCAGCACTCCCCCTCCCGGTCACTTTTGTTTGTACCAGGAAGCGTTCCAGGCTGGACTCCGACTTCCGCTTCCTTCCTTTGTCGTTGCCCTCTTCCGTTTCTTGGACATCTCCCTCGCTTCCGTGGCCCCGAACTCATTTAGGTTTTTGATAGAATTTCTCTCCCTCTACCACATAGTCGAGGTCCAGCCGTCTCTCTCCTTGTTTAGGCACTTTTACACCTTCAAGCGCCATCCTTCGGCGAAGGACTGGTGGTACTTCTCCCCCCAGTTCGGTAAGAAGGGGTTGCTGAAAGGCGCCCCTTCTTCGATCCACAATTGGAAGGAAAAATTTTCTTCGTCCACTGCCCGACCCTGAGACTAGGCCTGCCCCCTTGGGGATCTCTGAGGGATTCTGTCCGTCGGGCTCCCAGCCTGGGGGAGGACGACCTTCAGGCCGCCCAGAAGCTTCTAGCTTATTTCGCTCCTTCCCTTCCCAATCTTCTGAGGGAGCAGTTTCTTTTCAACATCGGCCTGAGTCCTCAGGATCCAGCGAGTATTCATCTTATCTTTTCTTTTCTTGCCTTTCTTTTCTTCTTCTCTTTACCTCTTCTTCCTTCTCTCTCTCTTTCTTCTTTCCTTCTTTTTTTTTTTTTTTTTTTTGACTTCTAATTCTTGATTGATTGGTGTTGCTTCTTTTTCTCCTTTTTCTTCTCTTTTTTAGGAATGGACGCCGAAGCAGCACGGTTGCTCGCCAGGGGCATGAGGGCTCATAAGAGAAAGGGCGCTGCGACCTTCAGATCGGCGAAGAGGGCCAGGGCGGAGGAGACGAACTTGGCTGCGCCCATCCAGGTGGCCCCGGCCATCGACATTCCCTCGGACGCCGAGCCAGCGGCTCCCCGGGCCTCCTCAAGGAGCCCGCCGACTGGGGCCCCCGCTCTGGGGTTCGCTCCACGGAGGCACCCGCCGCAGGAAGGAGGAGGAAATCGGTGGCCCACAGGGCGAGTAGCCACCGAACCGCTGCAGACGAGTCCCTCTACTCTGAGGAGGGGTCGAAGAATCCCTTCAATGACAGGGACCTGATCAGGCGGCTGATCGACGGCTGCATTCTGTCTGACATCGTGGAGAGGATCGACCGCACCGACCCTGAGCAGCGGGCTTGGGACTCTTTGGGGTCCTTCCTTGAGGTACGCGGATCTTTATTTACACAGCTACTTGGCCTTTGTTCTCATTCCCCAGCCGCCCTTGCAGATTGGGCACCAGCTC
Source organism: Elaeis guineensis (assembly GCF_000442705.2). Taxonomy (NCBI): domain Eukaryota; kingdom Viridiplantae; phylum Streptophyta; class Magnoliopsida; order Arecales; family Arecaceae; genus Elaeis; species Elaeis guineensis. The sequence goes on from NC_026003.2 coordinate 66,908,556, forward strand.
TTCGCCTATATCGAGGCGGTGAGCCACGCGAGGAGAGACATCCTTCAGGCGGAGGAACACTGCCAGGCCGAGGTTGCTCGCCTCCAACAAAGACGGCTGAAGTAGCCGCCCTCCAGAAGGCCCTGGAAAGGGAGAAGCAAGCTCGGAAGGAGGAGAGGCAGATCTTGGAGGAATCGGCGAGGAAGGCGGAGGCCGAGGTCGCCAACTTGGTCGAGCAAACTCCGGTCCTGGTCTCGGAGGCCAGAGCCCTTGCGGTGGAGGAATTCAAGGCCTCCGCGGAGATGAGGGACCTGAATGTCCAGTTCGGCCAGGAAGCGTTCATTAAGGGGTTCGAGCTCTGCCAAGAGAAGGTGGCCAGAAAATTCCCAGAGCTCAATCTCAACTTCCTAGGCGAGGAGTCTGAAGACGAGGCCGGCCCCTCGTCTGCCGCCACTGCGGTCGCGCCCCCGCGCCGAGTTCTCCACCCCCCGCCCCCAAGGTCTGAGACCTCCGATCTTGTATCTTTACTTCGTCGTAATTTTTCTTTTCCGTTTGTCTTTAAAAACCATTCAATCAATAAAGTTGAATTCCTTGTTGCGGACGGCTTCTCTTTCCTCTTTCCTCCTTCTCTCTGTTTTTCTTCTGCAATGAATGTTCTTTGACGCCTTTACCTTCCGATGTCAGTGTCCTGCAGAAGCACTCCCCCTGCCCTTGGGGGTCCCGCTGAAATCGACGATCCAGTGGTTGAAAAAGGAGGTCCTTCACCTGACGAAGAAGTTAAAGAAGACGGAAGCCGAGCTCCGCAAATGAGAGAAGGTCGCTCTGAAGCCGCCGCTGAGGCCGCCCACTTTCGGAGTCTCCATGTGAAGGAGATCATGGAGTATAGTCGGAGGAAGGCAAACTTCGCAAAGGAGCTCGAGGAATGCAAGAAGAGCTCCAGCGATCGGATTTGGGCCCAGGCCGCCAGGATCAGCACCCTCAAGGTGGAACTGTTAGCTACGAAGGGGAAGATCGGCCAGCTGGAAGGAAATTCATCCTGACTCTTGGCTCGGGTCGACAATGACCAGAGGTGGTCACAGAAGGTTTCCGACCTTCAGCAGCGCTTCAGGATGCCGAGGTGGGCCACGACGTGCAACGGGCTAGCTGGCGCAGGCAGATGGAAGAATACAAAGAGAGATTCAGGACGGCAGCCGACGAAGTCGTCCGTCTCCAGAGACAGCTGGCTAGCAGGGCACAGCTTACTTCCGCCCAAGATTCTGAAGAGCTTCAAGCCCTAAGGGGCACCGTTGAGGGGATTTCTGTCTCCCTTGGGGAAAAGACAGCCGAGCTGCAACAAGTGAAGATCCAACTGGCACTCGAGCGGCGGGCCGTCGCGAACGCGGAGGCAGAGTTCGAAGTTTTGAGGAAGAGGCATCGAGAGGCGGAGGCTGAGAGCCAGCAACTTCGTCGGGCGCTCCAGGATGCGCTGCGGAAGAGGGAAGAGCTAGAAGAAGAAATCGAGAATCTGAGGCAGTCCTGGTTGAGGGACGGAATAGATAACTCTAGGTCCGAGGGAGCAGGGCCTCCTTAGAGCTCTTTTTGTCTTTCTGTCTTGTCATGTAGTTACTTCCTTTTTGTCGTTTTGCCCTTCTTTCCTTGGCCTTCCTGGCTTTGTAGTGTGTATATCGGAAATGGAATAAAAAGGGCATTTTGTGTTACCTCGTCCGCGCGTTGCACTAATATTGCTGTCCGCCGAACCTTTTTTATCATTTGACTTGTCTGATGTAGACGTCGTCAGGGGGCACCCAGTCGTCAATGCGTTAGCTCGCCTTTCTCATCGTGCATGGCCGCAAGCCGAGCTTGGCCGTCCGGGCCCTACATTATTTCGGGGATGTCGTTGTCTTCCTAATCGGTGTCGAAAGTCTTCCTTGACATCGTGGATGGAACCTGGCTCCCGTAGGAGTCTGGGTGAAGTCCTCCTTTGCATAGTGGATGGAACCCAGCTCCCGTAGGAGTCCGGGTGAAGTCTTCCTTTGCGTAGCGGATGGAACCTGGCTCCCGTAGGAGTCTGGGTGAAGTCTTCATTTGCATAGTGGATGGAACCCGGCTCCCATAGGAGTCTGGGTGAAGTCTTCCTTGTGGACGGAACCCGGCTCCCGTAGGAGTCCGGGTGAAGTCCTTCTTTGCGTCGTGGCTGGAACCCGGCTCTCGTGGGAGTCCGGGTGAAGTCCTTCTTTGCATCATGGCCGGAACCCGGCTCCCGTAGGAGTCCGGGTGAAGTCTTTCTTTGCGTCGTGGCCGGAACCCGGCTCCCGTAGGAGTCCGGCCTTCCATTTTGCCCGAGCCAGTGTGAGGTTCTCCTCCCTTTACTGGCTTGGCTGTGGGGGCGCGTTAGGGCGCTGTAAGGCCTCTCCCCCTATCCGGTCTAAAAGAACGGGCCTTCGACTTTGCTCACGTCAGGATGAGGTTTTCCTCCTATTCCTGACATGGCTGTGGGGGCACATTAGGGCGTTGTAAGGCCTCTCCCCCATCCGGTCTAAAAGAACCGGGCCTTCGACTTTGCTCATGTCAGGATGAGATTCTCCTCCTGTCCTGATATGGCTGTGGGGGCACATTAGGGCGTTGTAAGGCCTCTCCCCCCATCCAGTCTAAAAGAATCGGGCCTTTGACTTTGCTCATGTCAGGACGAGGTTCTCCTCCTGTTCCTGAGATGGCTGTGGGGGCACATTAGGGCGTTGTAAGGCCTCTCCCCCCATCCGATCTAAAAGAACCGGGCCTTTGACTTTGCTCATGTCAGGACGAGGTTCTCCTCCTGTTCTGACATGGCTGTGGGGGCACATTAGGGCGTTGTAAGGCCTCTCCCTCCATCCGATCTAAAAGAACCAGGCCTTTGACTTTGCTCATGTCAGAACGAGGTTCTCCTCCTGTTCCTGACATGGCTTTGTTTTTGGAGGGGTCATATCCAGCCATAATAAATCCACGCCAGGTGGAAAGAGTACGTTAAGTAGAAAGGAATTTAGATTCAAAGTGAAATCATAAGTGATACATTTACAGGTGTTCTGAGCTCCACGGTCGTGGGTGGCCGCTCCTCCTTGAGGTCCCCCGGTGATGGAGTCGATGGTCCCGATGGGAGGCCGGTCCCCGGGTTGCTCTTCCCTTCTTGGCGGTTCAGGCTGCGGGAGCGCTCTTGGCCGGTCTCCTCTACCCTCAGGCCTGCGGCGGATGAACCTGTCGAGTCGACCTCGCCGAATGAGCTCCTCGATCTCATCCTAGAGCTGGATGCATTCCTCTGTGTCGTGGCCGTGGTCGCGGTGGTAGAGGCAGAACTTATTGGGGTTGCGCTTTTCGGGGTGTGTGTGCATCCTCTCCGGCCTAGGGAGCTGCTCCCTGACCTCCATCAATACCTGGGCCTTCGAGGCATTGAGGGGGGCGTAGTTGCGGAATCTCCCTGGTGGGGAACCCCACCGAACCCCACGGTCTGGGCTTCTCTGCCTGCATGCCCGGGGTGGAGTATGGGCGTGCTTATGCCCGGGAGGATATCGAGAGCGCAGCCGGGCTTCCTTTGGCCTTTTTTCAATTACGGGCTTACTCGAGTCTCTCGCTTGCCGCTCCCTCACCGTCTCTTCATCCTTCATTTTGAAGGCTTCTTCCGCTCGGGCGTATCCTTTGGCCCGAGCCAGTAAATCAGCAAAATCTCTGGGATACTTCTTCTCCAGGGAGAACAAAAATCATTCTTCTGAAGGCCGCCCTTCAGGGCGGCTATGGCAACTGATTGGTCCAAGTTTCGGACCTCCAACGTCGTGATGTTGAAGCGGTTGATGTAGGCCCGTATGGACTCCCCTTCCCTCTGCTTGATGTTGATGAGGGACTCCGAACCCTTCCGGGGGCGCCGGCTGCTGACAAAATGGGCCACAAATTGGTGGCTCATTTGATCGAAGGAAAAGATGGTACCCGATTTAAAAGCCGAGTACCAGTTCCTCGCTGCTCCCTTCAAAGTAGATGGGAAAGCCCGGCATAAGATGGCATCAGGAGCATCGTGAAGCAGCATCATCGTCCGGAAGGCCTCCAGATGATCCATCGGGTCTGAAGTCCCGTCGTAGCTTTCGAACTGGGGAAGCTTGAAGTTTGGCGGGATCGGTTCCTGCATGATCATTTGGGAGAAGGGAGGGTCAGTACAAATATCCTCACCGTAAGCGGGAGGTGCATGGCGGAGTTCTTCAATCCGCCGGTTCATCTCCTGGAGCCTCCGGTCCAGGAAATCCTCTCGACTTCGAGACTCGAGGGTCCTCTGGCAGAACGGGGGCAGGGATCTTCCTGGGGTGGAGTCATGGTCCGATTGAGGGCTCTCTACCCTCGGGTTTGTTTTCTCGGGAAGGACGGGCGGCTGGCCCAGGTGGCCCGCCCCACGCGGGTTCTGGCATTCCGGAGATGCCCTTTCCGGGTGCGCTGACGCCTGCACCTGCTGCTGCTGCATTGCTTGCACAGCTTCGATGAGGCCTCTGACCTGCTGTGTCAGCAAGTCAAACTACTCCGCGCCGACCGCTGCCGTCGGAGGAGGAGGAGGAGGAGGTTGAGAAACAGGAGGGGAGATCGGAGCCTGAGATCTGGCCGTGGAGGCCGTGTACCGTCGTGTGGACGCCTTGCGTGGAGGCATCGAGTGTGGATCCCACGGGGGGGAAACAAGGAGTGGATGTCGGAGGAAACAATCGGAGGCGGCTCCGTTGAACGCTCCTTTAAGAACAAGGGTACTGCGAAGGTTCAGCCCTTCCTCTAGCGCCAATCCTGTTGGTGCAAAAATCTGCTTGCGCCGGAGAAGCTGGAGTCGGGGAAGTCGCGGTCGCCGCGGGACCTGCAAGGAAAGTCTAAACCGAAGGTGGGGTTGCTCCGGCAAGACCCTCCGACGCTCAAGTAGTTCTCTGCCTCAATAAGAATGGAGTGCTCGAACGGAGAATTTAGCAGAGTTTTTAGATGAAAAAATGAGCTTAGAGAATAATGTATCTGGGTCCCCCTTTTATAGGCGGAGGAGGTAACAGATTGATGGCGACGTTTGTAACCGTCTGGTAGTGGGCTGCCCATAGTCAGAGGGAATTTATTGCGAAGGGTAGTGGAGCGGAATCGTGGCCATCGCCGTAGCTCGCCATGTGGAACCAGTTGCGAGGAGTGGAGCAGCGTCCGTTGTCGTGACTTACCAACGGAGGGGAGAATCGCACGGTATCCGTCGCAGGAAGTGGAGCAGGATCGTGGCCGTTATTGCGGCCTGCCATGGAGTAGTGGGGCTGTGCGGAATCCGTTGTAGGAAGTGGAGCAGAGCTGCGACTGTCACTGCGGCCTGTCAGGGAGTGATGGAGCTGCGGGAATCCACCATAGGAAGTGGAGCAGGATCATGGTTGTTATTGTGACCTGCCAGGGGGTGCGGATCTGTCGCTGAAGCTCGACAGCGGTCGGGGTCCGGCCTCTGTAGGGGTCCGGGCGGAGTCCTCCTTGCGGTTGGGGTCGTGGATGGAGCCCGACTTCCGTGGAGCCCGGGCGGAGCCCTCCAGAGCCAGAGTCATGGGCGGAACCCGGCTCCTATAGGAGTCCGGGTGGAATCCCCTGCAATCAAAATCAGATGCGGAGTCCGGCTCCCGTAGGAGTCCGGACGAAGTCTGTGTGGAGTCGAGGATGGAGCCCGACTCCCGTAGGAGTCCGGGCGGAGTCTTCCTGCGGTCTAAGTTAAAGATGAAATCCGGCTCCTGTAGGAGTCTGGATGGGGCTTACAAGCAGTTGATGCTGAGGATGAAGCCCGGCTCCCGTAGGAGTCCGGGCGGAGTCTACTTGAGGTCGAAGTTGTCGGCGGAGTCCGACCCCCGTAGGAGTCCGGACGAAGCCTGTCTGCAGCCGTTGGAGTCGAGGACGAAGCCTGGCTCCCGTAGGAGTCCGGGCGGAGTCTTCCTGCAATCAAAGTTAAAGGTGAAATCCGGCTCCCGTAGGAGTCCGGACGGGGCTTACCAGCAGTTGACGCTGAGGATGAAGCCCGGCTCCCGTAGGAGTTCGGCGGAGTCTACTTGAGGTCGAAGTTGTCGGTGGAGTCCGGCTCCCGTAGGAGTCCGGACGAAGTTTGTCTGCAGCCGTTGGAGTCGAGGATGAAGCCCGGCTCCCGTAGGAGTCCGGGTGGAGTCTTCCTGCAATCAAAGTTAAAGATGAAATCCGACTCCCGTAGGAGTCCGGACGGGGCTTACCGGGTGAGCCGGACCGGGGCTTACCAGCAGTTGACGCTGAGGACGGAGCCCGACTCCCGTAGGAGTCCGGGCGGAGTCTGCTTACGGTCGGAGTTGTCGGCGGAGTCTGGCTCCCGTAGGAGTCTGGACGAAGTTTGTCTATAGCCGTTGGAGTCGAGGACGAAGCCCGGCTCCCGTAGGAGTCCGAGCGGAGTCTTCCTGCAATCAAAGTTAAAGGTGAAATCTGGCTCCCGTCGGAGTCCGGATGGGGCTTACCAGCAGTTGACGCTGAGGATGAAGCCCGCTCCCGTAGGAGTCCGGGCAGAGTCTACTTGAGGTCGAAGTTGTCGTGGAGTCCGGCTCTCGTAGGAGTCCGGACGAAGCCTGTCTGCAGCCGTTGGAGTCGAGGACGAAGCTTGGCTCCCGTAGGAGTCCGGGCGGAGTTGTTATGTAGTCGATTCTGCCGAGGGCTTTGGCTGTGGGTATTTTATACCAACAGGTGCCATTGGCTACTCGGTGTGAGGCTATTGGGTTTGACTATATATTTTCTTGATCCCTAGCCATTCGAGTCCTTACTATGTATGTTGGCTTCAGTAGGTTCAAGTTCGCTGTTTGGAGTAGGATGCACTTAGATGAAATCTATCGACTTTGGTAGAAAAGGAGAAGTTCTATGCGATTTGCGAGATTGAGTTCAAAAAGTCTTTGACCAAAGTAAGTGTGAATACTCGAAAAGAATTTTCATGGGATTCACAAATGAACTCGAGTCGAGCCAATCTTGCATATGACTGACAATGGGATCTGACGAGTTCTCCATGACCTCCGTCAAGTCGGGACTCACGATAGAAGGACTGAATCATACAATAATTATTCCTAAAGATTTATACTTTCATTCTACTGGATTGCCACTATATGCTGCTAGGTGTCATTGATGGATTGTGAGACTCATCGAGCATCATCTGGATGATCGATGATCCTCGAAGGATAGAATTAAAAATATTCCAATCCATCAAAAAGAGTTTCGATGATATTATGATGGAGATCATAATATATCTCATTACCAAATAGAATGGAACCTATGGGGTCACACATTAAGGTATTTAATCTCAAATTTGCCAATTGAACTTATAAAGTTTCAATTGGGTTAGGATTTATTGAAATCTTATTAGGTTTATGAGAATCATACTAGCACATGGTTAAACTTAATTCTTTTCGAGACTTTGATTTGATCAAGTTCATAGCCTTGAGCCTAACCTAAATTCATTTAGGTTTAATTGAGCTCTTAATTGTGAGCCCAAGAGGATTTGATTAAGTCAATTAGTTGGCATAATTATCCTAATATTATCTTTTCTTTATCTCCTAATTATCTCTAAGTGTGCATGTGGAATAAATGGAATAATGGGTGACACCTACTTTTATTTTTGGTAGGAATTGAGCATCAAATCCCAATATATTGCAAGAGGGGCCCACCCCCTCTTATGTGGCATGGTGTGGAGGAGAGAGAGAGGGACCATGCCCCCTCTCATATGGCAAGAAATCCTTATATGGGGCATCAAGAGTTGGCGCCCCAACTGCCTAACTTATATTCTATGGGGCACCTCTTGTACCTACCTAAAGGGGCTGATTATTTACTAATTAGATCTAATTTTATTGAGAATAAATCAGATTAAAAAGGTAGAGGATTCTTATAAGATAAGGATCTATCTTTTTAAGATAATTGGATTCCTATTATTAGTCAGGGTAGTGCCTATATAAGGAGAATGTCTCTAGGGTTTCTAAGTAATAGAGTTTTTGAGAAATAAACCTCTCCCTCTCCCTTCTCGATGCCTCCTATCCTCCCTCTCTTCCCTTCCACACCCAAGGGTTGGGCATCCCACTTTCTACACGCCAAGAATTTGAGGAGATTTTTCTTCAAAAGTGAAGAACAAGGAAAAGAAGAAGAAGGCTGTAGATCAAGAGTTGATCCCCCAGTCTTGATGAAGGTGTTGATCTAAGATCTTAAGGCTAAGATTCTTCTTAGAAGAAGATTCTACTATGAGGAGATTAGTTCGAAATTGATTGCAGTGGATACCTGTAGAGGTCGGACACATTTATGGCTCAAGCATCTACGAATCCGTGATCATTGAAATGGTGAATATCTACCTGTGCCAAGGTATTGAGATCAGATCTCATATTTGTCTCTAAATTTTAGATTATATGTTTGTTTTCTCCTAGATTTTGGATAGAATTAGATTTGATCTTATGCATGTGGGGTTAAAGGATTTAACCTATTTTATTTTTCACTATATTTTTGAAAATTTTTTGAAATATATACATACTGCAACAATTTTGAAATATTGTTGTAAAAGCTTACCAACAAAAAAATTTGTTGCAAACTATGAAAAAAATTTATTGCAAAAAAATTAAGAAGATCATGATATTTGAATTTTGTTGGGTTGCATTTGCAATAATTTTTGTCTTATTGAAATGTTTTCTATGTTGCAAGAATGTCGAGATTTTGTAATAATTTCAAAATTTGTTGCAAATACCTTTTGCAACTGAGCTTTTTGCAACAAAACTATAATAATTAAATTGTTGTTACAAATTCTTTTTGAAACAATATTATGGCTCTTTGCATCAAATTTTTTTGATGTAAAAATCTACTTTTCTTGTAGTGATAGTATATATATGTTACTATGTAAAAAGAGCTTTGATATATACCAATTTTAATCTCTCAACATGACTATGTTCTGACCCTATGAGTTGTAGATTATGTATTGGCATTCTGATTATTACTAAGCTCATTATTTTATTTTTTGCTCTATCATAGAATATAGATATGATATTCTATCTATTCCTTAAGGTATAAGTACATTATTCCAGCCTACTCTATAAGATATATATAAGTGAAGTTCTATTTTTATTTATGGTCTAGCCATAGGATATAAGTATGGTTATAGCCAGCTAGATATTGATGAGTTGAATATAATTTATTTTGAATCAGATTATTGATCATGTTTATATATATATAGGGGAAAACTTGGATAAGGTCGATCAATATTAGACTCCAATTTGATCAGATTAAAACTAAAAAATGAAGATCCTACATCGATGATTCAAATATTAGATGTGATCTACTATCTCAAAAATACTTGCACACCAAAAATTATATGATTTGAAGACTCCTATATGATAAGTGATATATTTTTATATTTATTGAAGATATTTTTAATAATTTATGGTGCTAACATCTTTTAAAAAATCTAATTTCATAAATAAATTGAATTTTTTTATAAAAATAAATAATTTTAAAAAATATAAAAATAGAGCATATTTATAAAAAAATAAATATTAATTTAATTGAGTAATTTTAAACATCAAAATGAAGAAGAATTATTGAACAATTTAATGCATATTTTTTTTTATTTTTTAAGTAAAAAATCAAGCAAAAGTATCTTAAAAAATAATTTTGATAGCCTTTGGTGCATGGTGGACTGGCCGCTCGGTCCATGGATTCAATGGCATGGTCCATCAAAATACTTCACAATGCATGATGCGATCTATGTATTGGAAAATATGTCTCAAAAGCCAATCGTCAATCTATTGACGGTTAAGCAACCTTGTATTGTAATTGATTTGTTAATAAATAAAATATATTTTTGACATTTTCATCATAAGTTTTCATCTTCTAATGAACTCCGTTGTTGTGATGAAGTCCTTAGGACTATTTAGGTTCGATAAAGAGAGGATTTATCAATTAGTCCTTAAAACTGTTCACGACCAAATGATGAGCTGTTAATAAAGACGACAGCTTCTATCGAGCATAGGTCGCTGTAGGCCATATGGGTTGGCTGTGCTCCTAACCAAAGAATGTGGAGATACTGGTATGGCATATAGGTGAGATATAAGGGTACATCATCATTGAACATGATCAACTCCAGAGCATTCTGCAGTCGAGAATGTCTCTGATGAGATATAAATATAAGTGTCCCTTAGACCTGAGATCGTCTCAGTGACTTACAAGCAACTCACTGTGCTTTGGTACTGGACTAATTGAATTTTTAATTCAATGATGGAAGGCTTCTGGGCATAGTCAAGTACTTGCGAAGTCAGAGTGTGATCAAAATGGAATTGACCATTCCAAGAGTTGGAGAAGAATGAGTCACTATATTTCAATTTAGCAAAACCTTAGCCAGGGTAATCCATCAAAAATGGATTTGATATTTTGAAATACAATGTGAACAACCTGATCAGAGTTACAGTTGAACTCTGAGGTATCCTATGAGCATTTTGATCAAGGGGATGAATTATATGAAAACTATATCCGCATGGGTTCTAAGGATGTTGTTCTACACATTCGATCTATCCAGCCATCGGGTACCATTACTAGATGGTCACTTCGATTGGTACAAAATTTATTTTTATGCTATCATTTAGGTTCAGACCTATGAGATCACACACATTAGAGTTCATGATCCAATCGGATGGTTGATCAACGATTAAGAATCGTTCTAGGGTTAAACGATCAATACGATTGACATTTAACCTAGTGCAAGTGTTGCAGGAGGATCGATTAGCAATTCGATTGCTAATTGACTTAATTTGATTAAGACAATAGACTGAGATTAAGCTTAATTGAATATGATTTAATTATATTTGGTTTGGGCTTGATTGGATCAAGTTCAATTAGTTTATTGGATAAGCCAAGTGCAAGAAAAAACTAGTCCTAGTTCAATTAGGACTTGGATCAACCTAATTTTAATTTAATTAAAAAATTAAATTAAATTTAAATCTAATTTAATCTGATTAAATTAGATTCTTAATTAGGTTTAGACCTATTTTAATTAGATTGATTTGGTTTTAGTTTAATTTGGTTTGAGAAATCAAATTTGAACAAGTCATAGATTGAACCGTAGTAAGACAAGATTCCACCTTGCGCCACCTTAGCCCCCCACGCCCACTCTCTCTTTTTTTATGTGACAAAACCTTCTCTCCCAAGCCTTCACACACACCCAAAGCTTTTCACTCTTTCTCTTTTACATAGAATGGGGTTGTGGACCAAGTCAAAGTAGGAATTAGTTTGGATTTCAAATTCAATGAGATAGAATTTTAGGAAACCAAAACTCTTTCCTTATAGCACTAATTTTATCCCAATTTTTTTTGAGATTTTTATGGCTTTTATGGGATATATTGTGCACCCTTTGCTAGTGGCCTATGGTAGAAAAAAAAGAAAGGGGCCCCAAGAGTTGGGCACCACTTGTCTTGCCCTGTTTGGATTTTCTTTGATTAGGTATTTGACCTAGATAAGGATTCTTCATATCTCATTATTTATGATAATTTTTTTCTTAATATTTTTATGAATTATAGAGAATTGAGAAACCTTTGGGGTGTGAAAAAATTAAAGAGAAATACCATTGGAGCATGGAGATATAATAGACACAAAGCTAGGTGTCTAGGTGAGAGCAAAGAGAAGAAAAAGAGGGTCTTCTTCTAGGATTGCTGAGTTCACCTCTTCTCTTCCTCCATCTGTAAGTTTTCTGAGAGTATCTCATATCTAAAACTCCTTTTCCTATTTTCATCTTTGAAAGAGTCTAAATTAAGAAGAAGGAGGCATCTGATCGACCATCGAAGAAGGATCAGCACAGTACTAGCATGCTGTGCTGATTTTCTGGATCAGGACTTCTGATCATGATTCGTGGGCTCGTGTGGATGACTCCTAGAGGTCGGATGCATGTGCAGATTACAACATCATTTTCAAGTCAGATCAGCAAAGTTAGAACGTCTAACTTGCAAGGTAATAGATTTGATCTATTATATTTTACATACATTAGATGAAGTATAGAAACATGTTGATTTGATCAACATGTAGTGCTTGCTCTTTACATTTTAATTTTTTATTTAATATCATATAATAATCATGTAATAAGATCTTAAATCTAAAAATTTTCTAATTTTATAAGATAAATTTTGATTTATTTTAGTCTTTTGCTATCTGATCTTGAAAAAGTTTCAAGATCTACCTGAAACCCTAGATCTGATTTCTTCAATTGGTATCAGAGCCTAGATTATTTATTACATAATTATTTATACATATTTAATTATTTTATAGATTATATCTAATTTATAATCTGATTGTTAAATCTAAAATTAAAATTTTTAGAACAATCACGAACTGTAGGTTGTCCTGCTGTAAGGTTTACCCCTTACAGTGCAAAAGTTATCCTAGTTCGTGTACATCTATCCTTAATCATAAATTTATTAGATGTGATCTAGATTAAATTTATAATTTATTAGATTTAAAAAGTATTTAAATCTAAAATAAAATCTCTTTATTAATAATTCCTGCGTAAAGAACCACCATATATTTGTTTGAGAAATTTGCGTAGTTTAAAGTTGAAATTATTTCAATTACATGAACATATTTAGATTAGATCTAAATTAGTTTCATGCTTATTTCACTTGCATTTTGATTATGAATCAAACATACAACTTGGTTGGTAGAACCATATTGTAAAAATATTTTACAAATATAAAAATTATTTTCGAAAAGTCGAACCCCAACCCTTAGCCAAAAACTTAATTGAGAATTAAGAAGTTGTTTGATTAGGTTCTAGGATTGTGGATTGAAGAATCTAAGACACAAACCATAACACATTAGGTTAATGGGTTAGTGAGAATTAGGTCCATTAATTGGGTTAGACCTAATGTTAGATTAAAGATGGACTTAATTAGAGAATTGAGTAAATCTAATCAATTGTTGTCTTAGATAAGGTCAAGGATTCTCTAGATCAATTACAATAGTTGTAGTTGGTCAAGTCCATATCTTTAATGAGAACCAAATGGACTTGATTCTTGGCTAAGCAGTCTAGCATGAACTATTAGGTTGATCTAAACAAAACTAATTAAACTAGTTGGTGTCTAAGATAAACCAGACCGGTGATTTTTAATTGGCAGTCTGCTTACCTGGCCATTTCTGATGGTGTCTAAGACAAGCTTTGGCAGACCCTCCCATCGATCAAACTTATCTGATCTCTTGATGAAATTATATTTTGATTGGATCACTTGACTATTCGAGCTGACCCATGTCAGCTAGGTAAATCAGTGTGACTGATTTAGGTGCTCCTAGACCAGCCCTTTTGATGGTCTCCCTTAAGCTGACTTGGTGAAGCCAGTGGGAGGATCATGATAAGCTGGTTCATCTGACCTCTTCCTTTAAATCAATTAAATTTTCTAAAATTATTAGGTCCTTAAAATGAAATAGTTATGGTGATAACTAGATCATAGCCTCCCATTAAGTGGATGATAATGGGTCCATCAGTTGGGTAATCATTGGAGGCCCAAAGGCCTGATGCTTATCGGCTGATGGAATTGTCATTCATAATATGATTTTTTGACTGTATCTTTCTAAATGATGGTTAGGTTAGCCAACCAAAGTTGGGCCTAATCATTCATTGGCTAGACGGGCCAAATATGGTCATGTTAATGGTTGGACCTAACCAGACCTTTTCAATGGAGGCCAAAGCCTACTGATTAGGGACTGGGGCAAAATTAAAATTACTAAAAATTGTTTAGAGAAATAATTGATTATGAACCTACCCTTAGATATACATGGGTTGGCCAACCAAAGTTGGCTTGTTGCAGTCTAAGTGGATTCTAGTATCCACTAGGAATTAGGGTAATTCCTCAAATTGAAGGTAGAGGCTACCAATTCGAATAAAATTTAGTGAGAGAAACTTTTTGATTAAAGTCTAAATCTTTAAGTTTAATGAATCAATTACTAATTAGGTTATGATTTTTCTTTGTGCAGATATGGCCACTTCTCTATCACTCGATCATTGTTGGACAATGATTAGTTGGTGGGACCCAACTGAAGGAGGAAAACCGCTTTTCCTCGTAGGATCTTTCAGATTTCATCAAATCTGGGGCGAAATAATTTAAAAAAAAAATTATTCTATATATTTCAGATCTAATTCTCTAGATCTAATTTTATTATTTGATATTTAAAATCTAAAATTAAATATAAAACTATGATGAAAGAAGAAGTACCTCAAGGGTAATTTGATTACCCTGTAGATGATCTCTGCACAGCCTGAGGTTCTGATGTAGCCACACAAGCATCTGGCCTCTATCGATCTCCACTTAGATAAGATTTGGAATGTCTTCTACTTGCAAATCTATGCTCCAAAAATTAGATCTAAATTTGATTAGGAAGATCTTCAAAAGTCTTCCTGAAGTTGGAGCAGCAGCCTGTCGAAGAAGTCCTGCAGCCTTCTGTTCCAGGCATCACCACGTCTTGGATCTTTGCCAGATGAATGTCCAACTCTTTGGATGTGAAGAGGGGAGGAAGAAGAGCAGGGAGGATATGGAGAATAGGGGAGGGGGCAGTAGCTATTAGGTTTTGTGTATAAAATAATTTCTTCCATGAAACCCTAGGCGCAGCAAGGTTTATATAGACCCTGTATGCTGCGCAGTGCCACATCATTCAACCAATCAGAAAATTTTAATAAATTTTGAAAAAATTTTGATTGGTAGAGTGATGTTATCTGATCACATCAGATAAAAACCCCCACCCTCTCTCTTAAGTTGGTGCCAATATTGGATAAGCTCAATCAAGGTGGCGCCAAAGAGTCCATGTTTATCAGGACTCTTTGGTTCTATACATTTGGGGCACCCACTTAAATCCAATTGGGCTCATGCCATAATCTGATTATGGCACCCAATTTAATTGGGTTTTGACATGTGGACACTCCATAAAAATCCTCCAATGAGCTCTTTTTAGTTTAAGACCCATATGTCAACTTTTGACAGATGTCCTAAAATGAAATTGGCAGGTGCTAGGAATTAGCAGGTGTTGTCTTAAATTCATCTCATGAATTAAGACAAGCCTTTTTTGAGCTGAAAAAACTTCATTTAGACTGAGAGAAATCTTTCAAAGGTTCTCTGGATGAGTCAAATCACATTTGGCTCAGTAGAGATAGAAAAGATTACACGAGGAGAAAGTTAGGCTCAATTGAGTGCTAGCATGATTTCCTTGAACCTAATTGGATCTAATCCAAATCAATTGGGTTAGCCCAATTGATGACATCCAGACCCTAATCCTTGTTTGTGTGACCTAGTTAGATTCAATTTCGTATGGTAATGAGACATGTTGTGATCTCATCATCGACATCATCGAAACTCCTTTTGATGGATCAGAACTCTTCTGATTCAGATAATTAGAATGATCGATCATCAATATCATTCTAATTGCTCCCAAAATCCACCAGTAACACCTACAGTATGTGGTGGCAACCCATCAGAACTGAAGACGAACCTCTCGATGCAGCTATCTGTGTGATTGAGTTCCTCCATCATGAGTCCTGACTGAATTAGGGTTAAGGTGAACTCGTCAAACCCAATATCAGTCATATGATTTAATCGATCGATCCGAGTCCGATGTGAAACCTTAATGGAAAACTCTTTTTCATTATTTTACTCTACCATGTCCATGGGCTTAAGGACTCGATCTTTTAATTATCATAGGACTACTCCTCTCATCTACCGAGGTTGATAGATCCCATCTTGGTGCGACCTAGTTCCTACAATGAATATGCTACAGCCAACATACACCTCAGGATTTCGAATGGCTAGGAGATCGAGTTATGGTGTAGTCAAACTATAACACACTCAAGGTGAACTATCAATGCACCTTAGGTCAAAGAACTAGACACACAAATGCAGTATCGAGCTAGTCATCGATGAGAAGGTAGACTTCCTTATGACTGCTTGATATGGTCATGCTCAATACTCTCATTCTCAATGAATATCTGTACTCTCGCTCTGGTGTATCCACACCGTAGACTCAAGACACATCTATCCTAAGAAAGTGATCGTACACCAACCTTTCAGATCGATCACCATCCTTGTGATGATCTTATGGTCAGGAGCTGTTTATGAGTTAGTTATGTAAATTCATGCCTTAAATTTTTAACTCTTGAAAATATAATTTGACATTCCTACTAACTCAAAAAATATATCACAGACACAATATACACAATGTGATAGAAGAATAACTCATTTATTGATTTATAGTCAAAATTATAAATTTACCCTTAGATTTGTACAGGAATGTGTTAGCCAATCTGGCATCTAGGGCACACATCTAACAAACTCCCACTTGACCTAATGCCAACTGGCTACATATCTAAGTCCCATCTTCTCAAGGTGGGCTTCGATCTTCTACTGGTCCAATGGCTTAGTCAGTGGGTCTGCCACATTGTTTGTGGAGTCGACTCTCTTGACCTCGACATAATCTTTTTCGAGGTAATCATGGATCAAATGGAATCACCGCTCGATGTGCTTGGACTTCTGATGAGACCTTGGCTCCTTAGCTAGGGCTATGGCACCATTATTGTCGTAGTAAAGAGGTATGGCATCTGATGACATCACTCCAAGCTCTGCAGCAAACTTCTTATACCAGAATGCCTCCTTTGCAGCTTTCGATGAAGCAATGTACTCTGCCTCCATGGTGGAATCAGCAATCACCGTCTGCTTGGAACTCTTCCAGCTAACTGCACCACCATTATAAATGAACAGACTCTCAGATGTCGACTTTCGATCATCTATATCAGACATAAAGTTTGAGTCTGTATATTCCTGAATCTGGAGTTCTCCATTCCAAAGACTAGAAACATATCCTTAGTCCTTCTCAAGTACTTAAGGATACATTTCACAGAAGTCCAGTGCTCTTCACCTGGATTTGACTGATATCTGCTTGTGACACTCACAGTATGGGCTATATTAGGTCATGTACATAGCATGGCATACATGAAGCTCTCTATTGCCGAAGCATAAGGGATCTTGCTCATGCATTCAATCTCCTCAGGTGTGCTAGGGCACATCTTCTTGGAGAGATGAATGCCATGTCTAAAAGGTAATAAACCTCTTTTGGAGTTTTTCATGCTAAACCTTTTTAGCACCTGCTCTATGTACATCTTCTGTAAAACTTCGAGCATCCTATTTGATCTATCTCTATAGACCTTAATACCCAGTCTAAAGGATGCCTCTCCTAGATCTTTCATAGAGAACTCCTTAGACAACCATACTTTGACTGAGGTCAATATGGGAATGTCATTCTCAATTAGGAGGATGTCATCTACGTACAATACAAGGATGACAACTGCGCTTTCACTGACCTTTTTGAACACACATGGTTCCTCCTCATTCTTGATGAAACTAAATATTTTGATCACATCATTGAAACGAGTATTCCAGCTCCGAGATGCTTGCTTAAGTCCATAAATGGACCTTTGCAGCTTGCAGACCTTGTGATCATCATCACTGGATATGAAACCAAGTGGCTATTCCATATAGATATCTTCCTCAAGATATCCATTTAAGAATGTCGTTTTCACATCCATCTGTCATATTTCATAATCGAAATAGGTTACAACAGCAAGCAATGTGCAGATGGATTTTAGCATGGCTACAGGTAAGAAGGTATCCTGATAGTCAATGCCTTCGCACTGACTATAACCTTTCACTACGAGCCTAGCCTTGAATGTCTCCACATTACCATCTGCACCTATCTTTCTTTTGAAGATCCATTTACACCCAATAGGTACAGTACCTTTAGGTGGATCTACTAAGGTCCAGACTTGGTTTGAATGCATCGAGTCAATTTCTGATCTCATTGCCTTTAACCATTTCTCAGAGTCGATATCTGATATCGCCTCATCATAGGTCTTGGGATCATCACTATGAACCCCATTTCTCGTGAGAAATATTTTCTCTACATCCTCTTGTATGGTATCTAAGTACCTTTCAGGAGGATGAAAAACCCTAGTCGATCTATGAGGTGGAAGAGATTGTGTTGGGACTGGTTCTTATTGATTTGGTTTCTCAGGTTCTTTAGCTCGTTGCTCTTGGGAGATATTCTCCTTGAGCTTAATTATTCTTCCGATGCCACCATCTTGAATAAACTATTTTTCAAGAAACGTAGCATTTCGACTCACAATCACATTGTGGTCTTCCAGAATATAAAAATAGTATCCTAATGACTCTTTAGGATATCCTATGAATCGAGCTCTAAAAGACCTAAACTCTAACTTGTCCGTCTGCTGTCTCTTGACATGAGCTGGACAACTCCAAATTCTGAGATGATTTAGACTTGGCTTCTTACCATGCCATATCTCATATGGTGTGGTAGGAACAATTTTAGAGGAAACCCTATTCAATACATAAATTGCTGTTATGAGACAATGTCCCCAAAGAAATTTAGGGAGGTTCGTGAAGCTTATCATGGAACGAACCATATCTAATAGGGTCTGGTTTCTCCATTCTGAAACCCCGTTGAGTTGAGACGTTCTAGGTGGAGTCCATTGAGAGACTATACCATTATCCTTAAGATAGTCTATGAACTCCCGACTAAGGTATTCACCTCCTCGATCTGATCGAAGAACCTTAATGGGCTTTTCTATTTTTTTTCTACCTCATGTCTGAATTCTTTGAATCTTTCAAAAGCTTCAGACTTGTGTTTCATTAAAAATACATATTCGTACCTAGACATATCATCGATAAAGGTAATGAAGTAGATGTAGTTGCCTCTAGCCGACACATCAAATGGGCTGCACACATCTGTATGTACTAGGGCAAGTAGGTCTGTGGCCCTTTCCCCATGTCCCACAAAAGGGAGCTTGATCATTTTGCCTTGAAGGCATGATTCACAAACTGGATATGACTCAGAAGTCAACGAACTCAATAGCCTGGATTTCTTCAATTTGTTAACCCTGTCTTCCGTTATATGACCTAGCCTTAGGTGCCACAGATACCTATCATTTAGACTATCTCTAGACCTTTTAATTCCTATGGCATTCATATTTTGCTCGATATTAAATACAGATACATCAATATGTAGCTGATAGAGACCATTAATAAGAAAATCATCTGCAACTTTATTATTTTCATAAAAAATATTACAATATCCTTATGAAAGCTAATCACATAGCCTTCTTGTGCTAAACATGAATCAGAAATCAAATTCCTGCTTACTGCAGGCATATAATAACAATCTTTGAGAAATAAATCTAATCCTAAAGGTAATCATAGAGGGTAGGTTCCCACAGTCACAGCAACAACTCTTGCTCCATTTTTGATGCATAGGATCATCTCCCTATCCCTCAGCCTCCTGCTCTCCTCAAGACCCTACATAGAAGTGCACAAATGAGCATTATAACCAGAGTCAAGCACCCAACTAGATGCAGAAGAAACCACAAGATTAGACTCTAAAATGAGCATACCTCCAAAAGGACCATCCTTCTTATTCTTCAGGGTGGTCAGGTATTGAGGACAGTTTCGCTTCCAATGGCCGTCTAATTGGCAGTAAAAATATTTTCTCTTATCAGCAGCCTTCTTCTTCAGTTCTGTCTTCTTCTTCTTGCCATCCACCTTCTACTTCTTCGCAGACTTCTTTTTCTTTTCAAAAGACTTTCTCTTGGAAGAAATCTGCTCCACAGTAAGAACTGAGCCTTTTGAACCCTTCATAGAAAGCTCAGTCGTAACCAGCATGTTCATTAACTCGGCCAAGGTACACTACATCTTATGCATATGAAAGTTCATGATGAACTGACCATATGCATCGGACAAGGATTGAAGGATCACATCAATCTGAAAATTCTTGTCTAAGATGATACCGAGCTTTTCAAGCTCCTCAAGGTCCTTGATCATTGTCAAACAATGATCTTGGACTGACTGCCCATCACGCATCTTGGCCTTAAAAAGTCTTTGACAGACTTGATACTTGGCCACGTGACTTTGTTCACCAAACAACTCTTGTAGGTGAGCCAACATTTGGTGGGTAGTCATAATATTTTCATGCTGACGCTGCAAATCATCAGACATTATACCCAACATGTAGTACCTTGCTTTGTTATCATCATCCATCCACTTTTCAGAGATGCTCTCTATTCAGCAGTCGGATGTGCTGGTATGGCAGGTGGGTCCTGGTCCAAGACATGAGTCAATTTTTTGAAATCCAAAATAATTCTGTAGTTCCTCAACTAGTCCTTGAAATTGGGTCCAGTCGGTCTATAGGTATCTAATATTTTGGTCAGGGGGTTGGAGGCAGACATGTTTCCTGTAGAGAGTCAAAAGTTTCTAGTTAGATTTTGTAAAATCAGACTCAACCAATTTGTTTAGAGTTTTTTTATTTTTAAACAAATTAGGCTTCCACTATTTTCTCAGATCCCTACACTCTCTTGGTAGAGATGTGAAAATCTCCATGATCAATAATTTTTAGTGGGTGGTGCGGTCTCACCGACTGGCTCACCACCTCACCTAACAGTTATTGATGATGGATCAACCGATGAGTAGACAACTCTTGTCCAATGATTCTTTAATCATGGTGCACCCAAGACTTGGTCTCTAATTCATGAAGCTCATCATGTCTGGGATATTGCTCCAATCCTTAGTTAAGTCAAACCCATCATTTGCATGAACTAGATTCCTGATTGGGTCTCTCACCGTATCCAAAATATTGAGCCCAACCCATCCTCTAATCCATAGCATCCAATACCTAATAGACATGGTTGCATCTTTCCAGTGCAACTGAGCCACGGTAACCAGCCGAGAACAATCAACCTCAGGAAGGGCCCGTACATCCACAATGGTGGAAGACCTAGACTTAATATTTTCTTAGAAGATTTGATTTAGGTCTCATTAAACTTGACATAGTCATAACAATTATGACTAACCCAGTGGCATGGGTTAGCTCAAATTGTTAGCCACCTCTAATCAGAACTGAGTCGACACATATGGCCTGGTAAGTGAGACCGGTGGAAGGGATATGCCATTAACTCGACAAGAACATATTCGAGTCGAGTAGCTCCCAATTAAAAACCATTCGGTCGAATCTGCCTAACTTACCTTAGACACCAAATTGTCAAACCAGAACTAATAAGGTTAGCCTACAATCCAGACTCTAACCTCTGAGCCAAATTAGGTCTTAACTTGATCGAGTCACATCTAAATATGATTCGACCTTGACCCAGACTTAATCCTATTAGGCTGGTCAATTATTAGCTTTCATGATCCCACCTAACCAACTCTTGATTCGGTTTGATCAACCGCTAGACCTAATTGAGCTACCCAAGCATGAACCCAATTTTATGAAAATATCTTAGATCTAAAATTCTCAATTTTAGACCTAACTTAATTTCATAAGCTTAATTCATTAATTAAGTTTGGGTTCATAAACAAAGCATGTAAAATAAATCTTAGAATTTCAAGATCTAGGGTTTTGCAGAAAAGTAAGTTTTGATTTCTGATTAAGGATGAACGCGCGGCACCCCTACACATCATATGAACACCCCATTGAATGAGAAGAGAGGGTCTTAAAATCCTACTTTATTTTTATGATCGGATGGCCATGAGGAACACCTTAATCAGAAATATAAATTTAACTATAAAACTAGTTAGATCTAAATTTACATATCTCATATACAATTTAAGATCTAACTAATACATGCTTTGCATACATCTCATGTATCAAAAAATCGATCTAATTAACATACTTTTAGATCTGATACATCACATGTAATATCTAAAAAATAAAATTTAAATTGAACTATTCAAAATAAAAATTATTCTAGACAAGTTACTAGAATAATTCTACAACTAGTCTAGGCATGCAACATATCAATTTTATAAAAAAAACTAAAATTTTATTTTCTATTTTTTGATCTAATTATAATACTTATAATATAAAAAAAATAGAGAATAAGTTAAATTTAATTCTTATTTTAATCTCATTAAAATATAAAACTTAAGATCATTCATGGATTCAACTAATCCTAGTCTAGTCATGCATCTTATGCATGTTAGATCTTCTTAGATTTAATTTTAAATATTTTAATTTTAGATCTATCATATCTGATATGATATTTGAAATTCTTTAATATCAAATAAATTAAAAATAAAATTAGATCTAAAATAGATCTGAAATAGAGCCAACAACCTGGCTCTGATACCACTTGTAGGAGAAAAATCGCTTTTCCTCGTAGGATCTTCTAGATTTCATCAAATCTGGAATGGAATAATTTTTAAAAAAAATTATCCTATATATTTTAGATCTAATTTTCTAGATTTAATTTTATTATCTAATATTTAAAATCTAAAATTAAATCTAAAACTATGATGAAAGAAGAAGTACCTCAAGGGTAATCTGATTACCTTGTAGATGATCTCTACACAGCCCGAGGTTCTGATGTAGCCACGCAAGCGCCTGGCCTCTACCAATATCCACTTAGGTAAGATCTAGAAAATCTTTCCTCACAAATCTATGCTCCAAAAATCAGATCTAAATCTGATTAGGAAGATCTTCAAAAGTCTTCCTGAAGTTGGAGCAGCAGCCTGTCGAAGAAGTCCTGTAGCCTTCTGTTCCAGGCATCACCATGCCTTGGATCTTTGCCAGATGAACGTCCAACTCTTTGGACATGAAGAGGGGAGGAAGGAGAGCAGGGAGGATGTGGAGAATAGGGGAGGGGGCAGCAGCTATTGGGTTTTGTGCATAAAATAATTTCTTCCATGAAACCCTAAGCGCAGCAGGATTTATATAGACCCTGTATGCTGCACAGTGCCACATCATTCAACCAATCACCAACTTCGATAGCTGGTATCGAAAGTTGAAGATAGTCCTAGAGCATGAACGGATCCCATATGTGATAATAGATTCTGCACCTGAGGAGCTAGCTGCCAATGCACGTGAAATAGTCAGAGACACTTACCAGAAGTGACTCAGTGATCGGACCACAGTGCGCTGCATCATGCTGGCTGCCATAAGCAACGAGTTCAGTCACAGATTTGAGATGGCTCAGCCAAAGGTCATACTTCAAGTGTTGGAGGATGCCTTTGGCATACCCGATGATGTGGAGAGGCACAAGACTAGTTGTGCTATCTTCAACGCCAAAATGCAGGATGGTGCCTCTATCACTGATCATGTATTGTACATGATCGAGCTGATGGAGCATTTGAGCAAGCTCAACTTTTTCTTGCATGAGCAGCTTGGGAAAGATGCAATACTGAACTCACTGCCCAAGTGTTATCTCCCATTTTCACTCATTATAGAATGACAAAGCCTGAAGTAAATTACCACGGGTTACTGGGGTTGCTTCAGAACTTTGAGAAGGATCACCAACTCCACAAGAAGTTGGTGAACTTAGTGGGAGGTTCATCTTCTAGTTCTCGACCCTTTGAGAAAGAGAAGAAGAACAAGAAGAAGAAAGTAAAGAAGATGCAAGTTCAGACTGGGACATCAGTGCAGGGCCAGACCAGAAAGATCAAGCCCAATAAGAGTCAAGCTGAATGCTTTTTTTGCAAGAAGCGAGGACACTGGATGAGGAACTATCCTCAGTACATTGCCTCCCTAAACCCGAACAGGTAGAGAAAGAAGCAAGCTATTGTTGGGCAAGGTATTTATATGATAACTCCTTGCCATTTCTCTATTTGTGATATAACTGACTGGGTATTAAATACCGGTAGCCCTTACCATATTTGCAATTCGTTGCAGGGATTGTAGGTCAGTAGGAGATTCGAGCAAGGCGAGAGGTTCCTGAACATTGGAGATGGAAGACCAGTTCCAGTTCTAGCATTAGAAATCTTGAAACTTATATTTGAGTCCCATACCATTGTTCTTAATGATTGTCATTTCTGTCTCAGTTTCTTTTTAAATATTATTTCTGTAGGCCTTCTGGCCAAAAGTGATTATAAAATTTTAATAAAGAAACAAGTTTGTAATATCATTATGAATGGTGTTACTATTTTTATGGATATTTGAACAATGATGTGTATATGTTATCACAACCTGTTAACGTAGTCTATTCTACTGACAAGTACCTTAGATTAGATAGTGTATCAGATATCTACTTATGGCACTGTAGGCTAGGTCATATAAACAAGTACAGGATAAATAGGTTGACTCAAGAGAAAATTCTCGAAGTCAGTGATTGTGAATCACATCCAACCTGTGAGTCCTGTCTTCTTGGTAAAATGACCAGATCACCTTTTATTGAAAAAGGTGAGAGAGCTACTGAGCTCTTGGACCTAGTACATACTGATGTATGCAGGCCCATGAACACAAGTGCTAGAGGTGGATATTTTTACTTCATTAC
This sequence comes from Elaeis guineensis, assembly GCF_000442705.2. Taxonomy (NCBI): domain Eukaryota; kingdom Viridiplantae; phylum Streptophyta; class Magnoliopsida; order Arecales; family Arecaceae; genus Elaeis; species Elaeis guineensis. The sequence goes on from NC_026003.2 coordinate 66,932,830, forward strand.
TTTCACAGATGATCTATCCAGATATGGATATGTCTATCTGATGAAACACAATCGGATTCATTTAAAATGTTCAAATGATTCTGAAGTGAAGTAGAAAAATAAATTGAGAAGAGTATTAAAACTCTTCGGTCTGACCGAGGAGGAAAATATCTTTCTGGTGAGTTTCTCACATATCTAGAAGAGAATGAAATTTTCTCCCAATGGACTCCTTTAGGAACACCACAGCATAATGGTGTGTCTGAAAGGAGAAATCAGACTCTGTTAGACATGGTCTGATCCATGATGAATTTTGCCAGCTTGTCGATATCCTTCTAGAGATATGCACTCAAATTGGCCTGTTATCTGTTAAATAGATTTCAAGTAAGTCTGTAATTAAGACTCCATATGAGATATGGACAGGGCGTAAGCCAGCACTTTCACACCTTAGGGTCTGGGGGTGTCCGGCCTATGTCAAATGGTTAGTTACAGATAAACTTGGACCTAGGTCTAACAAATGCACATTCATAAGGTACCCTAAAGAGATCAAAAGATATTTTTTCTACCATGCTGATGAACAAAAAATGTTCGTCAGCCTTAAGGCAATCATTTTAGAAAAGAAGTTCTTTGTTGAAGGAACCGTTGCCTCTAAGGTTGAACTTGATGAAATTCAACAAGTAGAAGGACCGACACCAATAGCTGAACCTGAGTCAGATTTGATTAGATCAGATCTAGAGCCCAATGTACCTGCATCATTAAGGCGATCCGGTAGAGTACCACGTCAGTCGGATAGATACTATGGTTTTTTGGTTCGAAATGGTGATTCCATCGAACTCGATGAGAATGATGAGGATCTGATCACCTATATGGATGCAATGCAGAGATCTAATTCTGAGAAATGGCTTAAAGCCATGAAATCCAAAATGGAGTCCATGAAAGTCAATGATATATGGATATTGGTTGACCCACATGAAGGAGTTAAACCCATTGGGTGTAAATGGGTCTTCAAAAGAAAGAGAGGTGCAGACGAAAAGATGGAGACCTATAAAGCCCGTCTGATTGCCAAAGAGTACCATCAATATTATGGTATTGACTATAACGAGATGTTCTCCCCTATGACAATGCTCAAATCCATTCGGATAATGCTTGCAATAGCTACCCATCTGGATTATGAGATCTGGTAGATGGATGTAAAGACGACTTTTCGAAATGAAGAGCTGACCGAAGAGGTGTATATGATACAACTTGAGGGATTTACATCCACAGATGAATCCAAGGTGTGCAAACATTAAAGATCCATTTATGGATTGAAGCAAGCTTCTCAGAATTGGAACATACATTTTAATAAGGTGATCAAAATGTATGGCTTCGTTAAGAACGAAGAAGAGCCCTGCATCTATAAATGGGCAAATGGTCCAGTTGTGATATTCTTTGTCTTGTACGTGGATGACATTCTCTTAATCGAGAATAACATCCCCGCACTATAGGGAATAAAAATTTGGTTGTCATCGCAGTTCTCCATGAAGGACTTAGGTGAAGCATCCTACATCCTAGGGATGAAGATCTGTAGGAATAGATCTAAAATGATGCTGGGTTATTCTAGTCCACGTACATAGACACTGTGCTGAAGAGGTTTAGCATGGAGAATTTTAAGAAGGATTATCTACTGATAGGCCATGGAATTTCTCTCTCTAAAAAGGATTGTCCGACAACTCTTGAAGAGAGAGAGCGTATGAGTAGAGTCCCATATGGTTCGACCATGAGATCTATCATGTACACCATGATATGTACAAGACCAGATGTGGCATGCTCACTAGGAGTAGTGAGTAGATACCAATCTGATCCTGGAGAAAATCACTGGAAAGTGGTTAAAGCCATCTTTAAGTATTTGAGAAATACTAAGGTCCAATGGTTGGTTTATGGTCAGTCAGATCTGAAACTTGTAGGGTTCATAGACTCCAGCTTTCATTCTGACCATGATGACAGCAGAAGCGTGTCGGGTTGTATCTTTACTCTGAATGGTGGAGCCATCTGCTAGAAGAGTTTCAAGCAGCATACTGTGGCAAACTCTATTTGTGAGGTGGAATACATTGCAGCATCGGATGCCACAAAAGAAGTTGTGTGGCTGAGAAAATTCATCACCGAACTTGGAGTAGCACCCTTCGTCGATGGTCCGGTCTTGCTCTACTACGACAGCACTGGTGCCATTTCTCAGGCGAAGGAACCCAAAGCACACTAGCAGACGAAGCATATTTTGCGTCGCTTCCACTTGATCTGGAAGAACATGGATCGAGGTGACGTCGACCTTCAGAAGATCGACAAAAAGAAGAACCTGGCCGACCCCTTCACTAAAGCCCTGGTGATAAAGGAGTTCGACAATCATAAGTCGAAGATGGGTATTAGATACTATGTCGAGTGGCTTTAGGACAAGTGAGAGTTGTTAGAAAATATGTTCCAAAAGCCAATCGTCAACCTATTGACGGTTGAGCAACCTTGTATTGTAATTGATTTGTTAATAAATAAAATATATTTTTGGTATTTTCATCACAAGTTTTTATCTTCTAATGAAATCCGTTGTTGTGATGAAGTCCTTAGGACTATTTAGGTTCAATAAAGAGAGGATTTATCGATTAGTCCTTAAAACTGTTCACGACCAAATGATGGGCTGTTAATAAGGACGACAGCTTCTATCGAGTATAGGTCGCTGTAGGCCATATGGATTGGTTGTCCTCTTAACCAAAGAATGTGGAGACACTGGTATGGCATATAGGTGAGATGTAAGGGTACATCATCATTGAACATGATCAACTCCAGAGCATTCTGCTGTCGAGAATGTCTCTGATGAGATATAAATATAAGTGTCCCTTAGACCTGAGATCATCTCAATGACTTGCAAGCAACTCACTGTGCTTTGGTACTGGACTAACTGAATTTTTAATTCAGTGACAGAAGGCTTCTGGGCACAGTCAAGTACTTACAAAGTCAGAGTGTGACCAAGATGGAATTGACCATTCCAAGAGTTGGAGAAGAATGTGTCACTGTATTTCAATTTAGCAAAACCTTGGCCAGGGTAATCCATCAGATGGATTTGATATTTTGAAATACAATGTGGACAACTTGATCAAAGTTGATAGTTGAACTCTGAGGTATCCTATGAGTATTTTGGTCAAGGGATGAATTATATGAAAACTATATCTGCATGGGTTCTAAGGATGTTGTTCTACACATTTGACCTATCTGGCCGTCAGGTACCATTACTAGATGGTCACTTCGATTGGTATAGAAATTTATTTTTATGCTATCGGTTTAGGTTCGGATCTATAAGGTCACACACATTAGAGTTCATGATCCGATCGGATGGTTGATCAATGATTAAGAATCGTTCTAAGGTTAAACGATCAATACAATTGACATTTAACCTAGTGCAAGTGTTGCAGGAGGATCAATTAGCAATTTGATTGCTAATTGGCTTAATTTGATTAAGCCAATAGACTGAGATTAAGTCTAATTAAATATGATTTAATTAAATTTGGTTTGGGCTTGATTGGATCAAGTCCAATTGGTTTATTGGATAAGCCAAGTGCAAGAAAAAACTAGTCCTAGTTCAATTAGGACTTGGGTCAACCTAATTTCTAATTCGATTAAAAAATTAAATCAGATTTAAATCTAATTTAATTGATTAAATTAAGTTTTTAATTGAATTAAGATTTATTTTAATTAGGTTTATTTGATTTTAGTTGGATTTGGTTTGAGAAACCAAATTTGAATTGAACCCTAGTAAGACTAGGATTCCACCTTGCGCCACCTTAGCCCCCCACACCCACTCTCTCTTTTTTTGTGTGACAAAACCTTCTCTCCTAGGCCTTCACATATGCCCAAAGCTTTCCACTCTTTCTCTCTTACATAGAATGTGGTTGTGGACCAAGTCAAAGTAGGAATTAGTTTAGATTTTAAATTCTATGAGATGGAATTTTAGGAAACCAACACTCTTTCCTTATGGCACTAATTTTACCCAAATATTTTTTGAAATTTTTGTAACTTTTATGGCACATATTATGTGCCCTTTGCTGGTGGTCCATGGTAGGAAAAAAAGAAAGGGGCGCCCAAGAGTTGAGCACCACTTGTCTTGCCCTGTTTGGATTTTCCTTAACTAGGTATTTAACCTAGACAAGGATTCTTCATATCTCATTATTTAAGATGAATTTCTTCTTGAGATTTTTGTGGATTATAGAGCATTAGAGCCCTTTGGGGCATGTAAAAATTGGAGAGAAATAGTATTAGGGCATGGAGATATAATAGACACAAAACTAGGTGTCTAGGTGAGAGCAAAGAGAAGAAGAAGAGGGTTTTCTTCTAGGGTTGCTGAGTTCACCTCTTTCCTTCCTCTATCTGTGAGTTTTCTGAGAGTGTCTCACATTTAAAACTCCTTCTCCTACTTCTCATCTTTGGAAGAATTCAAATCAAGAAGAAGGAGGCATCTGATCGACCATCGAAGAAGGATCAACACAGTACTAGCATACTGTGTTGATTTCCTAGACCAGGACTTCTGATCGTGATTCGTGGGCTCCTGTGGATGACTCCTAGAGGCTGGACACATGTGCAGCTTGCAACATCATTCTCATACCCGGATCAGCAAAGTTAGAACGTCTAACTTGCAAGGTAATAGATATGATCTATTATATGTTACATACATTAGATGTAGTATAGAAACATGTTGATATGATCAACATGTAATTCTTGCTCTTTATATTTTAATTTCTGATTTAATATCATATAATAATCATGTAATAGGATCTTACATCTAGAGATTCTCTAATTTTATAAGATAAATTTTGATTTATTTTAGTCTTCCACTACCTAATCTTGAAAAAATTTCAAGATCTAATCCTGAAACCCTAGATCTGGTTCCTTCACTACGGTGGGCAGCAGAAAGTTTTGTGAATGGATGGTGGAGATTAATCCCGAATGAGATCCAATGGTTGCTGTTCGTTGTCGATTGAAAAGAAGAAACTTTGCATGATTCGATGGCTGAAATTCAAACTGGAGTCTGATTTGACTGACGCCATTCTCGACTGTGAATAGGAGATAAAACATGCGATCCAATGCTCCAGATTCCATCAAGTGCATGATCGAATGGCTAGTATCATTTTTGACTATGATAAGGATTTGATCTCCATGTTTTGGGCAGATCTAGGAGGTCCAAGTGAAATCCGACGGCTAGAATTAATTCGTACAGGTATTATATGATTTTTAAGGGTTTTGGAACTCCTTTTGCTACCAAAAAAAGATAAAAAATTTACTTATAAATAGGAGGTCTGAGAATAAGAGTGAAAAAAAAAATCATAGAAATATAAAAAAATTAGATAAATTTAGAGATCCAAGGAGAAGAAGAAGAGAAATCAGTTTGTTCTATGGAGTACAAAGGAAGAAGAAGAGATCATCAACCATCTTCCTGACGAGGCTGTGCTGATCAACTTTAGATCCTTATTATAATTTTTTTTTTTATTATTTTTTTAATTTTTTATAATTAAATTTTAATTTAAATTAATAAAAAATTTATTTTTTTGTACTTTAAATTTTTATCTTTTATTTTTATTGTAAGTAGATGCTAAGATCTAGCTAGTAGATCTTAGTACTAATTTATTTGATGCTCTTTAAAATTTTATTATTTATTTTTATTGCAAATAGATGCTAGGATCTAAATATTAGATTTTAGTATCTGATTTATTTTTTATACTTTTAATTTTTATTTTTTGACTTAAATTATTTTCTTCAAAATTTTATTTTTTTTATAAAATCAAAGATTTCAAATCAAAATTCTATCTGCTCCGTGGATTCGACCCGACTCACTACTTTCTATATATTTTTTTAATTTTTATTGAAGTTGAAATTAATTTGATAAGTATGGTGTTCTAATGACAACATCGCGATCCTATCAATTTTTGGCCCCACTATCGAGAACCTATAAATTTTTGATGCCATTATCGAGGAAGACATCAATTTTAATATTTAATTTTTTTGATTTTTTTATGAATATAGCTTACAAATTTTTTAATTTTTTTTATCTTTTTACAAAAAAAAGAGAAAAAAAAGATAGAAAGCTTTCAAATTGATGAGATCAATCCTAACCCTAACCTTAACTAATTTTTTTATATTAATTATTACTTTTTTTTCAAATTAACCCAAAATTTACCCACATAAACTTAATAAAAATTGCATGATAAGAGTAGAAACTTAATCATTTAGAAGCATTCATCATCTTAGATTTATTTTTGATGATCGCTGAAGAGAAGGTAAGCTTTCAAGTTTGATTAGTTTCATGCATCTAATTTAGTTGCATAGAACCCCTTGTTTGAAATTGATAGTGCACATTCATCTCAAATCAACTTAAGGGCAACACCCATAATAAGATAAGGTGGAGATTTCATCACCCTTTTTTAGTCTAAAAACAACCAACCAGCATCCCACATTAACCCAAACCTAATTAAAAATAAATAGACGTTGGCCCCTAGGATCAATTTGTGGAAAAATTCAGTGCAGGGGTAAAATGATAATTTTAAAACTTTTTAAAAATTATATTTTATAGTGGAAAAATATTAATTAATCTAATAATTAACATGAATTTATCCTACACTAGGATCTAAATATGATATATAGCATGCATTCATTTAAATTTGAAATTCAAATTCGAACAGTAAATATTTTACTGTAATATGTTCAGAACACAATACCTTTGCGTGGGTAGTAGATCGCCGCAATCTGATCACTGTTGGGAGAGTCTGATCATCGTGATGCAGCCACACAGTGTGTCTGGCCTCTGTGGATCATCCACACGAAGCTCCCAGTCTGATCGACTCCTCACGAGTGCTAGCTCGTTGTAGAGCCTTTTTGACGGTCGATGCTGATCGAGCTCCTTCGATCGATGTCTGTCGATTCTTCGGATACTTTGAATCATCAACAGACATGCTTGAGAGGATTTTGAAGATCTTTCTGAGATTTTGTGGGCTCACGACACTCATAGCTCACTTTCTCACTTTTCGAACCCCAGGCTAAAACTCTAGGGAACTCACCAGAAACCTTGCATCCACTTTTCTTTCTTTTCTTTCTTTTTCTCTTGGAAGGATATGGACTTCTTTCTCACATACAAGACTTCCTCACGCCCCAAAATTTTTCTTCAAAAATCTTCATCCTACACAGCCCACTCTTCTCCTCCTTTTATAACAACGTCAAATGTCTTATCCAAAAGAAAGGATAAAGATGAGTAATTACACATTTGAATTCCAATCAAATTTTGAATTCAAATGGACACCAATCATCCCTTATCCACTAAAAGCATGAGGCATGGCTTAAATTGTGTATGGAGTGATTTCATGAGAAATATTTTTCTCATGTAATAAATGGGGCGTAAATAAAGGGATAAGGCGCAAAGATTGATTGCCCATTCAAATTCAAACTTTATTTTGAATTTGAATGACCAACCAATCATCCTTATCCATTTAATTGGCACATTAAAGTGGGGCATGGAGAGGGCTTGGCGTGAGGAAAAAATTCATGAGAAGTTCCTTCTCATGAATTCAAATGGGTGCAATGAAAGTGAGATGGCGCATGGAGATTGGGTCAAGGTGGTTTCAATATTTAAACCAACCTAATTGAACCAAATAAGTTAAGTCCAATTAGACTAAATTAAATCTAACTTAATTAGGCTTAATTAGGCTCAATAAAATTTTAATCAAATCAAGAATTGACTAAGCCCAACCCCTGATCAAATCAGGGACCAAACCATCTCGACGATTAGGTCAACTCTTAACCTAATCGGGTCAAACCCAACTGAATCCAATTCAATTGGACTTGATCCAAAAATAATTACTCAATCAAATTGAGTTAATTAGTGATCAAATTACTAATAAAATCTCTCACAAATATTGAGTCCAAATTCGATGGGTAATCGGGCATCAGAATTCATTGATATGTAACCCTGATCGAAGAGTCCCAAACCAGTGGGACTCTTGACCCCAGTACCCAAAATGTGTGGGACTCATGATCAGAGAATCCTGATTCTCGATCATAGAGTTTCAGATACATAGGACTCATAGTCCACGAGCATTAGGACTCTTTATCAGCCATCAGATCAGATAGGAACCTCTAATGTGTGTGACCCCGTAGGTTCGAACCTAAGCTGGTAGCACAGGAACCAATTCCTGTACTAATCGAAGTGACCATCTAGAAATAGTACCGATATCTGGATAGGTCGAAGAGTCGCAGTTGCAACACTCAGAACCTACATAAATATGGTTATTGTATAATTCATCCTTTTGACCCCTGTGTTTAGGATGACTCCGGGTTAAACTGTCAACCCTGATTAGGTCATCCGAATCATGATCAACTCAAATAGTCCCGTGACTCCTCACAAGGACTACCCTGACCAAGGTTTTGCTAAATTGAAACATGACTGTACACAGCTCCTAAACTGGAGTGATCAATCTCATCTTGACACATGCATCGACAAGTCAAGTACTTGACTACACCCAACAGCCTTCCGTCACTGAATTAAAAATTCAAGTAGTCCAGTGCCTAAGTGCAGTGAGTTGCTTGCAAGTCATCGTGGCGGTCTCAGATCGGAGGGATATTTATACCCATATTCCATCAGAGCAAATCTTGATTGCAAAAATAGCTCCGAAGTTGGTCACGTTCAGTGCAGATGTATCCTTACATCTCACCTGTATGCCATACCAGTGTCTCCACACTCATTGGTCAAGAGGACAACCAATCTATATGGCACATAATGACCTATGCTTGATAAACATTGTCATCCTTGGTAACAACGTATCATTTGGTCGCGAACAGATTTAAGGACTAATCGACAAATCCTCCTTTGTCGAGTCTAAATAGTCCTAAGGACTTCACCACAACATAGGAGTTCATTAGAAGATGAAATATTTTGTGATGAAAAATATCAAAATAATTTTTATTAATTCATAATTCATGTACAAATACAAAAATAAGCACAACTATCAACAGACTGATGATTGGCTTTGGGACACTATTTCCAACAATCTCCCACTTGGCCTAAAGCTAATCGGTGCAGTATCTAATACCCATTTTCGACTTGTAGTTGTCGAACTCCTTCACCACAATGGCTTTAGTGAATGGGTCAGCCAGGTTCTCCTTTCCGTCGATCTTCTGAAGATCGACGTCACCTCGATCCATAATTTTTCGGATGAGATTGTAGCGGCGCAGAATATGCTTCGTCCGCTGGTGTGCCTTTGGTTCCTTCGTCTGAGCAATAGCTCCAGAGCTATCACTGTAGAGCAGAACTGGACCAACAAGGGAGGGTGCTACTTCGAGCTTGGTGATGAATTTTCTCAGCCACACCGCTTCTTTGGCAGCATCTGATGCAGCGACATACTCCGTCTCGCAAACTGAATCAGCCACTGTGTGTTGCTTGAAACTTTTCCAGCAGATAGCCCCACCATTAAGGGTAAAAATAAATTCTGACACACTTTTGCTGTCATCGTGATCAGACTGAAAACTAGAGTCTGTAAACCCTATAAGTCTTAAGTCCGATTCACCATAAACAAGCCACTGGTCCTTAGTATTTCTTAAATACTTCAGGATGGTTTTAACAACCTTCCAGTGATTCTCTCCTGGATCAGATTGGTATCTACTCACTACCCCTAGTGAGTATGCCACATCTGGTCGTGTACATGTCATGGCGTACATGATAGATCCCACTGCCGAAGCATATGGAATCCTACCCATACGCTCTCTCTCTTGAGGTGTTGTTGGACAATCTCTCTTCGAGAGAAAAATTCCATGGCCTATCGGAAGATAGCCTTTCTTGAAATTCTCCATGCTGAATCTCTTCAGCATAGTATCAATGTACGTGGACTGAGATAAATCAAGCAACCTTTTAGATCTATCCCTATAGATCCTCATCCCTAGGATGTAGGAAGCTTCTCCCAGATCCTTCATGGAGAATTGTGACAACAGCCAAATCATTATTCCCTGTAATGCAGGGACATCATTCCTGATTAAGAGAATGTCATCCACATACAATACAAGAAATACTACTACTGGACCATTAGCCCACTTATAAATGCAGGGCTCTTCTTCATTCTTAACGAAGCCATATATCTTGATCGTCTTATCAAAACGTATGTTCCAACTCCGTGATGCCTGCTTAAGTCCATAAATGGACCTCTGTAGCCTGCACACCTTAGACTCATCTGTGGATGTGAATCCTTCAGGTTGTATCATATACACCTCTTCATCCAGCTCTCCATTTAGGAAAGCTGTCTTCACATCCATCTGCCAGATTTCATAGTCTAGATGGGCAGCTATCGCAAGCATAATCCGAATGGATTTGAGCATTGCCACAGGAGAAAACGTCTCATCATAGTCTATACCATAATGTTGATGATATCCCTTGGCAACCAGACGGGCTTTATAGGTTTTCACCTTTCCGTCTGCACCTCTCTTCCTCTTGAAGACCCATTTACACCCTATGAGTTTTACTCCTTTGGGTGGGTCAACCAATGTCCACACATCGTTGACCTTCATGGACTCCATTTCGGATTTCATGGCCTCTAGCCATTTCTCAGAGTCAGATCTCTGCATTGCATCCATGTAGGTAATCGGATCCTCATCATTTTCATCAAGTTTGATAGGATCGCCGTCCCAGACCAAGAAACCATAGTATCTGTCCGGTTGACGTGGTACTCTACCAGATCGCCTTAAGGGTGCTTGAACAATGGGCTCGGATCTGATCTAACCAAATCCAGTTCAGGTTCAGCAACTTGTGTCGGTTTTTTCACCTACCAAACTTTGTCAAGTTCGACCTTAGAGGCAACAGTCCCTTCACCAAGGAACTCCTTTACCAAAAAGATTGCCTTAAGGCTGACAAACACTTTTTGCTCATCAGCTAGGTAGAAGTAATACCCTTTGGTCTCTTTTGGGTACCCAATAAAATTACACTTGTCAGATCTAGGTCCAAGCTTGTCCATAATTAAACGTTTAACATAAGCCGGACACCCCCAAACTCTAAGGTGCGAGAGTACTGGCTTACGTCCTATCCATATCTCATATGGCATTTTGGTTACAGATTTACCCGAAACTCTATTTAGAAGGTAACAAGCCGATTCGAGCACATATCCCCAGAGAGAGATCGGCAGACCAGCAAACCCCATCATGGATCGAACCATGTCCAACAAGGTCCGATTCCTCCTTTCAGATACACCATTATGTTGTGGTGTTTCAAGAGAAGTTCATTAAGAAAGAATCCATTCTCCCCAAGATATGTCAGAAAATCATTGGAATGATATTCACCTCTTCGATCAGATCGAAGAGTTTTAATAACTTTTCAGTTTATCTTTCTACCTCATTTCGGAATAGTTTGAACTTTTCAAACGACTCTAATTTATGCTTCATTAAATAGACATACCCATACCTCGATAGGTCGTCTGTGAAGGTTATGAAGTAGAAATATCCACCTCTTACACTTGAGCTCATGGGTCACATACATCAGAATGTACCAGACCCAAGAGTTCACTAGCTCGCTCACCTTTTCCAGTAAAAGGTGATTTGATCATTTTACTAAGAAGACAGGACTCACAGATTGGAAGTGATTCACAATCACCTACTTCAAGAATTCCTTCTTGAGCCAATCTGTTTATCCTATTCTTATTGATATGACCTAGCCTACAGTGCCAAAGGTAGACTTCTGACACATTATTTATTCTAGGGCATTTACCGGAGGTTTGAACCACATTAACAAGTTGTGATAGAAAGTAAATTCCATTATTAAGTTGTCCAACAAACATTATAACACCATTCAAAATGATATTGCAAACGTTTCTTTTATTAAAAATTGATAACCGTTCGTGGTCAAAAGGCCTACAGAAATAATATTTAATAAAAAGCTTGGACAATAGTGACATTCACTCAGAATTATATTTCAAGAATTGATTACAAGGTTCATGATTCCTAATGCTAGAACTGAAACTTTGCTTCCATCTCCAACGTTCAAGAATCTATCGCCTTCATCAAATCTCCTACTGACCTGCAGACCCTGCATCGAATTGCAAATATGATAAGGGCTTCTGATATCCAATACCCAGGCAGTAGTATCATAAATGAAAAAGTTGCAAGGTGTTATCATATAAGTACCTTGCTTCTTCTTCGGTCTGTTTGGGTCCAGGGAGGCAATGTATAGAGGATAGTTCCTCTTCCAGTGCCCCTGCTTCTTGCAAAAGAAGCACTCCGCCTGGCTCTGGTCGGGCTTGCGTTTCTTGGTCTGACCTTGTGCAAACATCCCAGCATGCAGCTGCACCTTCTTATTCTTCTTCTTCTTGTTCTTCTTCTTCCCTTTCTTAAAGGGTCGATGACCAGAAGAAGACCCTCCCACAATATTCACCGACTCCTTATGGAACTGGTGATCCTTCTCAAAGTTCTGCAGCAACCTCAACAAGCTGTGGTAGTTCACTGCAGGCTTTGTATTCGAAAATGAGTAAGGAAGGGGAGGAAGGACTTGGGCAATGAATTAAGGATCGCATCCTTACCGAGCTGCTCGTGTAGGGGAAAGCCCAGTTTACTTAGGTGCTCAATCATTCGATCATGTACAGTATATGATCAGTGACTGAGGCTCCATCCCTCATCCGAGCATTGAAAATGGCACAACTAGTTTTGTGCCTTTCAACATCGTCAGGCATGCCAAAGGAGTCGTGCAACATTTGAAGCATCTCCTATGGCTAGGCATTCTCGAACCTGCAGCTGAACTCATCATTCATTACCGCCAGCATAATGCACCGAATGGTGGTGCGGTCGTTGAGCCACTTCTGATAAGTGTCTCGGACCATTCCTCTAATGTTCGGGGCTGGTTCTTCAGGTGTCGGATCCATTACTACATAAAGGATCCACTCATGCTAAGGATGATTTTTAATTTTCGATACCAGCTATCGAAATTAGGTCCCATGAGCTTGTCATTATCTAATAATGATCGGAGCGACAGGGTAGTGGCCATAGCTGCATAAAAGAAAATCAGACCTCTATTAGTACATAAATTATAAATACTAAAGACTTGGACTTTAGTCTAAAGTTTCTCTCAGTATTTTTATGAATTGGTAGCCTCAACCTTCAATTCGAGGAATTACTTTAATTCCTTAGTGGGTACTAGAATCCACACAGACTACACACGAGCCCAACTTTGGTTGGTCAACCCATGTGCATCTATGGGTAGGTTCATAACCAGTTGTTTCTCTAAACAATTTTTAATAATTGATTTTGCCCCTGAACCTAATCAGTAGGCTTTGGCCTCCACTAAAAAGATCTGGTTAGGTCCAACCATTAACATGATTTGATTTGGTGAATCGAACAAATAAATGATCAGGCCCGACTTTGACCGGCCAACCTGACCACCATCAGAAAGACTCAAACCAAATTATCATATTATGAATGATAATTCCATTAGTCAATATGCACCAGGCCTTTGGGCCTCCAATGATTATTAAACTAATGGACTCATTATCACTCACTTAATGGGAGGCTATGACTTAGTTATCAATATAACTTAATCATTTTTAAGGATCTAATAATTTTTGAGGATTTTATTAAAGGATAGATGAGAAGAAAAAATATCCAACCAATTTCAATCCTCCCACTGACTTCACCAAGTCAGATTAAAAAGATTTAATTAAAGCTGGCATTAGGAGCACCTAAATCAGTCACACTGATTTACCTAATGATATGGGTGAGCCCTAATCACCAAGTGATCTAATCAAAATCTAATTCACCAGGTTGGCCAAGTAAGTGAGATCAGTGGTGGGGATAAGCCACTAACTCGTCAGAGATCGAATCACTGCGAGTAGCTCCCGCTTAAAAACCACTGGTCAAACTGCCAAACTTACCTTAGACACCAACCGGTTTATTAGTTTTAATTTGATCAACTTAGTAAATAGGGTTCCATCGCATAGCCATGAATTAAGTCCATCTTGATCTAGTTAAAGACATGGACCCATTCAACTATAACTATTGGAGTTGAGTCTAGAGTATCCTTGACCTAATCTAATTCAACTTTTGATTAGATTTGACCAATTACTCTAATTTAGTCTATTTCTTTAAGCTAACCTTAGGTCTAACCCAATTATGGACCTAATCCATCTAACCCATTGACCCACAAATTTATGCAATTATCTTAGGTCTTAATTCACAATTCTAGACCTACTAGACAACACTTAATTCTTTTAATTAAGTATTTGGGCTGATGGGTCAGGGTTTGGTATTTCGAAAATAATTTTCAAATTTTGAAAGATTTTATTTTCTTTTCACCAAATATGTTGACTATTTCACAAATAGATCAGTACATTTCATAAATAACAATCCTATTGCTAATTACATAAAGAAAATAACTCAAAATAAATCATGAATATTCTTTTAGATCTAATCTAACACATTCATGATAAATTTTACAATTGAACCTTTACAATTAATTCTTTTCGCTGCTTTATCTGCATGGGATATAATTGCAGCGGCACCCCTACCGCCATAGGAGACCCCATCGAATGGGAGGAGAGGGCCTTTAAACCTTGCTTTTCTCCTATGAACGAACGGCCATGGCAACGAACCCAATTGATTACTTGCTACTTGGATCAAGTATATCTAAATATATCAATTTAAAATTTAAATTTCAAATTTCAAAATTTAAATTTTGAATTTCAAATTTCAAACAAATTTCAAATTTTAAATTTCAAAATTTTGAATTTCAAATTTTGAATTTTAAATTTTGAATTTTAAATATTAAATTTAAAATTTAAAATTTCAATCAAATTTCAAATTTCAAATTTTAAATTTTGAATTTCAAATTTTGAATTTTAAATTTCGAACAACTTTCAAAATTCAAATTTTAAATTTTGAATTTCAAATTTCAAATTTAAACTTTTAAATTACAACTTAATCTATGCATGCAAATATATATATCATATCTAAGAACCCGCTCTGATACCATTTGTGGAGAAAATTCAGGGCAGGGGTAAAATGGTAATTTTAAATTTTTTTCAAAATTGTGATTTTATAGTGAATAATATTAATTAATCAAATTAATTAAAATAAATTTACCTTATACTAGGATCTAAATATGATATATAGCATACATTCATTTAAATTTAAAATTCAAATTCGAACAGTAAACATTTTACTGTAATGTGTTCAGAACACAATACCTTTGTACGGGTAGTAGATCACCACAATCTGATCATCGTTGGGAGAGTCTGATTATCGTGACATAGTCACACAACATGTCTGGCCTCTACGGATCATCCACACAAAGCTCCCGATCTGATCGACTCCTTACGAGTGCTAGCTCATTGTAGAGCTTTTTTGACGGCCGATGCTGATCGAACTCCTTCGATCGATGTCTGTCGATTCTTGGATACTTCGAATCATCAACAGATGTACTTGAAAGGATATTGAAGATCTTCTTGAGATTTTGTGGGCTCACGACACTCGTAGCTCACTTTCTCACTTCCCGAACCTCAGGCTAAAACTCTAGGGAACTCACCAGAAACCTTGCACCCACTTTTTTTCTTTTCTTTCTTTTTCTCTAGGAAGGATATGAACTTCCTTCTCACGCACAAGACTTCCTCACACCCCAAAATTTTTCTCCAAAAATCTTCATCCTACACACCCCACTCTTCTCCTCCTTTTATAACAACGTCAAACGTCTTATCCAAAAGAAAGGATAAAGATGAGTAATTACATATTTGAATTCAAATCAAATTTTGAATTCAAATGGATACCAACTCATCCCTTATCCACTAAAGGTGTGAGACGTGGCTTAAATTGTGCATGGAGTGATTTCATGAGAAATATTTTCTCATGTAATAAATGGGGCTTAAAAAAGGGATAAGACACAAAGATTGATTACCCATTCAAATTCAAACTTTATTTTGAATTTGAATTGCCAACCAATCATCCTTATCCATTCAATTGGCACATTAAAGTGGGGCGTGGAGAGGGCTTGGCATGAGGAAAAAATTCATGAGAAGTTCCTTCTCATGAATTCAAATGGGTGCAATGAAAGTAAGGTGGCGCATGGAGATTGGGTCAAGGTGGTTTCAATATTTAAACCAACCTAATTGAACCAAATAAGTTAAGTCCAATTATACTAATTTAAACCCAACTTAATTAGGCTTAATTAGGCTTAATAAAATCCTTATCAAATCAAAAATTGACTAAGCCCAACTCCTGATCAAATCAGAGACCAAACCATCTCGATGATTAGGTCAACTCTTAACCTAATCGGGTCTAACCCAACTGAATCCAATTCAATTGGACTTGATCCAAAAATAATTACTCAATCAAATTAAGTTAATTAGTGATCAAATCACTAATAAAATTTCTTATAAATATTGAATCCAAATCCGATGGGTAATCGAGCATCAGAATTCATCGATATGTAACCCTGATCGAAGAGTCCCAAACCAGTGGGACTCTTGACCCCGGTACCCAAAATGTGTGGGACTCATGATTAGAGAATCCTGATTCTCGATCATAGAGTCTCAGACACGTAGGACTCATAGTCTATGAGCATTAGGACTCTTCATCAGCCATCAGATCAGATAGGAACCTCTAATGTGTGTGACCCCACAGGTTCGAACCTAAGCTTGTAGCACAGGAATCAATTCCTGTACTAATCGAAGTAACCATCTAGCAATGGTACCCGACATTCAGATAGATCGAAGAGTCGCAGTCGCAATACTCAGAACCTACATGAATATGGTTACTGTATAATTCATCCTTTTGACCCCTATGTTTAGGATGACTCAGGGTTAAACTATCAACCCTGATCAGATCATCCGAATCGTGCTCAACTCAAACAGTCCTGTGACTCCTCACAAGGACTACCCTAGCCAAGGTTTTGCTAAAATGAAACATGACTGTACACAGCTCCTAAACTGGAGTGGTCAATCCCATCTTGACACATGCACCGACAAGTCAAGTACTTGACTACACCCAGCAGCCTTCCGTCACTGAATTAAAAATTAGGTAGTCCAGTGCCTAAGTGCAGTGAGTTGCTTGCAAGTCACCGTGGCAGTCTCAGGTCGGAGGGATATTTATACCCATATTCCATCGGAGCAAATCTTGACAGTTGAAATAGCTCCAGAGTTGGTCACGTTCAGTGCAGATGTACCCTTACATCTACCTGTATGCCATATCAGTGTCTCCACACTCATTGGTTAAGAGGACAACCAACCTATATGGCACACAAGACCTATGCTTGATAAACATTATCATCCTTGGTAACAACGTATCATTTGGTCGCGAATAGATTTAAGGACTAAACGACAAATCCTCCTTTGTCGAGTCTAAATAGTCCTAAGGACTTCACCACAACATAGGAGTTAATTAGAAGATGAAATATTTTGTGATGAAAAATGCCAACATAATTTTTATTAATTCATAATTCATGTACAAATACAAAAATGAGCACAACTGTCAACAGGCTGACGATTGACTTTGGGACACTATTCCCAACACAATTGAGCTCAGTTTGAGGTTTGTGGTGAAGTCAAGTGCAAAGTAAGTTTGGACTCACTCCTGAAACTGATGTCTAAGGCAAGAGGTTACAAAGGTTAAGCCTAGGTGGACTCATGGTTATTTAATTAGTTTTGTTAGCTTACCTGGCCAATTTAATTGATGTCTAAGGCAAGCAACGGGGGGACCCCCATGACCCCACCTCTTATTTGGCTAGTTAAAAGAAGTGAGAACAGACTCAATTTAGTCTAGATCGAGCCACTCTACGTCTAACTGTTAGGTCTAAGAAACCCATAGGTGTCTAGGTTTAATTGTTTGCTAATTTGATTGCAATTAACACTTAACCATAACTAATTCTTCTCATCTATCGTCTTTAGGACTAAGGCTTTTTTAAGGTTCTCACCTTTAGAATTTTTTTTCTTCCTTTTCTCTTTCCTTTCTCCCTCTTCTAAAAAAAAAAATCTAAAGAACACACATTAGGGTTTGTGCTAGTTTATGTACGGTAGGAGATCTCTTTATCCTAACCTAGTTAAATCTAATCCTAAAATTGAATGGCTGATTCATGTTAAACCTGATAATCAAATGGCTAGAAATCCTAAAGAACCACCTAGGCAGATGAAAAAATATTTTATTCCTTCCACCTATAACCCATCGATGTTTCTATCATTCTATGGGATCAAATATTCTGACTCTAATCCTAAGGCTGATTTGAATCTGACAGCCCACAAATTAGATAAAATCGACCTTCTTATAGATAAATTCTTAGCCCTAGGTCAACAATCTCCTGTATAATACACACCACTTCTCAATTATTAAGAGATTTATTCTATTTGTGCTAACCCAGCCCATCATGTGAGTGAATGTCCCATGGTTGCATAGTTTCCATCTTTCATCCAAGAACAAGTTCAAGCTGCTCAAGGTTACTCTATTTCTGTCAATGATCCATTCTCTAACACATATAATTCAGGCTGGAAGAACCACCCTAATTTTTTTTGGAGATCCCAAAAGACTCAGCCCCAGACCCAAATTCTTCCTGTGCAAAACTTTTAAAATAGGCCCCAATATCAAAACTATGTTTATAATAGAGGTCAGCCCAGTTAGCCTACCCAACCATCCTATTACAATCAACCTTCATACCCACTTCCTCAACAGACCAATCTAGTCGACGATAGGTTTAGCCAACTTCAACAATTAATTATGACCTAATAGCAATCCCTCGTCAAGCTAGAAGCACAAATAGGTCAGTTAGCTGAGTCTTCCATAAGTAGAAAACTAGGTCAATTACCAAGCCAACCAATATCGAATTTTAAAAATAACCCATCCACTCACCAACCACTTGGACCTATTCACCAATCTAATATCTCACTTAAGAATCCTCAATTTGAAAATGTCAAAGTAATCTTTAAGCTTAGAAGTGGTAGGATTCTTAAGGATCCATACCAAGATCAGGTGATAGAGGCTAGTACTGATGCTAGTTAAAATATAAATTTAGAAGAGGTTAGTACTGAGTCTAACCACATAAAAGAACCTGTGTCCGAAACTGGTACTGATGCTGGTTTCAATTTGAGTGAGAAAGATAAATGGAAGAAGAAAATAGATGAGTTACCTGAGATATATAAATCAAGAGCTCTATTTTTTTCAATCATAGAAGTCAGTTCTTTCACTCTAGAATCATCACCTCCTCCAGAATTGAAGTCACCCTTGATCATACCTGAGGACGTATGTTTAGAATCAAATGACATCCTTTTGGTACCCATTGCATCGAACTCAACTCCTAACCTAAAAACTCAATTCATGAGCATTTTAGAAGAACAAATAGGAAAAATGCTCAATAGATAAGGGTTTGTGAATGGGTTTGAAAATTATCTTCTTAAAATTAAGAATCAGGATGTGAAATATTTTTTGGAGATTGGTAACAAAATACTAAAATTTATCATAAGCCATCTTTCTAAGATTGATAATCTAAAATTATTAAAATTTATCAATCCAATATTTGACACAAGATAGGTAAGAGAATCAGCATGGTCTGGTTGAAGATGATAAACTTAGTACTTTTTGAGAGGCAACTCAATTTTTGCTTTTGCTTTTTGATATCTTTTGTATTTTGTTTAGGTTAATTGAGTCTTACTTAATGTCTTTTGTAGGAATTTGAAGATAATATTGGCTAAATTGAGAGAAATAATTTTGAAAAGACTTCTAGATCAGGTGACATATCTCTTTTTCTTTCTCTTTGTATGCACCCTTCATTTTCTCTACTCCATTGAGGATAATGTCGATTAAGTTGGGAGGAAAGACTAATAAAAAATTTTAAATTTTTAAAGTCCTCAAGTAAGTTAGTATTTAGCATTTAAGCACCTGATTATACTTAAGAATCGAGTAACCAAGTATTTTTAAAAGAAAATTGATATACAGATTAGAGAGTTTATGAGATATTGAGGGATCAAGTATTAAGAAAACTCAATAAAGAGTTAAGTTTAGAACTTAAATAAATTTTTTTGAGCATTTCTAAATTTTTCTACCAGTATCAAAGAAGAGTTTACTTTTTATGAATTTGTGTAGGATAACTATATATTTCTTTATATATTAAAAAAAAAAAAAAAATTCAAGTACTTTATGCTGAGTAACCAGGCTTCTTTACCTAAGCAAGCATTAAATTTCACATCAAAAGGTATGAAGGACAAAGAAGCTTTGTTGTAAAACTAGTTTTAACTCGTAGCCTATTTGATTCGAGCAAGTAAGTCCGAGGGGTATTCTATACCTAGTGCCCTAAAGCCATCTAGTTCGGGAGTCATTGGTTGAAAACTCGCCACATGGGTCAAACAGAAAGCTTAAGGGGTTAAGACATTCAATAGTGATACAATGTTAAAAAAAAAGAAAAGAAGAGTAAAGTCTAAATATTGGTCTCTCACCGAGTAACTGGGCCTCTTCGCCTAAGTAAGTATTATGGTTCACGTCAAAAAGTGAGTAATGTGAAGATATTTTTTATAATAAATGAAGGATGAAAGTAACAATATACTTATCCATATAAAGATTAATGATTTAGAGATAAAAGTAGAGATAATTTAGAAAAAATTAGAAATAGTTTAGTATTCTTAACTTAATTTTCACATTGATTAGTATTAATACTCCAATGACATACCTCACTCATGCTCTACTGAACATCAGTGGCCCTTTTAAAAATTACTTAGTGAAATTCAAAACTTTAAGTTAAACAGTACTTAAATCTAAATTCTTTTTTTACTTGAGGATGAGCAAAGTTCAAATTGGAGAGTGTGATAAGTGGTATATTTCTATATTTATTGAAGATACTTTTGATAATTTATGATGCTAACATCTTCTAAAAATTTAATTTCATAAATAAATTAATTTTTTTTACAAAAATAAATAATTTTAAAAATATAAAATTAGAATATATTTATGAAAAATAGATGTTAATTTAATTGAGTAATTTTAAGCATCAAAATGATGAGGAACTATTGAACAATTTAATACATATTTTTTTTATTTTTTAGATAAAAAATTGAAGCAAAAATCAAGCAAAAATATCTTAATAATTAATTTTTATAGCCTTCGGTGCATGGTGGACCAGCCGCTTGGTCTACGGATTCAATGGCGTGGTCCATCGAAAATGCTTCATGACGCACGACATGGTCTACAATGGGTAGAGAAAAGTTTTCACGAACGGATGGTGGAGATTAATTCCAAATGAGATCCAATGGCTACTGTTCGTTGCCAATTGAAAAGAAGAAACTTTGCACGATCGGACGACTGAAATTCAAACTGGAGTTCAATCCGATGGTTGATGTCATTCCTGACTGTGAATAGGAGATAAAATGCATGATCCAATGCTCCAGATTCCATCAAGTGCATGATCGAACGGCCAGTATCATTCTCGACTGTGATAAAGATTTGATCTCTATGTTTTGGGCTGATCTGGGTGGTCCAAGTAAAATCCGATGGCTAGAATTAATTCATACGGGTATTATACTATTTTTAAGGATTTTGGGACTCCTTTTGCTACCAGAAAAAGGTAAAAAATTACTTATAAATAGGAGATCTAGAAATAAGAGTGGAGAGAAGAAAAAATCAATAGAAATATAAAAAAATTAAAAAAAAATTAGATAAATTTAAGGACCCAAGGGAAAGAAGAAGAGAAGCCAGTTCGCTTTACGGAGTATGAAAGAAGAAAGAGAGGTCATCAAGCATCTTTTCGATGAGGCTATGCTGATCAACTTCAGATCTTTGTTATAATTTTTTTTATTTTATTATTTTTTTTAATTTTTTATAATTAAATTTTAATTTTAATTAATAAAAAATTTATTTTTTTGTACTTTAAATTCTTGTCTTTTATTTTTATTGCAAGTAGATGCTAAGATCTAGTTAATAGATCTTAGTACCAATTTATTTTATGCTCTTTAAAATTTTATTATTTATTTTTATTGCAAGTAGATGCTAGGATCTAAATAGTAGATCTTAGTACTCGATTTTTTTTCATACTTTTAATTTTTATTTTCTGACTTAAATTACTTTCTTCAAATTTTTATTTTTTTATAAAATCAAAGATTTCAAATCAAAATTCTATCTTCTCTGTAGATTCGATCCGACTCACTACTTTATATATTTATTTTTAATTTTTATTGAAGTCAAAATTAATTTGATAAGCACGGTGTTCTAACCACAACATCGCGATCCTATCACTATACTATGCATCAAGCAATCAAAAGATCATCTAATTCAATTTTATTTAGACTGTCTAATTTTTGACTACTTGATTCATAAACTAGGGATCTCCAAATTATTTAATTTTTTATATGCAAGTAGTTTTGAGGTAGTAAATTATATTCAACAACTGGGATCATTGACGTAGGATCCCTATTATAGAGTTTTGACTTGAATGGATCTGAGTCCAAATCCAATCGATCTAATTCAAGCCTGACTATATATATATATATATATATATATATATATATATGTATATGTATGTATGCACGTATGTATGTATGTGTGTGTGTGTGTGCACATGCACGTGCATATGTGTATATGTATGTATTTATATATGTATCCAAGGGAATTTGATTTGCTGAATTTATATTTTGAAAATAGAGTTATTTTAGTGTTATGCCAAATCATGGTATTTGTATTGGATTATTATATCTTATGTTATTAAATGAATTATCTAGTTAAGATATTTATTATTTATTAGATTGTCGAGTTCATTATTCTTTTTTTCTCGTAGATTCAGAGAATTAATTGTGGATGCATGTACTACATGGAATTGAGAATGGAAGCAAAATTTAATAATATTGATATAGTTTAGATTTAATATTGCTAATAGAATCTTTTATAGGTATTGAAGTATAAATTGATGTCACACTTTTGAATTCTATTTGTTAGTTGGTTTTGTTAATTAATTAAAGTTTGGGCTTTAGTAATTTTAGTTATTTCTTTTATGATGTATTTGATATGTATTAGAGCTCCTTGCATGCTTATAGAGAGAGTTCTTCATGAATATTATGTGGTAGTTGCCATAACCTTGATTTGTGAGTTTGGATCAGGATCGTGATAGAATATTTGCAGAATGATATAAACAATTAGATGCAAAATATCCCCCATTCAAGTGCTTAGTATTGTGACCCATTCCATTTAGAAGGACACATGGTTTCTTATCCACAATCAGCTGCATGATAATAAAACAAAATTTACTTCTTAGACCCAACTTCGATAACTTCACAAGTGTACATGGCCACATAGATCCTCTCTATCATGCTTTCAAATAATCCAAAATATGAAAGCCTCCATGATTTGTTGAAGATTATAATTCCACAAACTCCCCAAAATCCAGCCACAAATCCTCGACCGATGCTAGGATAAAGACATAACCAGTTCAGAAATATTGTTGTAATCTGCACCGCCAGCTAGTATATGAACCTCTGGGCTTGAAATTAGTAATGGCTATCCACAAAGATCCAAATTGCTAGCATAAGTTGTTTCTTCCATAAGTGCATCAAATTGATTGCCTATTGGAAGTTTTCCTAACAAATATTTGTTGGACAAGTTCAAATGACTTGCAAAACTGATTCCGTAAGAGATCAAGAGTTTCCAATCAGGTCATCTCACCAATCTTACCTGGAATCTTTACTATCAAATGACTCCAAGACAAGTTCAAACTGCACAATTTAATATGATCCATCAAATTCTTCAAAAACTTCTCTAAAGACATTACATGAAAGATCAAAACTCATTAGAAGGGAGAATATTTTGGAGCATTCATGTTGTGTTCCTTTGGTCGCCACCAGCAATATCTCTTCCAAGCTTATTTCAAGGTATACTTTTACATAGTCGAAAGTCATGCTAGCCACAATAGGAAGAACATCGCTATTGACTGTTTTGCTTGCCTTTGTGATGGTTCAAGAAAAATGGGAATATGGTTCTTGTTAGATTGTTATGTGCAAGGTCCATGACTTGAATAGAGGTGTGATATGACAATGGAGGTGGTATGCACCATCAAATATATTTTGTCATAGCCAAATAATCAACATAACAATAGGGATTTCCAATCCATGCAAGTATCTTCCTGTTAATGTATTTTATCCAAAATCAACGGATGAGCTTGGTGCAATTTCTTAAGGACAAAGGGATATCTCCATGAAGAACATTATTACTCAAGTGCAGTGATAGCTGCACTGTAACAAGCCAATCTGCTCAAGAATAAAACCCTTTAGGTAATTTCTTGCGAAATTGATTACCTTCCAAAATTTTGAAACTAGTTGACATTTAGGGATTTCTCCAAAAGGAAAGTTATTTGAGGTACAAAGAATGTCTAATCTGTTAAATTCAGAAGGAAAATTTTTTCCAACTAAGGGCTGTTTGTGTCAGAAATCGCTGTGGTTTCGTACATATAGTTTAAAAATTTTTTCTAAACCTTATGCAGTGAAAGTAAATAAATTAAAATATTTTTAATTTAAAACATGTACCAAATCTAATCTAAAAATCATGTGTAGGATCTTGACACAAACATGCTACCTTGATCTGAAATCTGAAAAAGAAAACAATCGTCATAAAATAAAATTGAAAATCAGACCTCCATACCTTCGGATTCTGTGGATGTCTAGGATTTCGATCGTAGCCGCACACGCATCCGACCTCTACTGATATCCACATAAAGATATTTGATCAGAGCACTGAGATCACCGATGTGCTAGCACCTTACAGATCTCGCTCCTCAGCCTTGGATCTAAATCTCTTCTTCTAGATCTCGAAGAAGAAGATCGTTGTACGAACTCATTCGTGCAAATCCATCGAGATCTGAATCAGATCATCAAGAAGGAAAGAAGAACCTTTTTTTTTCTCTTTTTTTCTCTTATATCTGATCACCATCAGATCTGGGCATGGAGGATGATGGAAAGAAAAAAGATAGCACTAGAAAATAAGTTGGATGTCTTAAAGAAAGCATCCCATACATCTCACGCTAAAACCTCACGCCCCCAAATTTTCTGTTGCATGCAACCTTTTTAATCACACGCCAAAACACTTCCTAATGCCCTATTAGATCAAATCTCATTTGATCTTAGGCATTCAAATCCAAAGGAAGGTTTAGATG
The DNA here is from genome assembly GCF_000442705.2 of Elaeis guineensis. Classification (NCBI taxonomy): domain Eukaryota; kingdom Viridiplantae; phylum Streptophyta; class Magnoliopsida; order Arecales; family Arecaceae; genus Elaeis; species Elaeis guineensis. The sequence continues at coordinate 66,957,932 of NC_026003.2, forward strand.
CATTGAGATTATGTTGTGCGGTAAGAAAGGAGATTCCTATCAAAAATAGCACACGTCCCTTCTCTTCCCAAAATTTTTATCACACAAAATTAACATCCAAAAACCTTTCTTTTTAGTCATTATCACCTTCATAATATGAATCAAGTTCAAATAGAAAGAGAGAACGAAATAAGAAAAGATGCACATAGAAGAAGGGACGCCCTTTTCTTTCACGCACATGAACGTGCGTTCTCCTTTTCTCCAACTTTTTATCACACAAAAAAATCAACTCCCATGCCCTATCTGATAAGAATTTGATCCTATTTTGAATCAAATTCAAACAGAAAAAATTAGCAAAAAAGAGAACCCTAGATGGAGTGGGGCACCAACTATTGGTGCCCTTCCCCTTCACGCGCGTGAAAACAAAAGGGGGCATGTCTCCACACCCTCCCTCCCCTTTTCTACACAAAATTTAGAGAGGGAGTCCAAGAAAATCTGGGCTCTCTGAGTCATGGTTCATCTAGTTTAAACTTGATCTCAATCGAATTTAAATCATGTCTGAATCGAGTCGAATTCAAAAGGCAGTCAAGCCTGATCCAATCAAGCTTGAAATCCAAATCTGATTTGAATAATTGAATCCAATTAATATTAAATTAAATTTAATTTAATTTAATTTAATTTAATTTAAATTAATTAAAACTTAATTTATAATTTAATTATCCCTAATAAAATTATAATATTTACAATTAAGTCCCTGTGCTAATAATAGCAGCTGCCAAAACTATAACGATTACAAATTAACGGTTTCTAAAATTCAAATTATCAATCAGATTGATAATTTAAATATGATCCAATCAATTAATCAGGTCATGTTCTTTTTGTGTGTGACCCCTCAGGTTCTATTCTGTTTGATAGTGAGACATATCGTGATCTCCATCATAGTATCATCGAAACTACTTTCGATAGGCTAGAATAATTCTGACTCACCTCAACAAGGATCGTTGATCCAAAAATAATCCTAGTGAGTTCTCACGATCCACCTGTGATGTCTAGTAGCATATAGTGGCAACCTAACAGAATAAAAAAGATGAACTTCTAAGTGCAGTTATCGTATGATACAATCCCTCTATCATGAGTCCCGATTAGACGGAGGTCATGGAGAACTCATCAAACTCCATCGTCAGTCATATACTAGATTGGCTCGATTCAAGTTCATTTATAAATTTTGTAGAAATTTTTTTTCAGTATTCACTCTTGCTCTGGCCAGAGGCTTCCTAAACTCAGTCTTATGAATCGCATAGGACTACTCTTTTTCTACTAAAGTCGATAGATTCCATCTAGGTGCATCCTATTTCAAATAGTGAATCTAAGCCTATAATAGCCAACATATACAGCAAGGATCCGATGGCTAGGGTCCAAAGGAATATGTAGTCAAACTAAGTAGCCTCGCTGTAAATAGCCAATACACCATAGGTCAAAGGATTAGTCACACCACTGCAGCATCGAGAAGACCATTGATGAGTGAGTAGACATGCAAGTGATTTCTCATGTTGGTTACACTTAGTGTAAGTTGTTCTCTAATAACCACCTGCACTCTCACCCTAATGTCTCTACACCACAGACTCAAGACTCATTTGCCCTAAAGGGAGGTGATCCATGCATCGATCTTGAATGGATTGATCACTATCCTCTATGATGATTCTTCGATTGGAAGTATTTAATAATTAATCATTAATGATGTATGTCTCAAATTCTTAACACCTTAAGAATATATAAAATTATCTTTGTTAATTTCTAAGACAAATCATGGACACATATGATATGATTGGTTATAAAGACTGCCCATCAAGTACAAGACATGCCCTAAAGAAAGGTATGTGTCAGTTAAGATTGACTTCTAGGGTACACATCTAACAAACTCTCACTTACACTAAAGCCAATCTACCATATACCTGATTTCCATCTTCTGAAGACAGGCTTCGGTGTTTAGTTGGCTAAGTGACTCGGGCCCATCACATCCTATATAGAGTCTATTCTCTGTATCTTCATGTATTTCTACTTGAGGTAATCGCGTATATCCATGTTCTATGTGCATAAATGATAAACACATAATTTAAGTCATTTAAAGCAGAAAATCATATTTAATTTATTTTATTTATTAAAAATTTGATGCTTCTTTTTATATTTTACAGGAAAGATGATCGCCGATACAAAGAGTCCGATTCATAGATCAAAAAGACTCAAGTTTGAAAAAATTTGGACTTAAAATAAAATTAAAATAAAAGAAAGACGCATCCGGTATTATAGAAAATGAAGATACTATGCAAGGAATCCAAAAGGATACAGATGTCATTGTAAAGAAACAAAAGTTTCTTTTTGGTATGTGAAAAGATGGTTCACGTTGATTTTCTCTGGGCAGTTTCACGTGAATTCAAAGGCTGGCTGGCGCTTGTTTCACATGAATTCAAAACAACGTGCTGACACGGGACGAGGTGTGGATGCGGGACGCGGCGTGGACGCGGGGACGGGCACGGACGCGGGACGGGCGCTGATGCGGGTGTGGGCGCACGGTAGATGAGTTCAAAATAAGGAAAAAAATAATATTTAGAAATATTTTGAAAGATTTGTATTTTTTTAGTCCCACATCGGAAAATCATGTAAAACTCCTCCCCCCTAATATCTATAAAAAGATTTTTGTACTCCCATTAGAAGGGGAGCCCAGAAATTCTTCTAGAGCCTTGCATAGAGGAATAGAAAGGGATTACTTCATGAGCAGCTAGGCAAGCAGTCTCGGGAGTGGAGAAGAAATTTTGTAACGACACAGAGATGGTTTATTGTTCTAAACTTTCCTGTATTTTTTTATATGCAATAAAGATTATGCTTTTTATTTAAATTATCATAGTTCTTTATTTGCTCCCTTTCATATGCTTTTATTTATGCTTTCTTGTTAGATTAATATTAGGAACAACTTTTACTTTCCGGAGACGCGCCGTGATCTACGGGTATGGGGCGTGCCGAGGAAAGAAGAGTTGTTTACCTAGTACTTTCCGGAGACGCACCGTGATCTACGGGTACGGAGCGTGCCGAGGAAAGACAGGTATTTTTCCTAAGATTAATCACATCTATTTAGTTAAAAAAAAGAGATACAACTCTGCTAGTGCAAATTAATTCAAAACTCCCAAGTTCTTTATTCTCTAATTACTTTAATTTTAAGATAATTTATTTTCTAAATCAAAAACAACGCTTCTTTCTTTTATCTTGCAATCTCAACTTAGCCCAAGGTCCCTGAGGATACGATCTTGACTCATCCTACCTACGTAGTGAGTAGAGTTATTTTTGGTGCTATCAATGACTACGCATCAAATTTTGGCACCGTTGTCGGGGATCTTGGCACGGTTTAATTAAAAAATTGAAAAAAAAAATTTAAAAAAAAAAATACTTTTCAGTTTTTATTTCTCGTTTTAATTTTTTTTTCAGTGCTTTCTAGCTAGATAATCTTATTTGCATAATTACAGAATTACCTTGCATAACTAATTTACTACTTAGGAATTTTGCTACTTAGAATAATTTGCTACTTTTCATAGCCCAGTGATTTATTGCTTTTTAGACTTAATAACTTAAATTTATTTTCTTGCAAAACTAAAGAAAAAAAAAACCACTGACATTTCATAACACTTAACTAAAATAGCGTAACCTCAAATATAAAATTTCTAACTTGATTGGACACCTTGTTTCTTTGCATTGCATCTCCATAATTAATCTTAAGGGCAATAACCCATTAACCAGATAAGGTGGGGATTTAATCACCCTTCCTTGGCCCACAAATCACTCCCTTGCATTTGCATAACCTAGACCTTAATTTAAAATCAACTAGATGTCAGCCCTAGGAATTTCGAGCTCAATAGGATAAGAAAGCTCTAGAGTTGAACCGAGTGCGGATTGGTTAATTGCTCGGTGTCTAAGGTAAGTGGTTAAAGAAAGTGGTTTTCAATTGGTTCCGTTGACTGACCTGGCCAACTTAGTTGGTGTCTAAGGAAAGCAACGAGCAGGGAACCTCCCACATCTTACGCTTACCTGGCCGAGTCAGTTAGTCAGTCTTGAGCTTGGAGTGCTCAAAAGCAATCTTGAAAGTTAGGAGCTGTCTAGATCTAAGTTAACTTTAGGATAGAGAGTCTATGATTGTTTAAGTTGATTGCAATTAACATCTAAACATTAATTAATTTCTCCCTTTTCATAGATTTAAGATTCTTAGGTTCTTCTCTTTAGATTTTCTTCATTCTTTTCTCACTTTATTATAAAAATATATATTATAAAAAAAAAAAAATATTTCTGTGTGTGCTCTATAGTATAATTGTAAGGTGTATGCTTGGCCGTAGATCGTTACGACCAGAAATCCAACCTTTTGATCCAGAAATAGAAAGAACCCTTAGAGCCAACAGACATAAAAAGATGGACCGAAATCAGGAGAATGATCCACCCAAGCAATTGAAGGAGTACTTTACTCCTTTCACATATACCTACTCTCCTTGTATTCAAGTGCCCCCTGTGGAGGCCACTCAATATGAAATTAAGTCCAGTATAATCCAAATGTTACCTTCATTTTATGGACTTAGTAATGAAGACCCTTATAAACATCTTGAAGAATTTCTTGTGATATGCTCAACTGTCAAAATTCACAACTTCTCTGATGATGCTCTTAGGTTAAAATTATTCCCTTTTTCATTTAAGGACAAAGCCAAATACTGGCTACATACTTTGAATTCCATGACTATATCAACCTGGGACCAGCTGCAAGGAGAGTTTCTCAAGAAATATTTTTCCATAGGAAAAACTAATCAAATAAGGAAAGCCATAACTAGTTTTTCCCAATTAGATGGAGAAATGTTTCATGAAACATGGGAGAGATTAAAAGACCTTATTAGAAAATGTTCCCACTATGCTGTACCCAAGTGGCAGTTAATCCAATATTTTTATGATGGGCTCTCTGAAAGACATCGACAAATGGTCGATGCATCATGCGGTGGGACATTTATGCTGAAAAGTGAGGATGAGGCATGGCAACTGTTTGAAATTTTAAGTAAAAATTCATTACATCATATGTCTGCCTCTATTAGAGATAAACCCATGTTAAACTCAAAAAGAGGTGGAATATATGAAGTAGGAAATGCCATAGATATCCATCAAAAGGTAGATGAACTATCCCAAAAATTAGATCGTCTTCTAAACACTGGACAATCCCCGATTCCACCTAATCCAATCCAAGAAGTTTGTGCATTGTGTGCAAGTCCGAACCATTTTGTTAGTGAATGCCCAACCGCACCCCAATTTCCTGAGTTTGTGCACGAGCAGGTTCAGCAAGTCCAACAAGCTCGCAGACCAGGAAACGATCCATATTCGAACACTTATAACCCCGGCTGGAGAAACCATCCAAATTTTTCCTGGAGACAACAACCAGTGGTTGGTCCTGCCACACCTCGACCTCAATATCAAGACCCAACATATAGGCATGGACCATACCATCAATTTCAAAATGTTCCTCAACCGTCTACTACTGGTCACAGCTCAGCTTTTGAGAAAAAAGTCCTGAAAGCACTAGAAAGATTAGAAGTCAACACTCAGACCCTTAACTCCCACACACAATCCATTGCTAAGCTAGAGACCCAAATAGGTCAACTAGCAATTGCATTCAGTAGGAGGGAAGGAGGAAAATTACCTAGCCAACCAGAGAGCAACCCAAGAGGGCAATTTGTGATTGAGAGTTCTAATACCCCAGAAGCTTTTTCTGAACATGCCAAATCAATCATGACTCTGAGAAGTGGGAAGGTCATTGAACACACTAGTAAAACCAATGAGACCGACCCTAAATCTCTAACCGAATCCAAATCACCCAAGAACAAGGAGGACTTGAAAATAGAGAAGGAACCAACTGCACCGGAATCATCTTACTTGCCTAAAGCCCCATTTTCGGATGCCCTGAAAGCCCCTATTCCTGCAGATAAGAAGGGAGGAAAACTCGATGAGATGTTGGAATTGTTTAAGCAAGTCCAAATTAATCTTCCCTTCTAAACGCAATCAAACAGGTCCCTGCTTATGTCAAATTTTTGAAGGATTTGTGCACCCAAAAACGTAAATCTAGATCACAAATCCCAAAGAAAGTACGTCTCACTGAACAGGCTAGTTCTGTCTTCCAGTATGCCACTCCTCCAAAGCTTAAGGACCCAGGAGCCCCCATCATTTCTGTGTTATAGGAGATTATCACATTGAAAAAGCTCTTCTGGATTTAGGGGCAAGTGTGAATCTTTTACCTAGTTCGGTGTATGAACTTTTTGGATTTGGAGAACTGAAACCCACATCAGTCACACTGCAGTTAGCCGACAGATCAATTAAGGAACCACGTGGAATGCTTGAGGATGTCTTGGTCAAGGTAGATGAGTTTTACTTTCCAGTTGATTTTCTGGTTCTCGATATGGAATTAAGTGGCAACCCCAGACAAATTCCCATTATCTTAGGACGACCCTTCCTAGCTACGGCAAATGCATGCATTAATTGTAGGATAGGAGTCATGGACATATCGTTTGGGAATAAGAAACTAAGACTGAATGTGTTTGGTACTTCCCAAGGACCATCAATGGATAGTTGCTTCGAAGTAGATACACTAGAAGATATTATAGAAGATGCAACACCCATAATTCTAGCACCAGACCCCTTAGATACTTGCTTGGCTCACTTTGGAGTGTGTGACTTTGAGGAATATATGAAAGAAGTTAACATCTTGTTAGATACACCACATGATAAAACCACTCCTCCATGGATAATCAAGTATGAGCCATTGCCCATATTAGCCAGTACACCAATAGTCCCATCTTTAGAATCACCACCTACGTTAGAATTGAAACCTCTTCCTGCTACGTGCATTTTGGAACATCGTGTATTTTGGGCCATACGGTAATTTAACTTTGATATGAAAAATGCAGGTTCCAATAGGAGACTCCAATTAAATGAACTTGAAGAGCTACGCAATGAAGCATATGAGAGTGTCAAAATTTATAAGGCTCGAACTAAAGCATATCATGATAAATTTATTGCACGAAAAACATTCGAGCCTAATCAAAAAGTTTGGCTCTTCAATTCTAGGTTGCGTCTGTTTCCTGGAAAACTTCGCTCACATTGGGACGAACTTTCATTATAACTCAGGTATTTCCTCATGGAGCTATATAACTCAAAAATCCTAAACAGGGGAACACTTTTAAAGTGAACGGTCAGCGATTGAAACCTTACATAGATGGAATTAGTGATGGAGAATTAATTGAATCTGTTGATTTAGTGGATCCAAAACTGCCATAATACTCAATTCAGTCTGGCTGAAGACGTAAAACTTAGCGCTTGTTGGGAGGCAACCCAATGATTTCATATTTTTTTTACTTTACCGCAGCTGCAGGAATTTAGAACAAGAGCCTATTAATCAATGAAGCTATCTTCAACTTCAAAGCAAAATTATCTCAGGTGCACTCTCTCCTTTTATTTCCTTTGCTTTCCTACTCCATTGAGGACAATGTAGATTAAGTTGGGGGGGAGAAAATTAATCAAATCCTCGAGTATGGTCAGAAATAATTAGTTTTGTGGATTCAAATTTTATTAGGCATCCTAATAAATGAATGATTAATGGTCAAGATAATTTTAGAGATACTGAGGAATAAATTATTAAGAAAACCCAATGAATGGTAGGGTTTAAACTAGATCAAATTTTAGGAGTGATTCTACAAACCCTCTTCTTACTGATCTCAATAAAGAATCTGCTTCATGAGAAATTGGGTGGAAAGATCGAGGTATGCAAAAAAAAAAAAAAAATTCTCCTTTAAAAAAAAAATTTCCTTAAAAAAAAAAAAAAAATAAATTGGTTTCCTACTGAGTAACCGGGCCCTTTCGCCTAAGTAAGCGTTGTGGTTCGCGTAAAAAGATAGGCAATGTTATATAATAAAATAATAATAATAATAATAATAATAATATATATATTAAGGAGACTAAATTGCAAGAAGATAATAAACCTCTTTCCCATTAAGTTAGAGGATTTAAAGAGTAAAGTGGGGAGTTGGTGAAAGAAAAGCTCTGAAATTTCTTTAGTTAATACTCAACCACTAATTGGGTCAAATTGATAATCCAATGAAATATCTCTTTAATGGTCTGACCAAGTATCATCTACCTTTTGGGATGCCTAACCTAATTTTTGATTCAAAATCGAGTCAGTACACAATGCTGATATATCTATTTTACTCGAGGACGAGCAAAATTCAAGTTGGGGGGTGTGATAAATACATAATTTAAGTCATTTAAAGCAGAAAATCATATTTAATTTAATTTATTTATTAAGAATTTGATGCTTCTTTTTATATTTTATAGGAAAGATGATCGCCGATACAAAGAGTCCGATTCATAGATCAAAAAGACTCAAGTTTGAAGAAATTTGGACTTAAAATAAAATTAAAATAAAAGAAAGACGCATCCGGTATTATAAAAATGAAGATACTATGTAAGGAATCCAAAAGGATACAGATGTCATTGTAAAGAAACAAAAGTTTTTTTTGGTATGTGAAAAGATGGTTCACGTTGATTTTCTATGGGCGGTTTCACGTGAATTCAAAGGCTGGCTGGCGCTTGTTTCACATGAATTCAAAACAACGTGCTGACGCGGGACGCGGTGTGGAGCGGGACGCGGCGTGGATGCGGGGATGGGTGCGGACGTGGGACAGGCGCTGACGCGGGTGTGGGCGCACGGCAGACGAGTTCAAAATAAGGAAAAAAATAATATTTAGAAATGTTTTGAAAGATTTGTATTTTTTTAGTCCCACATCGAAAAATCATGTAAAACTCCTCCCCCTAATATCTATAAAAAGGCTTTTGTACTTCCATTAGAAGGGAGCCCAGAAATTCTTCTAGATCCTTGCATAGAGGAATAGAAAGGGATTACTTCATGAGCAGCTAGGCTAGCAGTCTCGGGAGTGGAGAAGAAATTTTGTAACGACACAGAGATGGTTTATTGTTCTAAACTTTCCTGTATTTCTTTATATGCAATAAAGATTATACTTTTTATTTAAATTGTCATAGTTCTTTATTTACTCCTTTCATATGCTTTTATTTATGCTTTCTTGTTAGATTAATATTAGGAACAACTTTTACTTTCTGGAGACGCGTCGTGATCTACGGGTACGGGGCGTGCCGAGGAAAGAAGAGTTGTTTACCTGTACTTTTCGGAGATGCACCGTGATCTACGGGTACGGAGCGTGCCGAGGAAAGACAGGTATTTTTCATAAGATTAATCACATCTATTTAGTTAAAAAAAAGAGATATAACTCTGCTAGTGCAAATTAATTCAAAACTCCCAAGTTCTTTATTCTCTAATTACTTCAATTTTAAGATAATTTATTTTCTAAATCAAAAACAACGCTTCTTTCTTTTATCTTGCAATCTCAATTTAGCCCAAGGTCCCTGAGGATACGATCTTGACTCATCCTACCTACGTAGTGAGTAGAGTTATTTTTGGTGCTATCAACGACTACGCATCAATAAACTTCTGGTGAGACCTTGACTCCTTAGCAAAGGCTATGGATCATTATCTTTATAGTACAATGTCATGGCATCTAATGGTATGACATTAAGTTCTGCAATTATCATAAGAACCAAAATATATCCTGCACATCTATAGCATATTCAGCATTCATTGGTTGATTATCTGGAAACCTTCCAACATACTGAACCAACATAACTCAACAATACATGCTTATGTAGACATTCTATATCCTCCCACTCTTAGCTCTAACCCTTCTTCAAAGATGAGGAATAATCTCTTAGTACTTTTCAAGTACTTAGGGATATTTTTCATAGCATTCCAATGCTCCCAGCTTGGATTCAACTAATATCTGCTCGTGACTTTTTCAGCAAGATATAGCAAGTCTAGTACATAGCATGGCATACACCTATGCCCAAGAGAATAATGGATTTCTCTTGGAGGTTTCAATACTGAACCCTTTCAGCATCTCTTCTATGTACTTGTATGTGAAAACCAAACATCCATTTAGGTCTATCTCTATAGATCTTTATTTCTAAAATACGGGATGTTTGACCTAGGTCTTTGATAAGAAAATTCTATATATAACTACATTATAACCGATGTCAGTGTGGAACCCTCCCACTGACCTTCATGTAACTATATGATTTCTCATATCATGTCATTGTAGTTTTTGGGATCATCCCTATGTTTTCAATTTTTCTCGAGAAATACTTGTTAGATGTATGTCCTAAAATCTAATATGGCTGACACATGGTAATAAATTTAGAACATAATTTTATACTTAATATATTGATTTGATCAATAAAAGAATAAATTTATTCTTCATTTAAGTGTGATGTGTCCTTGAATCACCCATAAAATTAACCTTCGATACATATTCTCAAAGTATTGAAAATTAGAGACATGTATTTAATTCCTAAATACTCCCAGTCATAGGATCATCATAAGGATGGTGATCGATCCGAATAGATTAGCACACAGATCGCTTTCTTTTGGGATAGATGTGTCTCTAATCTATAGTGTAGAGATACTGGATGACGAGTGTGGATAATTGTTAGAGAATAATTAATACTGAGTATGACCATACGAGAGATCACTTGAATTTTTATTCAATCGTCAGTGATTATCTCGATGCTGTAGTTGTGTGACTGGTTTTTTGACCTGAGATGGCACTGCTGCTCGCAATGAAGCTGTTAAAGTTTGATTGACACATAAACATGGATCTCAATGAGCTCTTATAGTGGATATTGACGATAGTTGGTCGACTGTAGGTGTAGGATGTGCATCAAGATGGGATCTATCAATCCTGATAGAGAGTAGCAGTCCTATAAGATTTGAAAGACTAAGTCCAAGAATCCATAGACATAGTAGTATGATTGATGAAAAAGAGTTTTCATAGGAATCACATTTGGACTTGAGCTAATCAAATCTATCATATGACTGATGTTGAGATTTGATGATTTATCCATGACTTGCCATCAAGTCAGAACTCATGATAGAGAGACTGAATCACATGTTAACTATACCTAGAGGTTCATTTTAGTTCTACTAAGTTGTCACTATATATTACTAGGTGTCACTGATGGATTGTGAGAGCTCACTAGGATTGTTCTGGATCGACAATCTTGATGAATTAGAGTGAAATTATTCCGATCCATTAAAAAGAGTTTCAATAATACATTGATAGAGATCATTGTATATCTCATTACTAGATAGAATTGAATCTATGAGGTCACACAACAAAGGAATTAGGCTGAAATTAGCAATTGAGCTTATGAAGTATCAATTGGATTTAGAGAAATCTGATTGAGTTCAAGGTAACCTTGCTAGCATATGATTAGACCTAATTCCTCTTTTCGTTTGGATTTTTTATTTGATTAGATAATTCAAACTTAATTACCTGCTAATAATGTATATAAATTAGATTCATTAGACTCCAATTGATTATGGATCAAATTAATTAGGGTGCAAATCCCTAATTCATTCTCCTTGATAGTTATTATGGGGTGCCACCTTGATTGGATCCAGTTGGGCGTGTCCTATGATTAGAGGACCTATTAATCTGATATGGAATGTCCCTTGGGTGAAAAAGAGGGTGTGTTTAATTTGGTGCAAAGGCTTCAAGAATTGGTGCTTAATAGGATTCCTAATATAAGTTAAATAACTTAAGTTATTAGGCAACCCAATGCAAGTAAGACTTGTATTATGAGATTGAATAGGATTCAATCCTCATGCCTATTTAAAGGAACCTCCCCTTAAGTCCCTAGAGCATCCAAACCAGCACTCCACATGCCATTAAAGAGACCTCCCACACCCTCTCTTCCTCTCCCTTCTCCTCTCTCCTTGGATGTCCACACGTCCCTTCACTTGGGGTGTCCCACATTGTTCCATGCCCAAGGCTGATTGGCCTCTTTTGTTCACTAGTTTCTACCTACTGGTAGCAGCACAAATAAAGGAAGAAAGACAAGAGAAGAAGAGATGAAGAAGATCAAGAAAAGAGATCAAGTGTTGATCACGATCCACACTTCGCTCAGATTCAGCAGGCTAAATTTTTTTAGAGAAGAAAATTTAATTTGAAGAGGACTGTTCCAGACTAATCTTGAGTGCATACCTATAAAGATCAGACACTTGTGTGGATAGAAAAAAATATTTTCTCTTTTAGATCTAGATTTGAAGAAAGATATTGCGAAATAGGTATGTGAATTGATCACTATCTAAATTTCAGCACATAAACTAGATCCTTGTGATTTTATATTTTTATACATGCATGATTTAGATTAAAAGTATTTTAATCTTATATTTTATTATGATATTTAAAAAATAAAATTTTAAAATACACATGCATACCCCAAACCTCGAATTTCAATAGTGGTATCAGAGCCACGAATTTCATATGCTGAAAATTGACATACATGTTTTAAAAAAGGTTTTAAAATCTAATTTTTTCTTAATACATGAGATATATAGATGAATCTTTGAATTTAAAATTTAATTTGAACATATAGTTGATATGTCAAAGCATGCATAGGTCTGAATTTTGATCTAAAATTATTTGTAATTCATGTTCACATGATATGTAAATGCATGCATGAACCTGAAATTTTATATGATCTGATTCATGATTCATATATGAGATATGTAATTACATACTTAAAATTATAAAATTATTTTACATATGATCCATGATTAGTACATGAGATATATGATATCGTGTTGTAGATCTAAATTTTATTTAGATCTGAATTTTATATGCATATATGTGATATATGTTTGTATGCTAAATCTAAAAATTATTTTTATGATTTAAAAACTTACTTTTATGCAAAAAATTTAAATATAAAATTTGATTTTAGAATCTAAAATTTATGTTTGTGCATGAAGATTTTGGTTATAAAAAAATCAAAAATTAGGCTATGTAATAGGATTGCATCTAAGATTTTTTATTTGAGTCATAAGGATCTTATTTGATTAAGTAATTGATCAAATCGAGTCAAGTATTGATTAGGATCATATCAATTAAGTTAAATGATCATACAATTATTGTTGATCAAATTGATTAAGTCTCATATATAGAATCGATTAACCTAAGAACCTAATCTGGCTCGATGGTTTGAGCCTGATTCGCTTGAGCTAATCTGTTTGGATCAATTGACCTATTGGTATCTAAGGTAAGTAATTAAGATATAATTATTTAATTGGTTTCGTTCGCTTATCTGATCAATTTATTGGTGTCTAAGAAAAGCAATGGGGGACCCCCACCGATCTCCACTTGGCTAATTTGGAACATTGGGTCTTGAATAAGGTTGCTTAGCGATCTGATTTAGCCCATACCAATTAGATCAATCATACAATGACTGATTAGATGAGATCTAAACTTAAATCTTTCCATAAATATTAAGTCCATAGGTCTTCCACCATTGTAGATATACGGACGAGCTACCGATGTTGATTGTTCTTTACTGGTCACAGTGGTTCAGTTGTATCGGAAACATGCAACTACTTTATTAGCAAAGAGTTGCTCCAGAGTAAGGATGGGGTTGGACCCAATAACTGTTAGGTGAGGGATCCAATGATAGCCTTGCACCTGCTTGTGACCGGTGAGTCAGACTTAACTAAGGAGTGTGGATAATGACTGTTAGGTGAGCCCACATGACTTAGAGATCAAGTCACTGCAATATGCTTAGAGAAGCATCAGGGCAAAGAGTTGCCTACGCATCGGTGTACATGTTATTAATAACTATTTGGTGAGATGCATGGCATCGGTGGGACTGCAGCACCCACTAGGAATCTTTTGTCACGTTTGGATTTATGTTTTCTTTTCAGAGAGTAGAGGGTTTCGATAAATTAGTGGGAGTCATTGTTTGCATCTTAAAATTTTTAAAAGTAAATAAAATAATTAAATATAAAAGTCTAACTTGAATCTCTACTCTCATAGTTAAATAATGTCAGCCTCAAACTCTCTAGCCCACATCCTTAAAACCAATCATTTGATTGGTACAAATTATAAAGATCGGCTCAAAAACCTTAAGATTGTCTTGACTTCCAAAAAATTAGATCATGTACTCGACCGAGAATCCATAGTGTTACCAAACCGTCATACTACTGAGCAAAAGGCTACTTTTGAGAAGTGGATGGATGAAGACAGTCAGGTTAAGTGTTATGTGCTGGCGTCTATGTCAAACGAGTTGCAAAGCCAGTATGAGCATATGCCCATTGCCAAAGCTATGATCACTCACCTGCAAGAGTTATATAGTGAACAGAGCTGTATAGCGCGCTTCAAGATATCTAAATAACTCTTCAATTTGAAGATATAGGAAGGACAGTTTGTCCATGAGCACTATATGACAGTGATCAAGGACATTAAGGAGCTTGGGAAGCTCGATCTAGAAATACAAAAAAGATTACAGATGGATCTGATCCTTTAATCCCTTATGAGTTTATATAGTCAATTTATTATAAATTTTTATATGAACAAACTTGACTGCACTATACCCGAACTGATCAATATGTTGGTCACTACAGAGGAAATCTTGAATAGTTCAAAGAGCACTGTTCTTACTGTAGAATGGACTTCTTCCAAGAGAAAGTCTACTAGGAAGAAAAAGGTAAAATTTGCTAAGAAGCAAAAAAGGAGAGCAGGCCAAAGAAGGAAGTTCTTAGTAAGGCCAAAGCAAAAGAAAAATATTTTTACTATTATATTGAAGGCCACTGGAGGAAGAACTGTCCAAAATATCTGGAGAGCCTAAAGATCAGAAAGGGTGATAAACCTTTCGAAGGTATGCTCGTAATTGAATCTAACCTTATAGTTTCTTCTACTTCTAGTTGTGTATTAGACTCTGGCTCGAGTGCTCGTATATGTACCTCAATGCAGGATTTGATAGAAAGTTGGACGTTGAGGGAAGATGACATGATCCTTCGGGTCGGCAATGGAGCAAAAGTTGCTGTAGAGGCCGTTGGCACTTACCCTCTTTGATTACCGTCTGATGTTAGATTAGATTTAAAGGACTGTTATTATATTTCTGTAGCTAGTCAAAATTTGATTTTTATTTTTGTGCTAGCATATGAAGGTTTTGAAATTAATTTTAATAAAAATTTTTATTCTATTTATTTATAAAATAAATTAATTACATGAGATTTTTTAATTGACAGTCTTTATCACTTGCATGCTGATACGAATGTGAACTTAAACGAGCAAATCGTGAATACCGTAGGTCAAAAGAGAACCAGAGATGAAATTAACTAGAAGTACTTGTGACAGCATAGACTAGGCCATATTTGTAGGAACCAGATCTAGGGTTTCAGGGTTAGATCTTGAAACTTTTTCAAGATCATACAGCGGAAGACTAAAATAAATTAAAATTTATTTTCTAAAACTAGAGAATCTTTAGATCTAAAATCTTATTACATGATTATTACATAGCATTAAATCAAAAATTAAAATATATAAATATAGCATGAACTACATGTTGATCATATCAACATGTTTCTATACTACATCTAATGTATGTATTAAACAATAGATCAGATCTATTACCTTGCAAGTTAGACATTCTAACCTCGCTGATCCGAGCTTGAGGATGATGTTGCAAGCTGCACATGCATCCGGCCTCTAGGAGTCATCCACACGAGCTCACGAATCTCGATCAGAAGTCCTGCTTCAGGAAATCAGCACAGTATGCTAGTACTGCACTGATCCTTCTTTGATGGTTGATCAGGTGCCTCCTTCTTCTTGATTTGGACTCTTCCAAAGATGGAAAGTAGAAGGAGAAGTTTTAGATCTGAAACACTCTCAGGAAACTCAAGATGGAGGGAGGAAAGATATGAAAACAAACAACCCTAGAAGAAGACCCTCTTCTTCTTCTCGTTTCTCTCTCTAGATACACTAATTGTGTCTTTTATATCTCCACGACCCAAAGGTCTTTCTCTCTAATTTTTGGATGGCTGAAAGGTCTCTCAAATCTCTATCTTCTCCAAAACTTTCATGAAGAAACTCATTTTATATAGAGAGATATGATAGAGTCCTTGTCTAGGTCAAATACCTAGTCAAGGCTTATCCAAACATGGCAAGATAAGGGGCGCCCAACTCTTGAGCACCTCCTCCTTATTTTCATATATGGATCACCAGAAAAGGATGCACAATGTATACCCTAAAATCCATGAAAATTTTAAAAAAAAATTGAATAAATTCGGTGCAAAATTGAAAGAGTTTTGGATTTCTAAAGCTCTATCTCATAGAATTCGAAATCCAAACTTATTCCTTTTTTATTTGATCCAAACCACCTTCCATGTAAGAAAGAAGAGAGGAGACCTTTTGTGAACGTGGGAGAGACCTGGGAGAGGGCTTTTGTCACACAAAATAAGAGGAGATTGGCGTTGAATGAGAGAGAGGGCGTGGGGAAGGCTTATGTGGTGCAAGGTGGAATCCTAGTCTTACTAGGATTCTATCTTATGACTTGTTTTAATTTGGTTTCTCAAACCAAATCAAATCAAAATTAGATCAACCCAATTAAAATAAGTCTTAACCCAATTAAGAACCTAATTTAATCTGATTAAATTAGATTGAAATTTGATTTAATTTTCTAATCAAATTAAAAATTAGATTAACCCAAGTCCTAGTTAAACTAGGACTAGTTTTTCCTTGCACTTGGCTTATCCAATAAACCAATTGGACTTGATCCAATCAAGCCCAAACCAAATCTAATTAAATCATATTTAATTAAACTTAATGTCAGCCCATTGGCTTAATCAAATTAAGCCAATTAGCAATCGAATTGCTAATCGATCCTCCTGCAACACTTGCACTGAGTTAAATGTCAATCGTATTGATCATTTAACCCTAGAATGATTCTTAATCGTCGATCAACAATCCGATTGGATCATGAACTCTAATATGTGTGACCTCATAGGTCTGAACCTAAATCGATAGCACAGGAATAAATTTTTGTACCAATCAAAGTGACCATCTAGCAATGGTACCCGATGACCGTATAGGTCGAAAGTGTAGAACAACATCTTTAGAACCCAAGCGGATATAGTTTTCATATAATTCATCCCCTTAACCAAAATGATCATAGGACACCCCAGAGTTCAACTGTTAACTCTGATCAGGTTGTCCATATTGTATTTCAAAATATCAAATCCATCTGATGGATTACCCTGGCCAAGGTTTTGCTAAATTGAAATACAGCGACTCATTCTTCTCCAACTCTTAGAGTGGTCAATCCCATCTCAATCACACTCTAACTTCGTAAGTACTTGACTGTGCCCAGAAGCTTTCCATCTCTGAATTAAAAATTCAGTTAGTCCAGTACCAAAGCATAGTGAGTTGCTTGCAAGTCACTGAGGCGATCTCAGGTCTAAGGAACACTTATACCTATATTCCATTAGAGACATTCTCGACAGCAGAATACTCTGGAGTTGGTCACGTTCAATGATGATGTACCAGTACATCTCACCTGTATGCCATACCTGTGTCTCCACACTCTTTGGTTAAGAGGACAACCAACCCATATGGCCTACAGCGACCTATGCTCGATAGAAGCTGTCGTCCTTATTAACAGCCTATCATTTGATCGTGAACTGTTTTAAGGACTAATCGATAAATCCTCTCTTTATCGAACTTAAATAGTCCTAAGGACTTCATCATAATAACGGAGTTCATTAGAAGATGAAAGCTTATGATGAAGATGCCAAATATATTTTATTTATTAACAAATCAATTACAATACTTGGTTGCTCAACCGTCAACAGCTTGACGATTGGCTTTTTGGGACACATTTTCCAACAACTCTCACTTGTCCTAAAGCCACTCGGCACAGTATCTAATACCCATCTTCGACTGATGGTTGTCAAACTCCTTTATCGCCAGGGCTTTAGTGAAGGGATCGGCCAGGTTCTCCTTTCCGTCGATCTTCTGAAGGTCGACGTCACCTCGATCCACGATCTCTCGACCAGGTGGAAGTGGTGCAAGATGTGCTTCGTCCACTGATGTGCTTTGGGTTCCTTCACCTGAGCTATAGCACCAGTACTGTCGCAGTAGAGCAGGATCGGACCATCGAGGGAGGGTGCTACTCTGAGCTCGTTGATGAATTTCCTCAGCCACAGCTTCCTTCACGGCATCCGATGCTGCGATGTACTCCGCTTCACAAACAGAGTCTGCCACAGTATGTTACTTGGAACTCTTCCAGCAGATGGCTCCACCATTCAGAGTAAAGATATAACCCGACACGCTCCTGCTGTCATCATGGTCAGATTGGAAGCTAGAGTCTATGAACCCCACAAGTTTCAGATCTGACTCGCTATAAACCAACCATTGGTCCTTAGTATTTCTCAAATACTTAAGGATGGCTTTAACCACTTTTCAGTGATTTTCTCCAGGATCAGATTGGTATCTACTCACTACTTCTAGTGAGTATGCCACATCAGGTCTTGTACATGTCATGGCGTACATGATAGATCCCATGGCTGAAGCATATGGGACTTTACTCATACGCTCTCTCTCTTCAGGAGTTGTCGGACAATCCTTCTTCGAGAGAGAAATTTTTAGCCTATCGGTAGATAGCCCTTCTTGGAATTCTCCATGCTGAACCTCTTCAGCACAGTGACTATGTACATGGACGGGGATAACCCAAGCATCTTTTTAGATCTATCCCTATAGATCTTCATCCCTAGGATGTAGGATGCTTCACCCAAGTCCTTCATGGAGAACTGTGATGACAACCAAACTTTTATTCCCTGTAGTGCGGGGATGTCATTCCTGATTAAGAGAATGTCATCCACGTACAAGACAAGGAATACCACAACTGGACCATTTGCCCATTTATAGATGCAGGGCTCTTCTCTATTCTTAATGAAGCCATATGTTTTGATCACCTTATCAAAATGCATGTTCCAACTCTGAGAAGCTTGCTTCAATCCATAAATGGATCTCTGAAGCTTGCACACCTTGGACTCATCTGTGGATGTAAACTCCTCAGGTTGTATCATATACACCTCTTCGGTTAGCTCTCCATTCAGGAGAGCTGTCTTTACATCCATCTGCCAGATCTCATAATCCAGATGGGTAGCTATTGCAAGCATTATCCGAATAGATTTGAGCATTGCCACAAGGAAAAATGTCTCGTCATAGTCAATACCATAATGTTGACGATACCCCTTGGCGATCAGACGGGCTTTATAGGTCTTCACCTTTCCGTCTGCCCCCTCTTCCTTTTGAAGACCCATTTACACACAATGGGTTTAACCCCTTCAGGTGGGTCAACCAATGTCCATACATCGTTGACCTTCATAGACTCCATTTTGGATTTCATGGCTTGAAGCCATTTCTCAGAATCAGGTCTCTGCATTGCTTCCATATAGGTGATCGGATCCTCATTATTCTCATCAAGTTCGATGGGATCACCGTCCCGGATCAAGAAACCGTAGTATCTGTCCGGCTGATGCGGTACTCTATCGGATCGCCTTAATGGTGCAGGTACATTGGGCTCCGGATCTGATCTAATCATATTCGACTCAGGTTCAGCTATTGGTGTCGGTCCTTCTACCTGTTGAACTTCATCAAGTTCAACTTTAGAGGCAACGGTTCCTTCACCAAAGAACTTCTTTTCTAAAAAGATTGTCTTAAGGCTGACGAACACCTTTTGTTCATCAGCATGGTAGAAAAAAAATTCTTTTGTCTCTTTGGGGTACCCTATGAATGAGCATTTGTCAGACCTAGGTCCAAGTTTGTCTGTGACTAATCGTTTGACATAGGCCGGGCACCCCCAGACCCTAAGATGTGAAAGTGCTGGCTTACGTCCCATCCATATCTCATATGGAGTCTTAATTATGGACTTACTTGGAACCCTATTTAACAGATAACAGGTCGATTTGAGTGCATATCCCCAGAAGGATATCGGCAAGCTAGCAAAACCCATCATGGATTGGACCATGTCTAACAGAGTCCGATTCCTCCTTTCAGACACACCATTATGCTGTGGTGTTCCTGGAGGAGTCCATTGGGAGAGAATCCCATTCTCTCCTAGATATGTGAGAAACTCACTAGAAAGGTATCCTCCTCCTCGATCAGATCGAAGAGTTTTAATACTCTTCCCAGTTTGTTTTTCTACTTCACTTAAGAATCGTTTGAACATTTCAAATGAATCCGACTTATGTTTCATCAGATAGACATATCCATATCGGGATAGGTCATCCGTGAAAGTTATGAAGTAAAAATATCCACCTCTAGCACTGGTGCTCATGGGCCCGCATACATCAGTATGTACTAGGCCCAAGAGTTGAGTAGCTCTCTCACCTTTTCCAGTAAAAGGTGACTTGGTCATTTTACCAAGAAGATAAGACTCACAGGTGGAAGTGATTCACAATCACTGACTTCGAGGATTCCCTATTGAGTCAACCTGTTTATTCTATTCTTGTTTATATGACCTAGCCTACAGTGCCATAAGTGGATATCTGACACACTATCTAATCTAGGGTGCTTGCCAGTAGAATAGACTCTTATCAAGCTTGATCTTTCTAGTCTGGCTCTGCACAGATGTCCCAATTTGAACTTGCACCTTCTTCACTTTCTTCTTCTTGTTCTTCTTCCCTTTCTTTAAAGGTCGAGAACCAGAAGACGAACCTCCCACTAAGTTCACCGACTCCTTGAGGAGTTGGTGATCCTTCTCAAAGTTCTGAAGCAACCCCAGTAACCCATGGTAGTTTACTTCAGGCTTTGTCATTCTATAATGAGTGAGGAATGGGAGATAAGACTTGGGCAGCGAGTTCAGTATTGTATCTTTCCCAAGCTACTCATGCAAGGAAAAGCCGAGCTTGCTCAATCGTTCCATCAGCTCGATCATGTACAATACATGATCAGTGACAGAGGCACCATCCTGCATTTTGGCCTTGAAGATGGCACAACTAGTCTTGTGCCTCTCCACGTCATCGGGTGTGCCAAAGGCATCCTCCAACACTTGAAGCATGTCCTTTGGCTGAGCCATCTCGAATCTGTGACTGAACTCGTCGCTTATGGCAGCCAGCATGATACAGCGCACCGTGGTCCGGTCACTGAGCCACTTTTGGTAAGTGTCTCTGACTGTTCCATGTGCATTGACAGCTGGCTCCTCAGGTGCAGGATCCATTATCACATATAGGATCCATTCATGCTCCAGGACTATCTTCAACTTTTGGTACCAGCTACTGAAGTTGGGTCCCACCAACTTATCATTGTCCAACAATGATCGGAGCGATAGGAAAGTGGCCATATCTGCACAAAAAAAAACCATAACCTAATTAGTAATTAATTCATTAAACCTAAAGATTTGGACTTTAATCAAAAGGTTTCTCCCACTATTTTATTCGAATTGGTAGCCTCTACCTCCAATTCGAGGAATTACCCTAATTCCTTAGTGGGTACTAGAATCCACTTAGACTGCACACAAGCCCAACTTTGGTTGGCCAACCTATGTACGTCTAAGGGTAGGTTCATAACCAATTATTTCTCTAAATAATTTTAGTAATTTTAATTTTACCCCAGAAACCTAATTAGTAGGCTTTGGCCTCCACTGTAAGGATCCGGTTAGGTCCAACCATTAACATGATCATACTTGGTGTATCTAACCAATGAATGATTAAGCCCAACTTTGGTTGGCTCACCTAACCACCATTAGAGAGACACTTCCAAGTCGTCATATGATGAGTGATAATTCCATTAGTCAACAAGCACCAGGCCTTTGGGTCTGCAATGATTATTGAGTTAATGGACTCATTATCAAACACCTTAATGGGAGGCTATGACTCAGTTATCTCCATAACTTTGTCATTTTAAGGACCTAATAATTTTAGAAAATTTAAATAATATAGAGGATGAGGTCAGATGAACCAGCTTATCATGATCCTCCCACTGGCTTCACCAAGTCAGCTTAAGGGAGACCATTAAAAGGGCTGGTCTAGGAGCACCTAAATCAGTCACACTGATTTACCTAGCTGACATGGGTCAGATCGAATAGTCAAGTGATCTGATCAAAATATAATTTCACCAAGAGGCCAGGTATATTCGATCAGTGGGAGGGCCTGCCAAAGCTTGCCTTAGACACCATAAAAAATGGCCAGGTAAGCGGGCTCCCAATTAAAAACCACCAGTCTGGTTTACCTTAGACACCAACTGGTTTAATTAGTTTCGATTAGATCAACCTAACAGTTCGTGCTAGACTGCTTAGCCAAGAATCAAGTCCATTTGGTTCTCGTTAAAGACATGGACTTGACCAACTACAACTATTGTAATTGATCTAGAGAATCCTTGACCTAATCTAAGACAACAATTGATTAGATTTAGTCAATTCTCTAATTAAGTCCATCTTCAATCTAACCATAGGTCTAACACAATTAATTGACCTAATTCCACTAACCCATTTACCCAATGTGTTATGGTTTGTGTCTTAGGTTCTTCAATTCACAATCCTAGAACCTAATCAAATAACTTCTTAATTCTTAATTAAGTTTTGGGCTGAGGATTGGGTTGACTTTTTAAAAAATAATTTTTATATTTGTAAAATAATTTTATAATATGATTCTACTAACCATATTGCATGTTTGATTCATAATTAAGATGCAAGTGAAATAAACATGAAACTACTTTAGATCTAATCTAAACAGGTTCATGTAACTGAAACAATTTCAACTTTAAACAATTTCTTTGCACAAAAATTATTAACAAAGAGATTTTATTTTAGATTTAAATATCTTTTAAATCTAATAAATTATAAATTTAATCTAGATCATATCTAACAAATTTATGATTAAAGATAGATCCACACAAACTAGGACAACCTTCGCACTGTAAGGGGTAAACCTTACAGCAGGACAACCTTGCAGTTCGTGATTGATCTAAAATTTTAATTTTAGATTTAATAATTAAATTATAAATTATATCTAATCGAAGAAATAATCTAAGCATGTATAAATAATCATGTAATAAAGAACCTAGCCTCTGATACCAATTGTAGGAACCAGATCTAGGGTTTCAGGGTTAGGTCTTGAAACTTTTTCAAGATCATACAGTAGAAGACTAAAATAAATAAAAATTTATTTTCTAAAACTAGAGAATCCTTAGATCTAAGATCCTATTACATAATTATTACATAGCATTAAATCAAAAATTAAAATATATAAATATAGCATGAACTACATGTTGATCATATCAACATGTTTCTATACTACATCTAATATATGTATTAAACAATAGAACATATCTATTACCTTGCAAGTTAGACGTTCTAACCTCACTGATCCGGGCTTGAGGATGATGTTGCAAGCCACACAAGCATACGGCCTCTAGGAGTCATCCACACGAGCCCACGAATCTCGATCAGAAGTCCTGCTTCAGGAAATCAGCACAGTATGCTAGTACTGCGCTGATCCTTCTTTGATGGTTGATCAGGTGCCTCCTTCTTCTTGATTTGGACTCTTCCATAGATGAAAAGTAGAAGGAGTTTCAGATCTGAGACACTCTCAGGAAACTCAATATGGAGGGACGAAAGATATGAAAACAAACAACCCTAGAAGAAGACCCTGTTCTTCTTCTCGTTTCTCTCTCTAGACACCCTAAGTTGTGTCTTTTATATCTCCACGACCCAAAGGTCTTTCTCTCTAATTTTTGGACAGCTCAAAGGTATCTCAAATCACTGTCTTCTCCAAAACTTTCATAAATAAACTCATTTTATATAGAGAGATATGATAGAGTCCTTGTCTAGGTCAAATACCTAGTCAAGGCTTATCCAAACATGGCAAGATAAGGGGTGCCCAACTCTTGAGCATCTCCTCCTTATTTTCATGTATGGATTATCAGAAAAGGATGCACAATGTATACCCTGAAATTCATGAAAATTTCAAAAAAAAATTGGATAAATTTGGTGCAAAATTGAAAGAGTTTTGGATTTCTAAAACTCTATCTCATAGAATTCGAAATCCAAACTTATTCCTTTTTTATTTGATCCAAACCACCTTCCATGTAAGAAAGAAGAGAGGAGACCTTTCATGAACGTGGGAGAGACCTGGGAGAGGGTTTTGTTGCAAAAAATAAGAGGAGATTGGCATTGAATGAGAGAGAGGGCGTGGGGAAGGTTTATGTGGTGCAAGGTGGAATCCTAGTCTTACTAGGATTCTATCTTATGACTTATTTTAATTTGGTTTCTCAAACCAAATCAAACCAAAATTAGATCAACCCAATTAAAATAGATTTTAACCCGATTAAAAACTTAATTTAATTAGATTAAATTAGATTTAAATCTGATTTAATTTTCTAATCAAATTAGAAATTAGATTGACCCAAGTCCTAGTTGAACTAGGACTAATTTTTTCTTGCACTTGGCTTATCCAATAAACCAATTGGACTTAATCCAATCAAGCCCAAACCAAATCTAATTAAATGATATTTAATTAGACTTAATCTCAGCCCATTGGTCTTAATCAAATTAAGCCAATTAGCAATCGAATTGCTAATCGATCCTCCTGCAACACTTGCACTGGGTTAAATGTCAATCGTATTGATCATTTAACCCTAGAATGATTCTTAATCATTGATCAACCATCCGATCAGATCATGAACTCTAATGTGTGTGACCTCATAGGTCTGAACCTAAGCCAGTAGCACAGGAATAAATTTTTATACCAATCAAAGTGACCATCTAGCAATGGTACCCGAAGATCGGATAGGTCGAATGTGTAGAACAACATCCTTAGAACCCATGCGGATATAGTTTTCATATAATTCATCCCCTTGACCAAAATGATCATAGGACACCCTAGAGTTCAACTGTCAACTCTGATCAGGTTGTCCACATTGTATTTCAAAATATCAAATCCATCTGCTGGATTACCCTGGCCAAGGTTTTGCTAAATTAAAATACAGCGACTCATTCTTCTCCAACTCTTGGAGTGGTCAATCCCATCTCGATCACACTCTGACTTTGCAAGTACTTGACTGTGCCTAGAAGCCTTCCATCCCTGAATTAAAAATTCAGTTAGTCCAGTACCAAAGCACAGTGAGTTGCTTGCAAGTCACTGAAGCGATCTCAGGTCTAAGGGACACTTATACCTATATCCCATCAGAGACATTCTCGACAGTAGAATACTCTGGAGTTGGTCACGTTCAATGATGATGTACCAGTATATCTCACCTGTATGCCATACCAGTGTCTCCACACTCTTTGGTTAAGAGGACAACCAACCCATATGGCCTACAGCGACCTATGCTCGATAGAAGCTGTCGTCCTTATTAACAGCCTATCATTTGGTCATGAACTGTTTTAAGGACTAATCGATAAATCCTCTCTTTATCGAACTTAAATAGTCCTAAGGACTTCATCATAACAACGGAGTTCATTAGAAGATGAAAGCTTATGATGAAGATGCCAAATATATTTTATTTATTAACAAATCAATTACAATACTTGGTTGCTCAACCGTCAACAGCTTGACGATTGGCTTTTTGGGACACATTTTCCAACAACTCCCACTTGTCCTAAAGCACTCGGCACAGTATCTAATACCCATCTTCGACTTGTGGTTGTCGAACTCCTTTATCGCCAGGGCTTTTGTGAAGGGGTCGGCCAGGTTCTTCTTTTCGTCGATCTTCTAAAGGTCGACGTCACCTCGATCCACGATCTCTCAGACCAAGTGAAAGTGGTGCAAGATGTGCTTCGTCCGCTGATGTGCTTTGGGTTCCTTCGCCTGAGCTATGGCACCAGTGCTGTCGCAGTAGAGCAGGATCGGACCATCGAGGGAGGGTGCTACTCCGAGCTCGTTGATGAATTTTCTCAGCCACATAGCTTCCTTCACAGCATCCGATGCTACGATGTACTCCACTTCACAAACAGAGTCTACCACAGTATGTTGCTTGGAACTCTTCCAGCAGATGGCTCCACCATTCAGAGTAAAGATATAACCCAACATGCTCCTGCTGTCATCATGGTCAGATTGGAAGCTAGAGTCTGTGAACCCCACAAGTTTCAGATCTGACTCGTCATAAACCAACCATTGGTCCTTAGTATTTCTCAAATACTTAAGGATGGCTTTAACCACTTTTCAGTAATTTTCTCCAGGATCAGATTGGTATCTACTCACTACTCCTAGTGAGTATGCCACATCTGGTCTTGTACATGTCATGGCGTACATGATAGATCCCACGACTGAAGCATATGGGACTCTACTCATACGCTCTCTCTCTTCAGGAGTTGTCGGACAATCCTTCTTAGAGAGGGAAATTCTTTGGCCTATCGGTAGATAGCCATTCTTGGAATTCTCTATGCTGAACCTCTTCAGCACAGTGTCTATGTACATGGACTGGGATAACCCAAGCATCCTTTTAGATCTATCCTTATAGATCTTCATCCCTAGGATGTAGGATGCTTCACCCAAGTCCTTCATGGAGAACTATGATGACAACCAAATTTTTATTCCCTGTAGTGCGGGGATGTCATTCCCGATTAAGAGAATATCATCCACGTACAAGACAAGGAATACCACAACTGGACCATTTGCCCATTTATAGATGCAGGGCTCTTCTCCATTCTAAATGAAGCTATATGTTTTGATCACCTTATCAAAATGCATGTTCCAACTCCAAGAAGCTTGCTTCAATCCATAAATGGATCTCTGAAGCTTGCACATCTTGGACTCGTCTGTGGATGTAAACCCCTCAGGTTGTATCATATACACCTCTTCGGTCAGCTCTCTATTCAGGAAAGCTATCTTTACATCCATCTGCCAGATCTCATAATCCAGATGGACAGCTATTGCAAGCATTATCCGAATGGATTGAGCATTGCCACAAGGAAAAATATCTCGTCATAGTCAATAGCATAACATTGACGATACCCCTTGACGACCAGACGGGCTTTATAGGTCTCCACCTTTCCGTCTGCGCCCCTCTTCCTTTTGAAGACCCATTTACACCCAATGGGTTTAACCCCTTCAGGTGGGTCAACCAATGTCCATACATCGTTGACCTTCATGGACTCCATTTCAGATTTCATGGCTTCAAGCCATTTCTCGGAAATCAGATCTATGCATTGCATCTATATAGGTGATCGGATCCTCATTATTCTCATCAAGTTCAATGGGATCACCGTCCCGGACCAAGAAACCATAGTATCTGTCCGACTGACGCGGTACTCTACTGATCGCCTTAATGGTGCAGGTACATTGGGCTCCAAATCTGATCTAATCATATCCAACTCAGGTTCAGCTATTGGTGTCGGTCCTTCTACCTGTTGAACTTCATCAAGTTCAACCTTGAGGCAACGGTTCTTTCACCAAGGAACTCCTTTTCTGAAAAGATTGCCTTAAGGCTAACGAACACCTTTTGTTCATCAGCATGGTAGAAAAAATATCCTTTTGTCTCTTTGGGGTACCCTATGAATGAGCATTTGTCAGACCTAGGTCCAAGTTTGTCTGTGACTAATCGTTTGACATAGGCCGGGCACCCCAGACCCTAAGGTGTGAAAGTGCTGGCTTACATCCCGTCCATATCTCATATGGAGTCTTAATTATGGACTTACTTGGAAACCTATTTAACAGATAACAGGCCGATTTGAGTGCATATCTCCAGAAAGATATCGACAAGCTAGCAAAACCCATCATGGATCAGACCATGTCTAACAGAGTCTGATTCCTCCTTTCAGACACACCATTATGCTGTGGTGTTTCTGGAGGAGTCCATTGGGAGAGAATCCCATTCTCTCTTAGATATGTGAGAAACTCACTAGAAAGGTATCCTCCTCCTCGATCAGATCGAAGAGTTTTAATACTCTTCCCAGTTTATTTTTCTACTTCACTTAGAATCGTTTGAACATTTCAAATGAATCCGACTTATGTTTCATCAGATAGACATATCCATATCGGGATAGGTCATCCCGTGAAAGTTATGAAGTAGAAATATCCACCTCTAGCACTGGTGCTCATGGGCCCGCATACATCAGTATGTACTAGGCCCAAGAGCTCAGTAGCTCTCTCACCTTTTCCAGTAAAAGGTGACTTGGTCATTTTACCAAGAAGACAGGACTCACAGGTTGGAAGTGATTCACAATCACTGACTTCGAGGATTCCCTCTTGAGTCAACCTGTTTATTCTGTTCTTGTTTATATGACCTAGCCTACAGTGCCATAAGTAGATATCTGACACACTATCTAATCTAGGGTGCTTGCCAGTAGAATAGACTCTTATCAGGCTTGATCTTTTTGGTCTGGCTCTGCACTGATGTCCCAGCCTGAACTTGCACCTTCTTCACTTTCTTCTTCTTGTTCTTCTTCCTTTCTAAAAGGTCGAGAACCAGAAGACGAACCTCCCACTAAGTTCACCGACTCCTTGAAGTTGGTGATCCTTCTCAAAGTTCTGAAGCAACCCCAGTAACCCTGGTAGTTTCTTCAGGCTTTGTCATTCTATAATGAGTGAGGAATGGGAGATAAGACTTGGGCAGCGAGTTCAGTATTGCATCTTTCCCAAG